>NC_086154.1:201266319-201569350 GCF_035149785.1 Candoia aspera | reverse complement strand
AATTATATACCTAAGTGCACAAAAAGCAGCAATATCTGAAAGAAGAGTGTGAAATGCACCACCAAGAACTAGTTGAAGAAACTAAACTTAATTTAAAAATCTGGAAATAATTGGAATATCAAAGAAGGTGCCAGATAAAGCTTCCTGAGCAGAGCAGTCTACATTTGAGGCACTATTACCATGAAGGTCCTTATGGAATCAGGAAAAGGAAAAAAAAAATCAATTGACAAAAAAGTTGGATGAAAGAAAATAGAAACTGATGTTTACTTAGAGAAGTAAATCACCTCCTTCCACTGCTCAATCTCAGCTATAGGCACAATGCTGAGGGCAGCACATGTGAAGGAAGATTTGTGTGGTTGTGCCTGTCCTGAAGATATTTTATGTACTACAGTTTGCCCACCCCTCCAGTAAAATCAACATTTTAATTGATATAAGGAAATGTCTAAAAGATTGGATAAATCAAAATGTAAAATGTCTAAGACACTCAGTGACAAATTGAAAACCCAACTTAAAGAGATCAAAAGTGCATGCCTAAGATTTATTTTGACTAGTAAAATGAAGCTTTCAACCAACAGGAATGTCTTAAGGACTCCCAAAAGAAAAACCAAAAAGAAAAACAGTATGTATGTATGTATGTATGTATGTATATATGTATGTTTTTCTTTTTGGTTTTTCTTTTGGGAGTCAAACTAAAAATCTAATTTCAGAGTATTTAATCTAATTGGCACTAGTTTGGAAATGAAAGTCTCAGCCTCCAACTTAACTCCCAGCCTCTACCTTTCCACCTTCTGCTTTAGAGATAAATCAGTGCCTTTTTCAGCAGGCACAGTGGCTGAATAGAGAACCCAGAAATGATGATGATGATGATGATGATGATGATATCATTATCATCCCTGTCATTGGATTTTGCTTTGTCATGGTAGTGGCTTGGTGGTGGCAACCCAGCCCCTAGAAGGGTCACCCATGCCAGAAAGATCTCAACTGAAGACCCAGACTAAGTGTATCGCACAATCCATTTGCAATGAAGAAAATTGACCTGGGTCAGCACGGGCTGCATCTGATGCTATGGCTCCTGGCAATCAAGTGAAAAGTGCCTACAGGCCTTGGTTCCCTCTGCTGGGGTGCCAGGCAAGGAATGCAAACCAAATAGAAGGTGAACCAAGATGAAAAATGTGGACAAAACTGGAAAACAAATTGATTATGGAATGTTATTACCAATCTAGACCATCAAAAAGGGGATTTCAAAGGCAGATGATCCAAACTTGGAAACAGAAATTCCCAGACTCAACTATGACTAAACAGAGGCTAGTGGATCAGCAGCATGTTATTCTGGAAAGTTAGATTTTCTCTGATATCAAGTTGAAAGCTATTGACAAGATCACAAATACTAACTGCAATTTGAACAAGCTGAAATTACTGATGTTTTGAATTTTGGGCAATTAACAGTGTATGAGATTGTGGAAACTTTAGAAGAATGTAATTCTGACCTACAAGAACAGCAGGTAACTCAGGATATAGAAACACTACAGTTAACCAATCAGTAATTAGAATTGGGCAAGAAGATCAAAAGCCAAATGAAAGAACGAGAAAGAATATGATTACTGCCACTAAAATAAATAAATAAATAAATATTTGGCCAATTTTCATGACATTTCCATAGCAAATAAATTCTAACATAATCTATTGCCAAAAAGAATGTATTCCACTGCTTATGTTGTAATTACAGAAAGTAAGGCAAAAGCATTTGTAAAGGAAAAGCCAAAGTGGAAAATTCACCTTGACCAGATAGTCAAAAAAAAAAAATCAGGTAGATTTAAACAACCTGATGAATATAAAACAAGACTGTACTAAAAAATGAAAAAGTGAATATGAAGCTCTTACAAATCCTGATAAAGGGAAAAAAAATGAATATTGGAAAATGTTGTGGGGAAATGATCAAGAACACAATAAAAAGGCACAACAGATTAACAAACTTGGGAAAGAATTTGATAGAAAGCCAATGGAAGATATAGTTATAACAGCAATGGTTCAAATCCAAGTCAAAAAATTAAAAAGCGGAGTGGAAAAGATGAACGACATGGCTTAATCACCCAACAAGCCTACACTCTAGGCTAGCAATGTAGCTGAATGACCTTTTGCAAACAACCAACAAAAATGAACAGCAGATGACATTTGGAAGAATATTTCTAGTACAGAAAAGCACGGGGAAAATGCTGATCCTGAGAACAACACACCTATAACTTGCCTGCCTGCAGCATTCAAGTTGCCAGAATTATGTACAGCATGCTTATTTGAAAAAGAATACAATTTTCCCAGTGGAACAAAAAGGGGATTTGCAAAAATTCACATGGCACACAAAAAGTCAGCTACTAATTGACAAAGTGACTCTTAAAAAAAACTCAAAGAAATGAAAAACAAAACTTTTTATGAATGAATAGCATATAGAAGGCATTTGACTCCCACCTCTATAGTTGGATTCAAAACCACCTGGAAATTCTGGAGATAATTAAAAGATTCCTGGAAATTTATTTATTTGTTTATTTAGTTAGTTAAAATACCTATATAGCCACCCATATTATGAACCACAACCTGGCTGGCTCGCAAAGCAATAAAAACATAAAAAATCCAGACAGCCACAATAAAAACTCCTGGTGCCCTGCAGCAACACTCTCCCACCCATCAGTGTTCCGCCTTGCTGGGCTCCAGCATCTTCCTACCCCAACCCCGAAGAGCCAGCTCTTTAAGGCCTTCGAGAATGGCAGGAGGGTGGGGGCTTGCCAGATATTTGGGAGAACTATACCTGCAAAATGAGGTGCTCCACATTGCAGGGGCCTAGGGCTCAATCTGTTCCACCTGCATACCAACTGGAACAGGCCACAGAAAAAGGAGAACCACCTCAAAACAGGGTCCCCTGCTCTCAAACCCCAGAGCCGGTCCAGATGGTCAATGATATCAAAAGCCACCAAGAGATCCAGGAAGATGCACCATTCCCATCCTGAGCCTTCCACAGGTCATCCATGCTGTAGCCCTCGATTTCATAGAACAGCAATCTTAAGATAAATGATCTCGCTGAACAACGTTTATATTGCTATTACTTATTCTTAGATTTCAGGACTTTATAAACTTGACATGCTTTTTAGGTTTAGCACACACTACAGCTTTTTAGTGTGGAATGCACTACAGCTTTGCAGAAGCACAGAGGATTTTCCCAGGTCAGCCAGGCATCCCTGTTACCATTTTGTGAAGAGGAACTGAAGCTTTTTTTTTTTTACTTCAAACAATTTCAGACTTCATTAACAGTCTTAGACCAGATTACATTCCAAACACTCAATCTCATAATGATATGGGCAGAATCTCTGGAAAACTGGAGTTTTGCAAAGCCTATCTTCTAACAGAGCTGATGGTAGGGTATTGAATTAAGTTCTGGAGAGCGTCCATCAATATTTGGGGTGGGTCATGTCCCTCTCTTTAACTACCTTTTTAGCTTTATCTAAGTAAGGGCAGAGAAATTGTAAGGCAAATGATAGAAAACAAGTGCTTAGTATGTAATCTGTTCTGAAGAATAAGTGTTTATTGAAAGAAGCACAAGCATCTATGTGTGAGAATATTTATTTTTTATTTATTATTCAAATTTAGCTACCAGCCATCTCCCCCAAAGGAGGGACTCTTGTACACAGTTTGTTATATGGAAATTAGTATGTGTCTGGAGAAATGTAAGTTGAATGAAGTGGATTACTTAAGAAGTATGTGTGCTAAAACAAGAAGAGATACGATCAAGTTGAAATGGCTGCTGAATGAAAATAGACTGAATACAAAAGAAGTGACCAATGTTAGCCAAGAAATTATGTTGAAGTGGTTTGGTCAAATAGAGAGAATGAATGAGGACTGAAGAGGAGGGTGAGGAGTGGATGAGATCCTCAGAAAAAGAAAGGTGAGAAGTTTAAAGAACAAAAGGCAATTTATGCATCAGTATATTGACACTTCCAGGCAAAAATGGGTATCATCAAAAACAAAGATGGCAAGGACCTAACAGAAGAAGAAGAGATCAAGAAAAGGTGGCAAGAATATACAGAAGGGACCAAATTGCCAATATCCACTGGATAAGGGAAAAAGCCAGGGAGTTTCAGAAAAACATCTATTTCTGTTTTATTGACTATTCTAAAGCCTTTGACTGTGTGGACCATAACAAATTGTGGCAAGTTCTTAGTGGTATGGGGATACCAAGTCATCTTGTATGCCTCCTGAAGAATCTGTATAACGACCAGGTAGCAACAGTAAGAACAGACCACGGAACAACGGACTGGTTTAAGATTGGGAAAGGAGCACGGCAGGGCTGTATACTTTCACCCTACCTATTCAACTTGTATGCAGAACACATTATGCAACATGCTGGGCTTGACGAATCCAAGGCTGGAGTTAAAATCGCTGGAGGAAACATTAACAATCTCAGATATGCAGATGATACCACTTTGATGGCAGAAAGCGAAGAGGAACTGAGGAGCCTTATCATGAAGGTGAAAGAAGAAAGTGCAAAAGCTGGTTTGCAGCTAAACCTCAAAAAAACCAAGATTATGGCAACCAGCTTGATTGATAACTGGCAAATAGAGGGAGAAAATGTAGAAGCAGTGAAAGACTTTGTATTTCTAGGTGCGAAGATTACTGCAGATGCTGACTGCAGTCAGGAAATCAGAAGACGCTTAATCCTTGGGAGAAGAGCAATGACAAATCTCGATAAAATAGTTAAGAGCAGAGACATCACACTGACAACAAAGGCCCACATAGTTAAAGCAATGGTGTTCCCCGTAGTAACATATGGCTGTGAGAGCTGGACCATAAGGAAGGCTGAGAGAAGGAAGATCGATGCTTTTGAACTGTGGTGTTGGAGGAAAATTCTGAGAGTGCCTTGGACTGCCAGAAGATCCAACCAGTCCATACTCCAGGAAATAAAGCCAGACTGCTCACTTGAGGGAATGATATTAAAGGCAAAACTGAAATACTTTGGCCACATAATGAGAAGACAGGACACCCTGGAGAAGATGCTGATGCTAGGAAGAGTGGAGGGCAAAAGGAAGAGGGGCCGACCAAGGGCAAGGTGGATGGATGATATTCTAGAGGTGACGGACTCGTCCCTGGGGGAGCTGGAGGTGCTGACGACCGACAGGAAGCTCTGGCGTGGGCTGGTCCATGAAGTCACGAAGAGTCGGAAGCGACTAAATGAATAAACAACAACATTGACACTAGGATGGTTTGCAAGGATAAAAAAGTACAGAGAATTATAATAAATGATGCTAGTTTAAACTAGATTTAGTTAAAATCCCCTTTGTTTTCTCTTCTTTCCTGCCTTTCATTTATTTTAGTTAACTCTCATTCTTTCAGTGCACTTTGCATGATGTTGCTTAACCCCAAATGGAATAGCATGATGGGGAGATAGTGAGAGAGAGAGAGAGAGAGAGAGAGATACTTAGTTCTGCTTAAACTGCAGCCAGATTTTTGTTTGTTCTGTTCTCTGAGATGTTTTCCTACATGAAAATTCAATAAAACTATTTAAAGAATAACATACAGGTGGGTTCATTGCCTCTGCACTATCATAACAGCACAGGTCATATATAAATAATGGCACTAGAAATTGTGGTTCAATTATTAATAGATGGTTATTGTCAATAAACAAGTATATAAATTGCATTTTCTTACAATAATCCATGTCCATTAGATTCCCTCTCCCAAGTGCATAAATAGAACCATATTCCCCAAGCCTGCATAATATATTTATGGAGTTCAGAAAATGGTTACAGTCATTCTATTTAAAGACAGAGCAAGAGGTTAAAGCTCTATTCTGTACTTTGTAAAAAAGAAAAAAAGCTACTGTTTTCCACATGGTCATAACCCCACTCCTCGCCCCAAAATAACATCACGTTCCCTGAAAAGAAAGTAAGTACGCAAGGCTGAAAACCAAGTGACACAAAGAAAAACATTTTGATTGGTCTTGTGTTTCCACACAAGCATATTTGAGATTATATTCTGATATTGTAAATATGTGTAGAAGGGTATTTTTTTAAAGAAGATTACATAGTATAAAAAACAATTAACTGATCTTTCGCTTCCAGTGCATTCACTTTGGGCATATCCATCTCTGTTGTTTAGTGGCAAACCGCTGACTTCCAGACATTATGGACAAGTAGAGTCTCTTCTTCACATTTACGGCTTGTTGCAGCATTCATTGTACATACAAGAAAAGGGGCTTTGATGACTAATTTGATATAATTAGCTTTATAGTACGATGGCATCAGCAGATTGTGATTGGCTGGTATCCTTTCTTTGGAAAGTATTATTATGGCTTTTTTTTCCCCAAAAATGTTACAGAGGGAGAGAAAGAGAGATCTTATATGTTCACACATGTAGATCCCTCTCTCTCTCTCTCTCTCTCTCTCTCTCTCTCTCATTCAGGCTTTGCCATCAAGTGAACTGAAGCAGCTGCCTCAGGTGCCAGACTGTGGGATGAGGGGACTATTAGGACCCAGAATGCAGGAAATCGTGTCTGCTGCTGGCACATATGAATTCTCTCTGCTCTGATGCTGAGAGATGGTGGAGTGCTGTGCTGGGGGGAGGAAGGCTCAACAGTCAGGCAGGGAGGAGGTGAGAAGGAATAACACAAAGCAGGAGTAACTACAGGGAGCAGGGGAGGAGCAAGCTAATACACCTCTCTGGCACTTCCTGGAGCCTGTAATGATTAACACCAATTTCTCAGGGATCTTCCTATTTCCTCTCACTTCCCTCTACCCACTTGAGGAAAACAGGGTTTCTTAAATACGTAGACCCAAATGACCACTGTGAGGATATGAGTAGTAAGGAGTCGTCTGATCTTGCTGTTAGAGTGCAGGAGACCTGCCAGTACTTCAGTGTCCATATCTCCATCTCAGATGAATATACATTCCTGAAGAAAAGTATAATTGTAGGAGTAAAAGAAACAACTTCTACTGAGTATAATTCCTTAAGTGTAGATGATCCAAGATTGTGGACCCACTTGAGTTTTAGCCAGAATGACTTCCTTGTCTACTGGGTCACAGCAAGTAAAAAAGCATCATATTCTCAAAGACAAAAAAAAAAAGAGGTTTCCAATCAACACATTACTGTTGTGAAAACTTGTTTCTGTTAATTTGTGTCTCAACGTTTAATTTCTAATTTGCAGGGCAGATAGCAAAGAATGAGAACACCAAAGGAGAAGCCAGGACAGCAACAAACTGTGAGAAAGTTTATTAAAGAAATGTCCCTGAATTTACAGCGCCAGGGGCTTCTTCTTCAATCAGCTGCAGTGCGCTCGAGTGGTGAAGACAGTCTCCAGAATTCAACTCACAAGGAAGTCCATTCCATGGGGCAGATATTATAGCCCCTTATCCCACTTCCCCCCACCCCACCTGTTGGAATGCTTAGCCTGGCACTGGGATGATTAACTAGAAGGAAATTAATGTTTGTGCTTATATTCGTTGATGTGGTAGATTTCGGTAATGCCACTGGTTCTCAGGAAGGAGGGAGCACATTCCAAGAAGGGGGACAAGATAAGAGGAAACATAGTCTAGGAGGCAGTTGTGGGAAAACCAAGAGGTTCAGAATAGCCCCACCCTGGAGCTTTCCCAGGTTATTTCCCTTTAAGTTAGGTAGAGTTGCTTTAGTCTGGCAAGATTCTGTCTATATGGCGGCGTTAGCAAATAAAGAACTGAAGTTTGGCTGGACCAATTGTTTGTTGTTCTTGGGCTGGGCCTGACACTGAAGAGGAAAGGAATACAGAAGAGTAAACAAGCACCCAATGGGGAATTCACACTGAAGAGAATGCAACAGCGCCAGCTGTTTGCCTAGCACACTCATGGTAGCAAGCCACAAACCACTCTGGAGGTGAAAGCCATCAGCTATTAACTTATTAAAGTCAAGGCAGGAAGTTTTTTAGATGCTCAGCAGTGGCGTGAGCCATGCCGGTGGAGACTAATTAACTAAACAAGGTCACAGAGTGGAACTTGCTACTTTGCAGTTAGTGCTTATTAGGGAAGCGCCATGCTATGGAGAAAAGCTGCTCAGGAAGAGATAGCTTGTGACTTCCAGGAAAGCAATGGCGGACTGAAGATGGCTCTGCAAGAGCAGAGCTGATGACCACAGCAGAACAAGGAGCTGGCCAATGGGTCAGCTTCTTGGAATTCCTCTCTGGAGCAAGGAGAGAACTAGGATTGCCCACAAGCACTCCAAGTGGCTCGCTGTGAGGAGACCATAAGACAGAGGTCTCCAGTGGGTTTTAGAGCTCTCGCTGCCAAGGGAAAGTAAACTCTGCCCAAACTCCAGTTCAGAGCCTTCCAAAGGACATTGGGTTGGCATACTTCCTTTCTTGATCACTTCTGGAAATTGCTTGTTAAGGGCTTTTTGTCATTTCTTTATATATCTTTTTTCTTTATTTTTTTTTCTTTTTCTCTGCACTTTTTCTTTTTTCTTTTTATGTTTTTCTTTGTTTATATTAGTTTATCTTTGTATCTGTAAACTTCACTTAAAAATTTTTTAAAGGAAGAGATAGCTTATTTAAGCAATCACTCCATTTTGCAAGAGGGGAAAAAAAAAACCAGGTCAAGCACAGGACAAACCTTTAATGGTGATAGTGGATACAGTTCATAGGTTATGTACTCAAAATCCCAGAATGCTGCATACATTTTTGTTGCAGACTCTTCTAATCTAATGGTCCAACCATACTGTGTTCTTCAGAAACAAAGAATTGGAAAAATCTGCATAGAAACCTGGAATACCATTAGACGGCGCAAATCAACGAAGAGTACTCCATAGGTAGAAACAGCATGAGATGAAACTAAGGTAAAAGGCCTCCATAGATGATTAGCTTCAAGGGAAAATTGTATCAGAGTCTCTTTACTGGAAAAATGTTCTGAAAAGGATTATTGCTATTGTAAGAGTGCTCTCTGCAAAAATCTAACATTCTGTGGCATTTCAGATCAGCTGTATATGGGAAAGAATGGAAGTTTCCTTAAAATTGTGTAGGGGAATGCTCTGTATGACACTGTATTCACCATCTGAGTAATCTACATTGTAAAAAGGACAATGCCTCCCCCTTCTGATTTAAAACTCCTGGACTTGGACAAGCATGTTAATTTTGTAGCATGCCTAAGAACTAACTTTGAGGATCCAGTCAAGTTAATGATTGCCAGTTCTGAAATCCGTCATCTCGAACAGGGTGTTCAATCTGGCAGTTGGCTGCTGACTTTCAGCTTCTATCTTTGAATGAGGGTTGGAATAAAAGAGGCTTCATTGCCTAATTTAATGGGGAAGTATTAGATGAAGTACAAGACAAACTCATTCATAAAAGCATCCCAGAGATCATGACAGTATTAATCCAGATTTGCTTGGGTAGCGATAGAAGAATCAAGGAATTGTGACAGAGAACAGGTTGGAAGAGAAAACACCACTACAATGTCAGAAGTCAAATTCACACATCCTATTAAGAATCTTCTTCTGAAACATTAACCAAGTATCATACTTACGATAAAAAAGGTAGCGTGCATTGTGAAAGCAGATGTCCTAAACACACCAAACTTGGTTTGATGAGCAACCCTGTATCTTTTAGCCAAAGGCCCATCACTCAACAATTGGGGTGCCTTAATGGGAAAAAGTTGGCATGTGTTTGAGAATCCCACTGAAGCAGAAAGGGCCAACTGCAGGGCACCTTTAGACTCCAAATACACACACACACACAGACACACACACATATAAAAGAGGAAGTGATATAAGGGCTGAATCTGGCAAAGCAGTAACATATGGTTCCCAAGCTAGACAGGGCTCTTGTGTAAACATGCCTGATCCCAAGCAAATCACTAAGTATCTATTAACTCAGAAATGTGGGAAGAAAACATCTAGAGTTTAAGCTCTGGAGCACAGACCTACATAAAAGTTTTGACTTCTTTATACTGCAGACAGCAAAACATTTCTGAATATATGGCATCCTTCTTGTCTGCAGTAAAGAGTCTAATCCAGCCAAGTCATGTCTGAGAGCCTTCAAGTAAAACTATTCTTGAATAAGCAATTAAGTGTCTGAAGAGCCAGGTTTACTGTTAAGCTCTGGCTTGAAGCCTGACATGTTCTAAACAAGAAAATCCAAAATATTGTCCTTGGACAAAGCAAAGTCATAGCTACAGACTTACTGGTCAGGCAAGGGATATGAAAATGTCTGAAAAGTACACAGAGGTTGGAAGAGAAACTTCATGCTGACCCTATTTTCCCATTTATTCAATAATAATAAAAAAAAACTCACCAAAGACATTTCTATTATTACGAAGCCTGGGATAATCCCACAAGAAACCTCAGACAACAGCACCTGGTGTAGATTGTGCAAAACAGTCAGCTGAAAATTGTTTCATGTGGCTCAAGGCACCTAGCAGTGTATTTGGGATGTTGTATGGTAGTCCAAAACCTGAGGAAGACCTATACCAACAATGCAGGGCACATAATGCAACACACAGTATTAATGTGAATTGATTTAGGAGGGAATTGAAAGCCCTTTTAGATACATTTCAGTGGAATCAGCTCCAAAGTCTGCTCTGGAATATCAGTTCACAGATATGATGATCACCCTCTTTCCAAGTTTCCTGTAACACTTCCTGTAACGGTTGTCACTGGAGAATGCAGCTTCTCCAAGCTGTAGTTAATAGAGATCCATCTTCCTTCCACAATAATACAGAGAAATGGCCTGACGTTTCAACAATTCAACAAAGCACAAACTGGCTTAGATGGTGGACCTTCAGGAAGCAGCTCAAACCTTTGCACCAATTTGATTATGTAAGCACATTAAAAAGCCTGTGTTTGCTCTGCAGACAAGAATAGTTATATTTGTTGTTCAGTCATTTGGAGTTATTTAATGTTTCTCAATAAGGATTTTCAAGATGTTAGCTCTTCTTTACCGCAGTACCATGAGAGAAGTAGAATAAAGAAAGAGCGGAATGGATAGCTTTCAAAGTTTTGATCCAAGCATGATGGCATGGGGCATTATTTGAGTCCCTGACTCTGCAGCCAAAATGTTGTGGGGTTGGCACTGCAATTTCTCCCATCCTCTCTTTCTCACACACACACAGATTCACTCACTCTCACAGTTTTAGGACAGCAAAGGGGGCCCTCAGATAAAATTATATCATAACCCAGTCATTAGGAGCAATAAACTGATATATGGATAACCAGAACTTTGAAGAATGGTGAGAAATTAGTGCAGGTATCATCTGGCTAGGAGTCAGTAAAGCAGCTTGTACATGCTGTCCAGAGAAAGAATGCAGTCTTAAATCATCCTGAACCAGCTGAGATATTAATAGGCCACTAATAAGCTTGATGCTTTTGTGGAATGTTATACATCTAACACTTTGTAATGTTTCAAGATCATTTTCTTTCTTTCTTTCTTTCTTTCTTTCTTTCTTTCATTCATTCATTCATTCATTCATTCATTCAGTGTACATAAGAATAACAAATTGGAGGAAAAGAAATGCTACATTCTGTTGTTGTTTATTCGTTTAGTGGCTTCCGACTCTTCGTGACTTCATGGACCAGCCCACGCCAGAGCTTCCTGTCTGTCGTCAACACCCCCAGCTCCCCCAGGGACGAGTCCGTCACCTCTAGAATATCATCCATCCACCTTGCCCTTGGTCGGCCCCTCTTCCTTTTCCCTTCCACTCTCCCTAGCATCAGCATCTTCTCCAGGGTGTCCTGTCTTCTCATTATGTGGCCAAAGTATTTCAGTTTGGCCTTTAATATCATTCCCTCAAGTGAGCAGTCTGGCTTGATTTCCTGGAGTATGGACTGGTTTGATCTTCTTGCAGTCCAAGGCACTCTCAGAATTTTCCTCCAACACCACAGTTTCAAAGCATCTATCTTCCTTCTCTCAGCCTTCCTTATGGTCTGACTCTCGCAGCCATATGTTACTACGGGGAACACCATTGCTTTAACTATGCGGACCTTTGTTGTCAGTGTGAGGTCTCTGCTCTTGACTATTTTATCGAGATTTGTCATTGCTCTTCTCCCAAGGATTAAGCGTCTTCTGATTTCCTGACTGCAGTCAGCATCTGCAGTAATCTTCGCACCTAAAAATACAAAGTCTTTCACTGCTTCTACATTTTCTCCCTCTATTTGCCAGTTATCAATCAAGCTGGTTGCCATAATCTTATGGTCCACACAGTCAAAGGCTTTAGAATAGTCAATAAAACAGAAATATATGTTTTTTCTGAAAGTCCCTGGCTTTTTCCCTTATCCAGTGGATATTGGCAATTTGGTCCCTAGTTCCTCTGCCTTTTATAACCCAGCTTGTACCTCTGGCAATTCTCGCTCCATAAATTGCTGAAGTCTACCTTGCAGAATCTTGAGCATTACCTTACTGGCATGTGAAATGAGTGCCACTGTTCGATAGTTTGAACATTCTTTAGTGTTCCCCTTTTTTGGTATGGGGATATAAGTTGATTTTTTCCAGTCTGATGGCCATTCTTGTGTTTTTCAAATTTGCTGGCATATAGCATGCATTACCTTGACAGCATCATCTTGCAAGATTTTGAACAGTTCAGCTGGGATGCCGTCGTCTCCTGCTGCCTTGTTATTAGCAATGCTTCTTAAGGCCCACTCAACCTCACTCTTCAGGATGTCTGGCTCTAGCTCACTGACCACACCATCAAAGCTATCCCCGATATTGTTATCCTTCCTATACAGGTCTTCTGTATATTCTTGCCACCTTTTCATGATCTCTTCTTCTTCTGTTAGGTCCTTGCCATCTTTGTTTTTGATCATACCCATTTTTCCTGGAATTTACCTCCGATGTTTCTAATTTTCTGGAAGAGGTCTCTTGTCCTTCCTATTCTGTTGTCTTCTTCCACTTCCGCACATTGCTTGTTTAAAAATAATTCTTTATCTCTTCTGGCTAACCTCTGGAATTTTGCATTTAATTGGGCATATCTCCCCCTATCACTGTTGCCTTTTGCTTTCCTTCTTTCTTGGGCTACTTCTAGTGTCTCAGCAGACAGCCATTCTTGGTTTTCTCTTTCTTTGGGATGTATTTTGTTGCCGCCTCCTGAACAATGTTGCGAACTTCTGTCCAGAGTTCTTCCGGGACCCTATCTACTCAGTCCAGTCCTTTAAATCGATTCTTCACCTCCACTGCATATTCCTTAGGAATATTAGTGAGCTCATATTTAGCTGATCTGTGGGTCTTCCCTAATCTCTTGAGTCTGATCCTAAATTGTGCAAGAAGTAGTTCGTGATCTGAACTACAGTCAGCTCCAGGTCTTGTTTTTACTGACTGTATAGATGTCCACCACCTTTGGCTGCAAAGGATGTAGTCAATCTGATTTTGGTGTTGTCCATCTGGTGAAGTCCATGTATAAAGCCGTCTCTTAGGTTGTTGGAAGAGAGTGTTCGTTATGCAGAGTGAGTTGTCTTGGCAAAATTCTATCAGCCTATGTCCTGCTTTGTTTTGTTCTCCCAGGCCATGCTTACCTGTAATTCCAGGTGTCATTTGACTGCCTACTTTAGCATTCCAGTCTCCTGTGGTGAAAATAACATTTCTTTTAGGCGTGTTGTCCAGTAGGTGCTGCAGATCCTCATAGAACTGCTCTACTTCAGCTTCTTCAGCATCTGTGGTTGGGGCGTATATTTGATTCACTGTGATGTTAGATGGCTTGCCCTGAATTCGAATTGAGATCATTCTATCGTTTTTTGGATTGTATCCAAGCACTGCTTTCGCCACTTTACTATTAATTATGAAGGCTACTCCATTTCTTCTGTGGTCCTCTTGTCCACAGTAGTAGATCTGGTGGTCATTTGATGTGAAGTGGCCCATTCCAGTCCATTTCAGTTCACTGACGCCCAAAATGTCTATCTTTAATCTTGACATCTCACCAATAACCACATCTAATTTGCCCTGGCTCATAGATCTTACATTCCAGGTTCCAATGGTGTGTTGATCCTTAGAACGTCAGATTCGCCGTTCACCACCAGCACTGTCGGCTGCTAGCCGTCCTTTTGGCTTTGAGCTAGCTGCATCATCACGTCTGGGGCTAGTTGAACTCATCCTCTGTTCCTCCCCAGTAGCATTTTGACCATCTTCCGACCTGGGGGTCTCATCTTCTGATGGTATACCGACATATCTCTGGTTGTACTGATCCATTTAGTTTTCACGGCAAGAATACTGGGGTGGGTTGCCATTACCTTCCCCAGGGATCGCATTTAGTCTGACCTCTCTGTCATGACCTTCCCGTCTTGGGTGGCCCTTCACGGTTTACCTCATGGCATCATTGAGGTGCTCAAGCTCCAGCACCACGACAAGGTAACGATCCTTTGCTGAAGGCTACATTCTAGAACTTTGGAATTATCAAACAAATTCTGTCATCTAAAGGCATTATTGGTCTTCATAATATAAAAAAGCCCTTGGGCATCATTCTCCAATCTGGTGCCCTCCAAATATTTTGGGCTATGGCTCCCATCAGCTTCAGCCAGCATGATCAATGGACAGAAGTAATGTAAGTTGTAAACCAAGCCAACTGGAGGGCACCAGTTCAAGGAACTCTGTACTTGAATGAGCCTAATGCAACGGTATGCAAGTTGATTGCCTGTCACATAATACATTTCCTAACCTGTAACATCATACACTCCTCCAAATTTTCTCCAGACAAAAATATAAAGGGAGTGGCCCCAATAAATTAAATCTACCAGCAATGCTTCTTCCTTTGGTAGAAAGACCCGATTTCATACCACTTTTATGTTTTGTGCAAATGTACGTCTGAAAGCTGCTGAAGTCAGCTGGGTTTTGTTTGATTTATGTCTGATTAATTTCACATTCACAAGACCATCTTTCCTTATAAGGTTCCCTTGAAATGCATTGAGAGTGCGGTTCCCAGCCTTCCTGGACAGCATGACTGAAAAAGACTACATCAGATCATTAAAATGCTGCTTGTGTCAAAAGGAAGCAAAGATAATTGTGGGGTATACTTATACACCTATGTTGAAAAAGTACAAGGATCTTTGGTTAGACAATGTCTCTTTTCACACACTTCTTTACTTCCTTTGTACTTTACTCAGCTTTCCTTTTAATTTAAAAGCTTCCATGATGATAACAGATTGAAAGAGCAAGACCTCAATAAATGCTGAATAAATGTGTCTTGAAATGGGAGAACTCTTCAAATGCTCCAAATTACCTTTATAGAGTGAACATCCTACTTGCTATACTATGTGATTCTCAGTTTGGGAAAATCACTGGTTCAGCTTCCAGGTTACAAATTAGTTTCCGAGACAGAGCTGACATCATCATTAACTAATGAATGGTCATTACCCTGCTAGACATAAAGCATTGGTGTAGAATTCTATGGGCAGCCTTCCTACTGCCATCCCTTATGAACAAGGTTGCAGATGGGTTCTGACACAAATGGTGAGTTTCAGAGCACAAGTGCATAAATGCTATCAGGATGCCATTTGCACTGCCCTTGGGGTTGTATGTCAAGGCATTTAATTTCCAAGCAATGCTGCCGTGCAATATTGGCACCCTATTCATAATCAGGCAGCAATGTCCTTTTGATTGTAGAGCTATCATATAAACTTTTAAAATTTTTTCCAGTTAATACGGATAAGAAATGCATATATAATTCATAAACCATATATCTTACATCATAACTACAGGATAATGAAACATACACTTTCCTTAACAAAAAGAGCTTGTATTCAATTTTCCTGCAACCTATGATTATAGATGGCAAACAGGGTAGTTTGATTATCTATATTCTGACTTCCTTTCAACTGGGCCTTATATCTATTCCATAAATATTTTAATTGCTGCCTGACCACATGCTTGTGTAACTAATATTTTTAACTATATTATAATCATTTTTCACAACCTTGTTTCGGCCAACAATATGAAACCAAAGGTGACTAGCCTAATCTCTTCTATATTTCAAAGTAGGTATTAATGTACAAGATCATATATAAAGTCATCAATAATAAAGAATCACTTAAGTAAATAAATGTTTAAAACTTATTTGAAATATTTGGAACTGGAGAAACCAATGAAGGAAGGAGAGGCATTTGAAACTGTGAAATAATGTGGGGAAATAACCAAGCATGGGGCTATCAGATCTCTGACTCTTTGCTGCCATCTCGTATAGTTGTCCAGAGTTTTGCTGATCTGGTAACCATACTCAAGCAGATCCTCTCCCTTTTTCTACTTATCTGCCTTCAATCTCCCCTCTAAAAGCTGTTTCAGGAGATCAATAGGGCCATTGGGATATAGCAGTCCTTGCCAACTTGGAGCCCCCCAGATGTATTAGATTACAGCTCTCATTATCTTCTGCTCACATGGCCATTGAAGAAAGGCAGATATAGAGAATTCCAGCATTAAGGGGACAAATGACAGAAGGGGCAACAATGGACCAGGAGCACACATGGCTTTCTTTGTGCACAGTAGGATCTCAGTGACTCTGAAATAACAAAGACTAGGATGACCCTCAAATTCAGATCTCAGTCTGGAAAGGCAGGAAGCTAGACTGCTAGGGTCTCAGTGCTTTGGGTCTGTTTTTGAAGGGCCTTCTCCATTTTCACCTGACCAGTTTGATGATGCATGACACCTAGGGTGATTATATATTTGGTTTTATATATTGATGATTATTTGTATTTGCATTTTTTACTCTGTGTCCTGCTTCAGGTTTCAGTAGAGCACACACACACAGTTTCTCAGGAGATTATCAGTTTTACTTCTAAACTGAAAAGTTCACAATGAAGCAAAGGAATGTAAATAAAACCAAGGCTTGCCTGCAAGGTTTGCTTTGAGAACAGGAGCATGCAGAAGAATCGTCCAGAGTGGGTCCAAGGTTTCAGAGTCAGGTCAAGGGTGTCAGCCAGTCCAAAGGTCAGAGGTCCAAGAGTAGAACCCACACACGAAAGTCACGCACAAGCTGGAGGTCAGACAATGTTTCCAGCAAAGAGAGCCTGCTTCTTAAATAAGGCTGCAGCCAGCTCTCAATAATCCTGCCAGCTGTTCGCTCCTTTGCTTGGCGAGTAACCTAACAGAGCTTCACTGTTCTGCTCTTCTTTCTACTTGTCTGGTGTAGGGACTGGGAGCCTTAGGTCA
Organism: Candoia aspera; assembly: GCF_035149785.1. Lineage (NCBI taxonomy): Eukaryota > Metazoa > Chordata > Lepidosauria > Squamata > Candoiidae > Candoia > Candoia aspera. The sequence goes on along the minus strand of NC_086154.1, from coordinate 201,552,231 downwards.
TCCTCACCTGATAGGGCCAGCTGCTCAGGTGGTGCCTGTGATTGATCAGCCTCATATGATGCCTGGCTTTGTCCTTCCTGAGGCTGACATTCCACAGGCTGAGCTGGAGCAGCTTCTTCAGCTTCAGACTCAGAATTTTAGTCCAGAGCCTGGGCCATGACACTCTGTAAATTTTATGTACATGGCATAGGACATAGGTACTTAAGGAATCATCTCTCTCCCATAGTATCTGCCCAACCACTTTGATCTTGCAGGGTTGATGCACTCCCAGTTCCTTCAATTAAACAATATCATGTATTGGGACCCCAGAAGCATGCCTTCTCTGTAGCAGTGCCTGCCCCCTGAAATGAGGTTCCCCCCAAGATCCTGATGGCCCCCATTTTGCTGTTGTTCAGAGGAGTGGTGAGGACCTGACTGTTCACCTAGGTCTTTGGCAAGGGAGAATGAGTTCCCTTGCTTCATTCCATCTAATCTTTCATGCTTGACATCCTTTATCTTTTATTGACTTTATTGTAAATTTTTTTTATTGTTGTGAGCTGCCCAGTCATTGGGAGTCAGGCAGCATACAGGTTTAATAAATTGTTGTTTATTACTGTAAACTGATGAGAGTCTCAGGATTGCAGTGGGTAAGAAATCTAATAAATAAATAAAACCACAGAACAATTATCATTTTTCTGCCATATCCCCATGATATTGTATTGATCTTGTCCCTGCTCACAAGTGAGACAAGTTTAAGTCACCCTACCAATGTTAGCACGGGTGTTAAAATAGTATTTTCCCCCTTATTCTGATACCATCCAAGGACAGACTCAAGAAATGAAAACTCAGGCTTTGTCAGCCATTACTTTGGAGGACGGTGTGGTGATTGCTGTGACTAGAAAGCAGTAGAAGTATGATGGGGATCAACAATGGGGCAATAAACATCAAATCAGTATTGTTTCCTGGAGCATTTCAATTCAGCAGCAGGGAAAGACTCATCATCTATCTTTCTGCAATTTGAAATGTTGTGCCAGATCCCCGTGGTTTCATTTAATTTGATAAGAATTGAACTAACCCACTTTCACTTATTCCTGCACATCCTTATGAGATCTCATTGCCTCGCCTTGACAATCAATTAAAGAAAAACAATATGTAGTGTAGATGCATGTTTTTCACAACTAGCTTTGACACTGCCTGTGAGAATTCTGAAATCTGCACATCTGGTAGATGCCCAGGCAGTGAGGTTTGGTTTAATCCTTGATAAAGTTACTTTCCAACTAATGCAGTTGCTATACTTTTGTTTCCAATGTATAGTGATGCTCACTGGAAACCATCTGCCTTCAAATACTCATGAGACATGACTAGAGCACATGGATGTGCCAAATATCATCATGGAACTTCTGGCATAGCAAATCAAACAACTAGTGGGTGAGAACCAGAACAACAACAACTTATAACAAATCTGGGAATTTGAATTCAAACATATAGAATCTAACAGGGCTCCCCAACCTTTCCTTTTTAACTGAGGGTAATGTTGATGTTCATGTATTTGTAAAGTTCATTTTACAGGTTGCTCCAAGTGTAGGATTTTTTTTTTATGTCAAGAGCAGATGCTGCAGTGAAGGGGAAATCAAAAGCATCTGTGACTTCTGATAAAATATTTAAAGCTATGTGTTAAACATTCACAGTTTATTTTTCACACCACTCTGGGTGATTTAACAAGCCTTGTGCACTGTCTGGGTAAACTATCACCCTTGTTAAAAACTTAAAAGATATGCATTGAGCATCCTTGGCATTAATTTAACTTATGGCAGGCCCATAAAACAATAAAGCAGATGTGGTTAAAATCAAGACAAGTAATAAAAAGAGACACAGCAAAGAAAGGAGCTTTTCCCTTTGCTAGACCATTCAGGGATTACTGTCGTGTAAGCAGATGTAAGAAGCACACACCACTGGTGCAGTTTTACAATTCAGAAAGAGAGCCTTCTGCCTTTAATGTTAGTTTTAAAATTAAATAGAACCATTCAAACTACAGATGGAGCTTAATTCAAGAGCTTTTGTTTTTGTTTTTTAATCCAGAATGTGACCCAGCTCAGGTGGTAGGAGCTGAACAGACACAGAAGGATATTAAACTATTTCCTGTACTGCCACTGTGCACTAATTTCTTCTATCATTTGCTCAGAATCCAATGAATATTTTATTGCTAGGAAATGTGCTTCCCAATCTGATGCTAAAGTATGGCATATATTGGACAGCCTCTCTAATGATCATGATGAGATGATCATCATGATGCCCACCACTAAGATGGTGGATTCCCATAGCAGTCAAGTGTTGAAATTGACATGGATCTTCCTTTGATGAAAGAGGCAAAGTACTTGGGAAACTTTACCTGCCCAAGTACATTTTGTATAAAGTCACACAGCCACTTCTAAAGAAGGCTCTTCCCCATTACATTTTCAGCACACATTCCTCTATGTCAACAGCAGCAAAAGTTTTGCATCTGGAGCCATGCCTGGGCGGGGGGGCATTGTCCCTTGGAGGCCAACATCATGATACAGGGTTGAAGGCAGGTGTACATTTTTTTCTTTATTGTTTTTCCATCTTTTTTTGTCAGGCATAACAGAGGTTTAGCAAATCTTCCTTTATCCATTTCTCACATAAAACTGATGGGAACATGTTTGTTCCTGATTTTGGTGGCAAAAAACATGGAAGGCACTAAAAGCTGCAAAACAAAACAAACAAACCCACCTGGGCATCACCTATCCTAACCTGAGATGGACAAATTGCAATAAGATAAAAAAGGGACTTTGAAATGTCAGTGCCCTGATTTAGACAGCAAAAATCTGTGGAATCCTAGAATATTAGGGTTGGAAAGGACTTTGGAGATCATCTGGTCCAATCTTATGCCCAGTGCAGGAATCCACTACTACGGCATCTCCAACCGATGATCATCTAGCCTCTGCTTAAACAGAGTCCATCACTCTTGAGACCCTCTGTTCCACTGCTGAACAACTCATCTCCTCAGAACATTCTTCCTGATGTCCAGCCAAATGTACATGTAATTTAAAGCCATTTTTTCTTGCTTTGTCTTCTGGAACTACCCTAAATAAAAGCACCCTGGCTACATGGCAGCCCTTCAAATCTTTTAATTTCTTTATTAGATTTAAAAGCCTCCTGACTCCAGAGTTACTCTGTGAAGTTATATTTCAGAAGAGTTGAAATAAATAAATAAATAGATAAAAATATAATACAGAGGAAACCAGGTATATCCAGACAAGGCAAACTCCATATACTACAAAAAACACCCCCTAGCAAGGACTCAGCAGTTCCCCTACCAAAGGCCTGGGAGAAGAGCCAGGTTTTTAACAACTTCTGGAACACCATCAGGGTAAGAACCATGTGGGTCTCTTACTTGCTTACATACTTAGAGGCAGCTATCCCATTTCCTCACAGTCTTCTTCTCTTTTCCAGGCTAGACATAACACCTGCAACAGTTCCTGGTAATTTTTTCTTTCAAGTCCTTTATCATCTTGGTTGCTCTCCTTCAGTTTGTCAGTGTCCTTCCTAACAAGGTATTTATTTTGTTTATTTAATTCAGGTGCTTTTATACTTTTCAAATCTAAGAGCCTTGCAAAGGCTAAATTGACAATAATAGATCAAATCAACCACAAAACTATCAATAAAATATCAATAAATACATCCACATATCAAAAAACAACAGTCATAATAATTATAAAATCATAGTAAGGAGCTCCCACCCAAATGCTTGCTGAAACATATATTCTGGGTGTGGTCTAACCATTGTAGAATAAAGATGACCAATGACTTCTCTTGATCTTGGCACTATACTTCAGTTGATACAGCCAAAGCTGACAGTTCCTTTGTTTTTAGCAGCCACATAATGTTATTGGCTCACGTTCAAGTTGTGATCATGATATCCAGATCCTTTTTGCATGTACTGCTGCACAGTATAGTCACCCCACACTTCAATCATGCCATTGATTTTTTTTCCTTCTCAAGGACTTGAGATGTGCCTGTTTCTGCCCATTGTTCTAGCTTATTAAGATTTCTCTTGAGTCTTGATACTATCCTCTACAGCCCTGCTATCTCTCCTATGTTTATGCAGTTTGCAAATGTGATATTTTCTAACCCTTCATCTAAATTGTTTATAAATAAGTTGAATGGGACAGGCCTAGAATGCAATATACCACTTGAGATCTTCTTCCTTCTTGATGTGGAGTGACTGAGATATACTCACTGGGTATAGTTCAACCAGTTTGGTATTCATTTATGATAGCATAGTCTAGCCAATATTTTGCCATCTTCTTTTTGCTAGGATCTCACAAACCAACTTCTTAATAATCTGTTTCAGATTTTTCTCTGGTATGCAGGTTGACCAGCCTATAGTTACCTGGGTCCTCTCCCCCCCCCACCCCGCCACTTTTTTTTTTAAGATATAAACAATATTTAGTTGTTCTCCAATCCTCTGGCACTACACCCTTTCTCCATAATCCTACACAGCTCACAGAAAGGAGTTGGGAAATTATATGCAGAATCTCCTTCAAACATCTTGGACGTAGCTGTTGTCTCTTCAAGGTAGGTCAGGTCAGGAAACAGTCATTGCAAAGATTACAGAAATGCTACTTTATTGTTGTATTGTTGCGTTCTGTAATTACAGAAAAGCTTGCCAGAGTTTCCCTCTGACCCCTCTTATATCAAACAGAATCAAGACAAGGTTATTGTGAGTTTCTTTCTCATGCCTTCCCTTTTTGCAGGACTGAGTTGTCTTTTACTTTTCCTTAATGATTCCTATAAGCTTTTGTTAACATTTTTTCCACAATCCTCTACACTAATTGAGCTGGTCCTGGAGGCTTAAACTTGTTCATGGCAACCAGGTGCTCTCCATCTCTTTACTTACTTTGAGTAGTCAGTAGTTTAGCTTACATTTATTTGAACACAGTTCCCCTTTTGATTTTGATTTTTTTTTTTTTGAGGCGGGGTGCCTTTGAGTCAGTGTTGACTCCTGGAGACTGCCCAGGCAAGTCCCTGTAGTTTTTTTGGCAAGATTTCAGAAGTGGTTTGCCATTGCCTCCTTCCTAGGGCTGAGAGAGAGTCACTGGCCCAAGGTAGCCCAGCTGGCTTCATGCCTAAAGTGGGACTAGAACTCACAATCTCCCAGTTTCTAGCCTGATGCTTTAACCACTACACCATACTGGCTCTCTTCCCCTTTTGATAGATATACTTCATTACATCAGTGACCAGGACAAGTTCCCCTTTTGGAAGAAGACTGAAGAAAAATAGGAGCTGAAGAGCTCTGCCTTCTTTTTATCACCTGTTACAATCTTTTCCAAGTAGTGGTTTCATCCCTTCCTCCCCCACCACCACTTCTTACTACTCTCATGGCCAAAAAAGCTCTTTTTTAGCATTTAGTTTAAATCAATTAAATTGATGCGGTTCTTTTTAGGAAGACTGCATTTCCACTTAAATGTACAAATATCCATATTTTTTTGTTCTGGTTTACATCACCATGGCCAGTCCCAAAATCAAGCTCTCTCGTCCTCAGCAAGATATTTTCCTCTCACCCTTTACATGCCATACTAAGTACATTTTCAAAATCTTTGCCCATAAATAAGAACACTCATGAATTTTACAGGCACAATCCTCAACTCACTATATCAGTCCATTTCTTTTTTCTCATTTTAATGAAGGAATTAGTGAATTTTTATCAATATTTAAATTAAAAATGAACTGAATGACATTTCCACATATCCCTAGCACAGTGCTATAAGGAAAGAAATAAAATCAGTGTTGAAAGTAATTTGATTGGGGAACATATTATAGGATCCTATGAATATGTCCATGGAGGAGTTAATAGCAATCACCTTGATTAACATATATTAATATACATTCATTTAGTTGTAATCATTTTGATGTATTGGAAACCTATTCACCAAAAATGATTATATAATACAGCAATCCTAACCCAGCTTTGGACACTAGCATCTCTGAGAGTGAGACCCTCAAATAATTTAAGAAAAGAAAATGGACTTGACACGGCTATTTTAGCAGAAATTCTTTTGTTACACTCTAAACCAAAAACTGCTCAGCATGAAGACTGGAAAAGTGAGGAAATGAGTGGCAATAGATGAAATTTTTTTGAATTCAGATCATCACAAATGATGATCCAGTTTAAAATAAGATACTCAACGCAAAGTATACACATCACTCAGTTCAAGATGATTTGTTAAGTACCATGAGCAAAACCGTCCTAGAGTTAATTTCTCAGGAAGTCAAGGAAGCTGATTTTTTTTGCATTAACTGCTGATGAAACAAAGGACATACGTAAGCTGAAACAAATGTCACGCTTCTCTATTATTGTTAGCTAGGCAATGTATTTAAATGATTCACTGGTTTTTATCCATGATATTCATTGGATGCTACTTCATCAGGGAATTATATAAAGAAGACCTTGGCTTGCTATGGCATATAAAAACCTGCATGGCATACAGCTATGATGGTGTCATTGTAATGAGTGGAATATGGTTTATTTTTAATTTATTTGGTTCAGGAAGTAAAGGCACCTGTAATGGAGATCACAGGTAAGGAAGGAGGGGGCCCCTTCCAGGGGGGAAAACGCACACACAGTGTAGAAAGTTTTGGGCGCCCAGCCAAGAAGGTCAGGCAGGACCCGCCTTAGAGTTTCTGGAGGTTTTCCCTGAGAGCCTGCTGGTTTTGCTCAGTTTGGCAAGTTTCTGTTTATATGCTGGAAAGAATAAAGACTAGAGCTTCGTTCCTGACTCAGCTATGTTTCTTTGCCTTATTCCTGACAGGACCATGCAGAACGCTATCTCCTCCTATTTTCTCTATAACAACAACCCTGTGAGGTAGGCTGGATGGGAGAGTGTAAGTAGCCCAAGCTCACCCACTGAGTTTCTGTGGATGAGGGTGAACTAGAATCTGGGTCTCCTAATCCACCAACTTAACTGTCATACCAAACTGGCAGTAAACGGTGTGTGCAAACATTGTTTCTGAAAGAGGTACCACAAGCGTCATTGTTGCAGCTACTGTCATCAACTTGACAGTAGTTGATGTCTGTCAAAACATAACTGTTGTTTCTTTACTCTTCTTCAGAAATGATATGTGTTTAGATCATATTCCTCTAACATTCACATTTCACTGAGCTGCAAAATGAAACTGGGAGCAGAATTATTGAAGAAATTGTCTGACACTTGCTGGGTATGTCAGTTGGCATCACGCTTGGCTGTTAAATGAACACTTTCAGTAATCCCGTTGCTTCTGAATATAATCAGCAATACACTGAATTCTGCAGTAGGTCTAGAGACATGTGGTATTCTAAAGAAGACAGACTTTTGCTTTGTGTGTGTTTCGTCTGAATCTTTTTAGTGAAATGCTTCTCGAACTTGAAGTGGTACCAGATGACTTGTAGAATTCAGATTGCGATGTGGATCAGGCTTGCTTCTTTATGAACTCTTCGTAAAAAAGTGCAAGACTGGAAGGATCTTGAGGAAAATTTCATCAAAGTTACGGCTGATGTGTGCAAACCAAATAAAAGAGAATTCACTGTGGGCTCCAAACATTTCAAAGCTGTATTATGACTGAACTCAACACAGTAGAAAGTCTGCTCCCAAAGCAGGCCATGATTTTTAAATAAATGTGTCCCTTCCTGTTTGTGAGCATACGATCAGTGAACGTAAATGATGATTTACAGACACCTCACGCATTTTAAATAGGATCAATGCACTCAGTTCAATGTGCCATTACTTTCTTGATTCAGAGAAATTCAGACCATTTGCAGGATATTACAATACTGATATAGACAGTTGAAGAAGAACTGGGACAATTTCCTATTACTTTAGGGAGGTATAAATGTATGAAAGAAATAAAAATTGCTACAGTGAACCACTTGGACAATATACTGGAAGAAATGAAAATGTCTGCGGATTCTGTGCTATTGCCGTAACCATAGCTCCAACCAAGCATATATTTACATGTCTGCATCCAATTAAGGCTTATTTGGGAATAGCAGGGGGATGAAACCTAAGTAACATGGTCATATTGGCAATAGAAAAGAAACTCTTCAAAGTCCTTGAGCTTGACGTACAGTAGTACTTAACCACTTTGCAGAACTGCATAAGAATCGGCAGCTTCAAACTCTACTCTCCTCGTCCACTTGATCAAATTGATCGTCCAGCTTCATCAACCAGACCTTGGATAAACAACAGCACATCTCCTCTTTCTTCCCTGGCCAGAGTGTGCTTTGCTTCTTCTCACTGACATCTTGTGGAGGTCCCTGTACTAGTGTTAGTTCAAAAGCAAGGAACAGTGTTTTTAAGAAGAAATCCACTCTTAGCACGTTTTCTTCTCCCTACTGTACTTGACACATACAATAGATTTGTTGGTATACACATTTGTTTTGAAGCTATTTTCCTTGGAATTTGTTTGGTGTCGCTTTCTTGCAGTAGAAAGAGCCAACCACTCTGCCATCTAATTTTATTTTCATCAAATATCAGTATAGGATTAACAGTTGCCCACCCTGAAATTCACTACGACCCATCTATGACTCTCAGACAAAACTTTATGGATCTGCCACTCTTTCTGCTGGGCATATTGTGCTATTGCTGGAATAGAAATTTTGTAATACTTTTTCATGTCTAGCTTTTTAGTCCAGCAAGTAAATATTGCTAGCAAAAGGGGGAGGAGGGAGGGAGGGGAGGGAAGGAAGAAGCAATAGCACCGTATAAATCAATCAATAGATTTTTTTACTTGTTTATAAGTAAATCCTCCTCCAAATTTAAAAGCTAGCTTTTCTGGAGCTAGGACAAGAGGCCATCCCATAACATCCATTACTTGCACTTGAGTTCACAGAGGGCAGGACGAGTATCTGCGTCCCTATTTATGCTATGAACAGGGCAATATTTATAAAGCCTAATTGGTAGTGGACATGAAGAAAGTCATGATCCTCACATATTCCCAGAACAATTCCTCTGCATTGCAATGAGGTCCCAGTTGTGTTTTTGCTTGTTTTCTGTGAGTTGTAATGACCTTTAATTTGTTAGCATTCTGTACTCTATTTGTAACTTCTAGACTTCAGATCTCCTCAGCTTTTCAAACACAAATTCCCTGCAATTAATACCATTAAAAAGAAAAACAAAGCCTTGAAAATATTTTTCTAGAGTAGACACATCATCAGTTAGCCCACCCAGTTCTATACTTAGTTCCTCTCCAAAAAGATTACTTTTAATTTAAAAACTGGTGCTTTATCTATTTAAATGCAATGCAACAAATATTCTTTCATCATTCTGGAAGTTAAACTATGCATGACAATGTGGAGAAAAGATTAAACTGAAGCACATATTAAATCTAACCCCTGGAGTACAGAACACGGCCATGGATGAAGCACCTTAAAAAAATGGCCTTTGTCATGAGTTGCGGGAATCACATCATTGCCATCTACTAATGGCTTCATTATGGATTTGAATGCAATTTCTACAGATAAAAGTGCAGCTATATTTCTATCCTCCAAAGTATTATAATGTGCTTTTTTTCCCCTGCATGAAAGCAATTTTCTAAAAAGAGAATGGGTTGCTTATGTCATTTGTATGAAGCCTACAACAGTTCAGAGATTTTTAAAAAGACAATACAGTATGAACATTTGGATGTTTCCTTCTTTGTGGGGATGAAAGTGAATGAGTGATTTCATTTTGCATTCTCTAAGTCAGCTCAGGCAGCCTTCGTCAATCCACCAGCCAGGAGGTTTAATGAGCATCCAAGAAAGATGACCATCCAGTATCAAAACTGCATTGTTTGTAAAAATTAAAATACTGTACAGAAGCAGTGTTTTTCAATCTTGGCAACATTAAGATGGCTGGACTTCGACTCTCAGAATTCCTCAGCCAGCCATGCTGGCTGGGGAATTCTGGGAGTTGAAGTCCACCTGTCTTAAAGTTGTCAAGGTTGAGAAACACTGGTATAGGGTTACACATTAATCAAGGGATGCCATGACATTTTTCCTACCTATGTTGGTGGGCTTAGCATTTGCTAACCCTGAGCACCTCAATGATGCCATGAGCTAAACCGTGAAGGGCCACCCAAGACGGGAAGGTCATGACAGAGAGGTCAGACTAAATGCGATCCCTGGAGAAGGTAATGGCAACCCACCCCAGTATTCTTGCCGTGAAAACTAAATGGATCAGTACAACCAGAGATATGTCGGTATACCATCGGAAGATGAGACCCCCAGGTCGGAAGATGGTCAAAATGCTACTGGGGAGGAACAGAGGATGAGTTCAACTAGCCCCAGACGTGATGACGCAGCTAGCTCAAAGCCAAAAGGACGGCTAGCAGCCGACGGTGCTGGTGGTGAACGGCGAATCCGATGTTCTAAGGATCAACACACCATTGGAACCTGGAATGTAAGATCTATGAGCCAGGGCAAATTGGATGTGGTTATTGGTGAGATGTCAAGATTAAAGATAGACATTTTGGGCGTCAGTGAACTGAAATGGACTGGAATGGGCCACTTCACATCAAATGACCACCAGATCTACTACTGTGGACAAGAGGACCACAGAAGAAATGGAGTAGCCTTCATAATTAATAGTAAAGTGGTGAAAGCAGTGCTTGGATACAATCCAAAAAACGACAGAATGATCTCAATTCGAATTCAGGGCAAGCCATCTAACATCACAGTGATCCAAATATACACCCCAACCACAAATGCTGAAGAAGCTGAAGTAGAGCAGTTCTATGAGGATCTGCAGCACCTACTGGATAACACGCCTAAAAGATGTTATTTTCATCACAGGAGACTGGAATGCTAAGGTGGGCAGTCAAATGACACCTGGAATTACAGGTAAGCATGGCCTGGGAGAACAAAACGAAGCAGGACATAGGCTGATAGAATTTTGCCAAGACAATTCACTCTGCATAACAAACACTCTCTTCCAACAACCTAAGAGACGGCTTTATACATGGACTTCACCAGATGGACAACACTGAAATCAGATTGACTACATCCTTTGCAGCCAAAGGTGGTGGACATCTGTACAGTCGGTAAAAACAAGACCTGGAGCTGACTGTAGTTCCGATCACGAACTACTTCTTGCACAATTTAGGATCAGACTCAAGAGATTAGGGAAGACTCACAGATCAGCTAGATATGAGCTCACTAATATTCCTAAGGAATATGCAGTGGGGGTGAAGAATAGATTTAAGGGACTGGACTTAGTAGATAGGGTCCCGGAAGAACTCTGGACAGAAGTTCGCAACATTGTTCAGGAGGCGGCAACAAAATTCATCCCAAAGAAAGAGAAAACCAAGAAGGCAAAATGGCTGTTTGCTGAGACACTAGAAGTAGCCCAAGAAAGAAGGAAAGCAAAAGGCAACAGTGATAGGGGGAGATATGCCCAACTAAATGCAAAATTCCAGAGGTTCGCCAGAAGAGATAAGGAATTATTTTTAAACAAGCAATGCGCGGAAGTGGAAGAAGACAATAGAATAGGAAGGACAAGAGACCTCTTCCAGAAAATTAGAAACATCGGAGGTAAATTCCAGGCAAAAATGGGTATGATCAAAAACAAAGATGGCAAGGACCTAACAGAAGAAGAAGAGATCAAGAAAAGGTGGCAAGAATATACAGAAGACCTGTATAGGAAGGATAACAATATCGGGGATAGCTTTGATGGTGTGGTCAGTGAGCTAGAGCCAGACATCCTGAAGAGTGAGGTTGAATGGGCCTTAAGAAGCATTGCTAATAACAAGGCAGCAGGAGACGATGGCATCCCAGCTGAACTGTTCAAAATCTTGCAAGATGATGCTGTCAAGGTAATGCATGCTATATGCCAGCAAATTTGGAAAACACAAGAATGGCCATCAGATTGGAAAAAATCAACTTATATCCCCATACCAAAAAAGGGAAACACTAAAGAATGTTCAAACTATCGAACAGTGGCACTCATTTCACATGCCAGTAAGGTAATGCTCAAGATCCTGCAAGGTAGACTTCAGCAGTTCATGGAGTGAGAATTGCCAGATGTACAAGCTGGGTTTAGAAAAGGCAGAGGAACTAGGGACCAAATTGCCAATATACGCTGGATAATGGAAAAAGCCAGGGAGTTTCAGAAAAACATCTATTTCTGTTTTATTGACTATTCTAAAGCCTTTGACTGTGTGGACCATAACAAATTGTGGCAAGTTCTTAGTGGTATGGGGATACCAAGTCATCTTGTATGCCTCCTGAAGAATCTCTATGACGACCAGGTAGCAACAGTAAGAACAGACCACGGAACAACGGACTGGTTTAAGATTGGGAAAGGAGTACGGCAGGGCTGTATACTCTCACCCTACCTATTCAACTTGTATGCAGAACACATCATGCGACATGCTGGGCTTGAGGAATCCAAGAGTTAAAATCGCTGGAAGAAACATTAACAATCTCAGATATGCAGATGATACCACTTTGATGGCTGAAAGTGAAGAGGAACTGAGGAGCCTTATGATGAAGGTGAAAGAAGAAAGTGCAAAAGCTGGCTTGCAGCTAAACCTCAAAAAAACTAAGATTATGGCAACCAGCTTGATTGATAACTGGCAAATAGAGGGAGAAAATGTAGAGGCAGTGAAAGACTTTGTATTCCTAGGTGCAAAGATTACTGCAGATGCTGACTGCAGTCAGGAAATCAGAAGACGCTTAATCCTTGGGAGAAGAGCAATGACAAATCTCGATAAAATAGTTAAGAGCAGAGACATCACACTGACAACAAAGGCCCACATAGTTAAAGCAATGGTGTTCCCCGTAGTAACATATGGCTGCGAGAGCTGGACCATAAGGAAGGCTGAGAGAAGGAAGATAGATGCTTTTGAACTGTGGTGTTGGAGGAAAATTCTGAGAGTGCCTTGGACTGCAAGAAGATCCAACCAGTCCATCCTCCAGGAAATAAAGCCAGACTGCTCACTTGAGGGAACGATATTAAAGGCCAAACTGAAATACTTTGGCCACATAATGAGAAGACAGGACAGCCTGGAGAAGATGCTGATGCTAGGGAGAGTGGAAGGCAAAAGGAAGAGGGGCCGACCAAGGGCAAGGTGGATGGATGATATTCTAGAGGTGACGGACTTGTCCCTGGGGGTGCTGGGGGTGTTGACGACCGACAGGAAGCTCTGGCGTGGGCTGGTCCATGAAGTCACGAAGAGTCAGAAGCGACTAAACAAATAAACAACAACAATTGCAATCCACGTTATAGCAACGCAGGAGTAAAATTACACAATTACCTCTTTTGAACTATGAATATGTGTCGTTTGTTAAAAAAAATTCTTTCAATTTTTGGAGCAAATGAGAATAAAAAAAATATTGCTCACATACATCTTCTATGTTCTCAAAGAAAGTAAATAGAAAATTAGGGATACCGTTATATTTACAAGCTGAAGTCAGTATCCATCCGTTCCGTCCTTCATTCCATCCTTCTTCCTCACTAAGTGTTCAAACCTCTTCACATTTATATGCCATTTTACAAATATATTTTGAGTGCTATTCCTATAGAAATAAATCATTAAAATAGATATCAAACACCAAATAAGTGATCACCCAAGGCAGAATGCAGCCATTCAAACAGCTGAAACCAGGTGGTAGAAAAGCTTATTTCTTTGATAAAAGAAAAAAATTACAGTACAAAAAAAATAATGGGACTTCCTTTGGGTCGAGGCATTCCACAAATAGGGCGCTGCAATTGAAAAGGCCAACCCTCCCATTTCCACCTATCTCATCTCTGAAGAAGGACATTCAGAATCAAAACTCAAAGGATCCCTTATGATCTCACTGAGAATGAACTCAGTCATTTATATACCTCCATAAGCAATAAATCCTACCCTGGTATTTTCTTGGTTGCATTGGCTTCTCATTGTTACTAACACAACAATTTGTTTTACACCTTTCGGGTATGGCCTTCTCATGAAGAACAGCGACCTTTCTTCCTCAGATAGGAGATCTGGAAAGGCAGGATGGAAGCATACCTCTGCCATTTACCAGCCTACTTTCTGAGCACTACATAACCTGCTCAGCTGTTTTGCTGTGATTACTGTACTCCACAGAACCACGCCATTAGTAGCAGTGGAACAGAAAGCAAGGTGGTTGGCTTTCTGAAGTACCTTCCTAGCCCATATGCCTTCCCTGAGGAGTCTCTCCTTGCAAAAAGAGGGAGGTGTGAAAGACAGAGTAGGTTGTTTCCATGACTATCTTACCCTTGATGTCTGACTCTGAAGGTCCCTTATGTAGGGAAGCAAAGTGTAAGGCAAGAGGAAGGGTGATTCCCCCAAGATCAGGCAATGGTAGATCCTGGTTTGCTTCTCCACAGTCTTATATTTGGATCTTATTGTTTTTGCTTTAAATTTATTTTAGATTTGATTTTGACTGCTTTGATAATGTCTTCATAACAAATAATGAAGAGTTTTATTTAGATGTGCCATTTCATTTCTTGGTAGGAAAACCTGTCAGAGTGCTCTGGAAAGCATTTGGCCCGAGAGATCAGAAAAATCACACACCAGGCATTTCTATAAAAATAAATTTATTTACAGAAAGCACAAAAACATATTTTACAAGCTGTGCATTCACACGCGCTCAGAGAGGACTGAGCTGAGAGGCTGCAAAAGTGAAACTAAGCAAGTCCAGGCAAGCTGCCCTCCCCCAGGCAATGCAGCTATTAACACCCAAACTGAGGAAAATTAAGTTCGACCTCTTTACCCTGCCAATACTTAAGAAAGTACTCAATTACCATGGTAACCTAGTGGCTTGGTCCAGGCAAAAACAAAGAAATGCCAACAAAACATGCTTACTTCACACAAGGTTCCATTAAATGCAATAACCACACTCCATCCAGTATCTTTGTTTCAATCTGAACAATATTGCTGACATTTTAGCAAGGCATATGTTTCCCTCTCCAACTTATCCAATCCATATCCTGAGAATATATCCCCGACTGATGTCATAAAGCCAAGATTATTAATAGTCCCTCTTTCATGCAGATACCTAATATATACACACTGCAATCTTTTGAGTAACTGACATTATAAGGAATGGAATGCTTTCATTCTGTGCTCATATACTAAAGAATAAATGCCAGTGAAATCCAGGCTGGCCTAGGACATTTTGAGGCTTGAATTAAGGAGAAGGAGCGTTCCCCACATTCTTCCACTCCATGTGCAGAAGGCCACAGAATTGGCAGTTGATTACAGTACTCTACACTGTTAAAAAGTCCTATCTGAGGGCAGCAGGCTAGCTTGGGAGTGGAAGGTAAGATTGGTTGCACGGCACACACAGCTGTGACCTGAAGTGTTGCCATTGCATATGCCCAAACCCAGCTTCCGTCTCCTCACTTTGCATAAGTCAGATCTGGCGCTCACTAGTAAATATAGTAAAGGTTCTTTCTCACTAAATATTCTTTGTTGCTTTACTAAACTAAAACAAAACAAAGAAACCCCACACTAATTTCAGTACACTTGAAATTAGGTCAAACAATTGACAAGATAACAAATGTAAGGTATGTAAAAAAAAACCCCAAAATAATAATAGTCCCAAAATAAAAAAAATTGCTTGCCTGGAAATATATAATCATTGAGAGAACAACTCAGAGAAATTTGATCAAATTGCTAAAAAAATTCTTGCTCCACTATTGAAAGACAAGAAGTTCCAATGTTGGAAGAGTGCTCATACCAACAATCCACTGCTGCAAATAATGATACATGCACAAATGTTGCAACTTACTTGCCCCAGCTACTGGGAATCAAGTATGTAACAGTTGGCATTTGTGTGAAGACTTACAATACACATGTCATTTTTACACCATTTTGGTTCACTGCAGATGCTGCTGTACAGCACATGCTGATTGCACAGAATCAGCCTCACCCCAAGACTCAGAGCTTGCTAGCACTCTGCCAGTCCATCAACTAGAAATACTCTTCAGCCAGCCTAGTCTTCCTGGATGTGCCTCCATCTGTGTTGGGATTACAACTCTTACCATTCTGGAAGTGGTACTCCAGCACATCTGAAATCAGATTATTTCAGACCAAGATACCTATATAGCAATTTCTATTGTTCACTGGCACATCCTGGCAGAACATATTCTCAGGCCTTTCCAAATCATTGAGTTATTGTGCAAAAATGGCCAGTCTTCACAAGCCCTCTGTTAGCCTTGTGACTGCAGGGAAATCATATTTGGGTAGCAAATTTATGCAAGGTAAAACGGGGAAGATTCCATTGCCACATTCTCACCATCTGTGCCTGCCATTTTTGAGTGGGTTTAGATTTTTTTTAAAAAATTCCCCAGATGACACGTGCTCTCTGCAATGCCATGCTGAAAGAAATACTCATTTAACTTTCTCAGCGACAGAGAAAACAAATCCAGACAAATACAGTCAAAGCCATTTCCTGTTCCTATAGCAAGAATGCATCCCACACTCCCATCCTAATTTTATGCAGCACTCAAAAGCCTTCTGAAAGATTAGTTCAGACTTCTGGTAAGTGATATGTGCCCTTAAAACAGCCTATTGCTAAGGAGAGAGGGAGGGAGGGAGAGAGAGAGAGGGTTTTAGAAAGAACAACTAAATGGGGGGGGGGGGGGAGAGACTGTCAGAAAGAGAGAAAAAAGAGTGTTAGAATGGAATGCAGTCCCACCCATTTTTTATTCCAGTCCCATCTATTTCTTGTCTTTTCCCCATTCACCATGAGTCCTGAGCACATCCCCACCTCCTGTCCATTTGTCTGTTGCTCTCTTGTTTCTGCACCTGACGCTCTTCCAAACTTCACCAGGCACTTTGTCCTATATCCTGACTGTCCAATCTTTTCTTCCCCCTTTATCACCCTGCCTTATGCTTTTACTACCAGAAAACAAGTGTGTTGCAATAATGCATTCCTTCCCCCAAAAAACATATTTCCCTAGTGTGAAAAATATTCAGAGCTGAAGCATAATGTAACATAAGGCAGTGATTGCCAAGACATGATGCCAAGTGATGGACGGGGGCATGTGGTGGGGGGAAATCTGTAACCTGAAAAATCGCAGTATCTGAAATAATTTGGCTCTAGATGGAAAAATCCACCTGTGTCCTCCAGGATAATCTTTCCCAGTTGGGTGTTTCCTCCATGTTTCCTCCTGCTTTGTTCAGGCTTGTTTGTGATACTGGGACTGTGGTCCAACCCATCTAGAAAAGTGTTGAGTCGCAGCAGCCCTCTTTAGAGAATTTCTCGCCATATCAGAATTTTTATTTTTCCACTACTGATGCCAAAATGTTTTGTGGATTGCACTAATTCTCTTCAGCACTGGAATGAATGAAAAAAAAAGGAAAGAAAGGAGGAAGAAAAAGATTTTTCCCACAGCAATGCTACACTACCCAACCAAACTATCCAGTGAAGACAGCAATACTTCATCATTACCTGTAAGAGCAACACTTCATAAACTGGAAGAATCACGATTTTCCCACGAACGTCTTACATTTCCCTCCTGCACCCAAGTCAATGCAGATAAGATTTAACAGCCACTAATGCAAATGATTAGTGTATGTAGGAGAAAATCAACTGCATCTTGAGGGAAGGGCTACAAGCAAAATAAAGCTACAAAAACAAATAAAACCATTAAGTTGCAGGAGATGGACATCAGCAAATGTCTGAAAGCAAAGTCATTTATTGAACTTCTATACCGTATGTTTATTCTGATACACGTTAAGACCATCATTTTTTAATATGTTTATAGGGTAAGATTAATCAAGCATAATAAGGAAACTTTTCCAGAAATTCCATATCATTAACAGCTGTTTAAAAGGCATAAACCCGTATTTTCATATCTACCTGATTATCTACCTATATATGGCAAGCAAGGTGAGCATTTTTCATGGTAATGAGAGCATCATGCTAAACCATAATATGGTTTGTTTTTATACACATATGCTATGGAAATCCATCCTCAGTCAATTGGATCCACCCATTGTGCTAAGTCAAGGACGAGCAAACTGCATAGCGACTTAGTGTAATATGTACATTTAGGATAAAGTTAGACCTTCAAAAGAAATGCGATCCTGCTTGCCCAAGTAGCACTGTGTTGGCATGCAAAAACTAATCTGTATTGGAAGCCCTTCACCCAAATAATTTAACTGTTATAAAGGTGTACCTGTGTAGATGTTTCAGAAGCATATGTCTGTGTACTGATTTACACATATGAAATGGACTTAAGAGCCACTGTATGCATTTGTGCAGAACAAGGTGGCTGAATTCTGGACCATTCACATCAAAGCAGGAATTGCATACTTATGAATATTTCAGAATATAATACAATTTCCATTTAGCAAATGGACATCAGTACATCAAGCAATAAGTTACCTTGAACTCTTTGTTTGCATGGAGGAAATGGTTCACTCCCAAATTATACTGCCTTAGCCCACCATTTCATTCAGTGAAATGTGCAGAAAAGTTGAATATGCAGAGGGTGAATGGAGAATATCTTGGTTTCCTATGAGAAGAGAAGGGAGGGAATGGAAGAAATCCTTGGTGAAATGTTATAAGTAACCCTTCCCCCCGCCCCGGGCGCCTGCATACACACTACCAAATTTCAACACTGATTTAAACAAAAACATATTTTACCTATTGAGTTATGCCATTTTTCCAAGATATCCAACAGCAACTGAATATGAACAAAATTAAACTACATACTGATTTTCATTATCTAGAGATTTCCTATATTATGCCTATATAAAGATCTTATCTTCTAATTTGTAGAAACAGAGAACTAATAGCCTTCTCTGCATCATTTAATTCAGACAAGATTGTTCAGATGGCTTTCAACTGCATTTTCCATTCATGCTGTTTCAAATAAAAGTTGTGGCTTTCCTGTGTCACTTTTCTCATAGCAAGAGCTACATTCCACCCCGCAACCCCCCACTGCCGAAGCCATAATTAGGTCAATGAATAACTGCACCGTGCACTGTTTTTGGCATTTTGTAAATTACAATATGATGATTGATTAGAGGCAGCAGATACTTAATGCATAGTGATCTGTTATATTCATTAAAAATTTCAAAACATACATTTGGATACCTCTATTTCTTTGTGATAGGGTCTCCCATATTACACTATCTAACACAGAGTCATCTATAATTCACAATACAGTCCCCATAACCATAAAGTTGGAACATTTGTCGTTCTAGTGCATAATTGGCTCACATAAATGAACCATAGTAAATCACAGCTGGGGAGACAGGTCTCCTTTCTAAAGTCCGGGCTCATCAATGCCTGTTAACAAAGGACTTCTCTGAGTTGGAAAAGCTGGGAAAGTGCTACATGGGGTGACGCAGGATATCAGAAGCCAATATACAACTGGCATTTGTGTGCAAACTGCACAGTCCTCCTTGGCAGGATTCAAGCACACAATTCATGATCTTCCAATGCAGCAGGATATTGCAGGCTTTCTCTTTGAAACCATGTCAATTTCAGCTGGCAAAGAACAGGGGAGTCTAGCCAAGTGCAGGGTTCTATCCACAGAAACATCTATAACCATGATCATTTAAATCCCTTTACAATCTATGTATCTTTAGACCTTTGTATTTAATTTAGGAACGAACATGAAGAGATAGGGAGGAAGGGCATGTCCCTGAGTCCCCTTCTTGGTTACAATTTATGAAAGGCTACATAGGGCTGTGAACACTGGACACCCTTGATATATCTTGAAGGAGGGCCTTGGTCAAGCCTTGCTTTTATTACCAATATGGTGCCATTCATGAGCAGGCTGGTTACAAGTCTTAGCCCTGGCCTTTGCAGACTGCGATCCAGCTTTTGTCAGAGAAGTAGGACAGCGGAGAGAACATGTGCACTTCCTTAAGGTTAGTAGAGGACCCTCAGAACAGGAGTAGAATGCACCAACCCAAAA
This sequence comes from Candoia aspera, assembly GCF_035149785.1. NCBI lineage: Eukaryota > Metazoa > Chordata > Lepidosauria > Squamata > Candoiidae > Candoia > Candoia aspera. The sequence continues at coordinate 201,532,333 of NC_086154.1, read as the reverse complement.
TATACTCTGGGAAATATCAGGATGGTAATTGCAAGGAGTTTCAAAGGTAAGAGCCAGTGTCCTTTAAAGTCAAAAGCCAGGTTGCAAAAAAAAAAAACTATCACAGTTTTTTAGCAGAGGTTGAAACCATTCTGAGACCAAAGCCTTGGACCTTTGAAGAGCATGCCACTTTGGCCCACACTTTGAAAACATGTTGAAATAGAATTCATGTTAATACCGCTATTGCTGTGCATATAGACAATACTTTCCTAGATCTAACACTGAAAATGTTAAATTAGTAGCAAGTCTGGGAGTGGCTCTGGCTCAAGACTTGAGGGGAAGCTACAGGCAGCCCAAGATCGGATCTAGTTGCTGTATCATTTCTGGGGCTCTCCATTTTGAAGAAGTCCATTAATGGGGAGATAAAAGATGGGGCTGAGTTCTTGTGGGTGGGAACCTAAGAGTAGATACATTTCAGATTGTAATATTTGGAAGGGGAAAAGAGATTCCAGAAAGCTTGCAATTTCTATAGTAACTGGAGTGAGCATCTAGGTCCAGTGTGCCCACTTAGTGCATAGTGTAGGGTGCAAATAATAAGGCTATAACCTAATGAGATTCAATTGTTTTATATATGACGTATGAAAACAGAAATGGATTGTCATATATTCACCAGCAGTATGCATATGTATCAGCAGCTTAGATATTTCTCTCTTTTCAGCAACTTCACATTCAGTCAGAATGCAAAAGTCTATTACATATCAGAACAAAATCTGTCAAATGCCTTTAGGATCCAAGTAGAGAGGAGAACCTCTCTGTTACTCAGCATAATTTTATTAAAAACAGAGATGTTGAAGGTTCCCTCCATAATGCCCAGAGAAGAGCTTAGTGAAAGAAATGTTCCCTCCAGCAGTTGGAAGCACTACAGCTAGAGATTTTTTTTTAATCTGAAGTGCTTTCACTGTTACTACCCCAGGAGCTTTGCCCCTATTATAAATCCTTCTAATGTCTGTTATTTTTGCATTTGGGTGTACTTGATATCTGACTGGGTTCCATTTTCCCACTTCCCCTTTTAAGGGAGCTGAACACAAAATAATACTAAGACATATTTAGGTGATGTCTATATATTTCACTTATCTATAAAATGAGCATGAAAAATCCTTCTTCCAAGTGGGGAACAGGCCCATTTTTAGCTGCACTATTTCATCTGTTAAGCCACCTACACTTGAGAAAACAGTGGGGATAACAAAACATGAAGGTGATCTCTCTCCCTAAGTGGGAAGAAGGGGATCTTAAGTGGGAAGAAGATCAAAGGGATCCTGGACAGAAGTGCAGAGTTTCGATCACCCAGTGAACAAGAGTCCAGGTTCCCAGCCCTACAACTTGGCTAACTTCTTGTGGTCCAGTCAACACACTAGATGCTGTGAGTGGATTGATTTCCATTTTCTTTGAGGCTTCAGGAGATATGGGGATTGCTATAAAATATTCACCAAAGTCACCAAAAGGGTTTAAGCTACTTCCATTGGACATTGGAACAGACATTTTTGAAATAACATGTGTGCCAAGAAACGCAAAGAGGCATCGTGCCACATAATTTTTCTCCTAGCCAAGCAAGGACTTATCCCAAGCATATTGCCAGATGCTCTGGTTTGTACTAATCCATTAGCTATTATAGCTGCATTCCATGGCTTTTACAAGAATTTAGACAGCTGTGAATCCATAAGGTGTCTCTTAAAGTGATGAGTGATGTTGGAGAATATTGCTCTCCACTCTCTGCTCCAGCACTACATGATGGAATCTTTCCAGGCACCCTGTTGTAACAAAAGGGAGTGCCCCAGACCAGTTAATTCTAGTGTCCCTTAGCGTGAGAGCACAGGAAGAGCTCTATGTAAAATCTAACTTCCTGAAGGAACTCAATTGGACATTTGGCTGCTAAATATAATTTAATAGGAAGACATGCTCACATGCTTCCATATATAAACACAAAAAGCAGGCATATGTTGTGGAATGAAGACATCACTTGCCAGTGCTCATATGCAGTCAAAAACAGAATACACCAAGGAGTGTGTGAAGGCATTTGTACAATAGGGCTACTGTATTTGGGCTGTAAAAAGCCAGATGACTAGATTTTTTTCAGCTCAATAATGGTAGCCCAGGAACTAGGCATGGCTTAGTGTTAACCATGAATAAAGAACTTAACCTTCACAGAAATGACAGTTATAGCCATGAAATAAAGAGGTATTTGCTGCTTGGAGAAAAACTATGACAAGTCTACACAAAATAGTAAAGTGCAGAGACATCACAATGACAACAAAAGTACATCTTGTCCTGACTATAATCTTCTTAGGTATAACACAGAGCTGTGAAAGCTAGACCACCAGAAAGGATGAATCAAGGAAAATGAATGGTTTTGAATTCCTGATCACATGTTTTCTAGATGATTCCTATACTACCTATTTAGCATAAGACAATGGCATAGAGAAATCAGATTATGATCTGGGTTTGTGGACATTTTGGCCTGAGCTTATTTATCTGGGCATGTCCTTTGTCTAGAGGAATGGCCTAGCAAATGGGAAAGAAAGCCTGGTTCATATTGTGATATTATCAAAGAAATCCCTTTCCCAAACAGTAATAAATGCAGCCTTTCAGTTAAATATACATGATAAGCATAGATGAGTGCTGCACAACTTAATGGCTAGGGGCCATGTTGTAGTTCCTGAATAGGGCCATCACAGAACTCTGAAGTCGTTTTTTCAGGGAAGGAAGAGGAGGGATGATAATAATAATAATAATAATCTAATAATAATAATAATCATCTAAACTTTTATTCAGTGGAGACAGTTATTTATATCAGATTAGAAATAGGGATTAGTGGCCCAAGGTAGGTCAGTTCAGTTTAACTGTCCACTTTCTGGGGTAGACCTCTGATCTGATAATTTTCCAATTAATTTTAATTCAAAATCATTATCCGCACCATCATATTTCAATTTCTATCTGGTTCTTCTGCCACGAGGGCACTGAAGGAACAGAAAAATTCACCAGGATAGTACTGAGCTGTTCGAAGATCATTCATTCCCAGAACTTCCCTTTTTGTCACCATATGATGTAATAATGCCTTTTTAAACATTGCAGGAAAATATGATATTCCTGGCCATTTCATATATTTTATCTATGATCTGCTCCATCATAGATTTTTATTCCCAGAAAAGGATGAACATTAGTTGGACTTTGTTGTGACTCACATTCTTCCTGCCATGAATCTGCTGGGAATAAAATACCTAAATATACTCCCTGACTTACCCATAGAGGAGTTCTTTTTAAAATTTCTAATCAAATGTAGTTCTGTTATTTTTTGCACTCTCCTGATGCATTTTCCATGGGAGATAATGTTATGGCTGTTGTTATATCTCCCCTTAACCCTGGAAAAAGCTGTTTTGCAGATTCATATTCAGTGTAAAAGAAGAAAATACATATAAGCCATTGATTCCTTTAATTTACAACATTTCTTGAAAAAACATCAAGCATTCTTTTGAGATCTGTTGTTCATTTCTTTCCTTGTCTTTACAGTTATTTTCGAATTGTCATACCAAAAATGCAGTGCGTACCATCGGCTTATCTTTGTAAGATTTTTTTCCATTTTATATTGTCATATTTCATTATTTCTGTCTTTAAAAACATATTTTTTTAAAAAAAATGTGGCTTTCATTCTTTCGCCTTTGTGTGATATATGAGCCCATCAGTTACTACTTAAAATTACATGCAAACCAAGTCTTAGTGTAATGTATAAATGCAGCCACAGAATTAAATCCAAATTGAAGTTGTTGGACCTAAATGAATGGACAAATTAGACAAACACAATTTGGATGCAAACCTTAGTTATTGTTTTTTAAGAACTATAGCCATATGCAAGCTTGAGATATGTTTACACAGTGCCTTTGAGTTTAATCATTTTGAAAACATCGCTCCTTATGAAGATTTAATAATTTCATCTTCTGCCACAATTCAATTTGGTGGCAACTTTTGAAGAAGATCATTCCCAAAGCTTGGAGGCTCATAGTTTATGTACCCCTACTTTAGATAATCTTAGGATACTTTGGATATGAATTTGGTACACTGGAGAAGCATTAGCATCTCTGTTAACTTACCTGTCACATTTAAGGTCTCAGTTTCATTTTCATAGAATGTATCTGCATTTCTCAACAGTTTGGTTAAGCTTTAATAAGACTCATATTTCCAGTCCTTAAAAGATACCTCTATCTACTTTGCCTCATGATGTTCTCTGCATATCAAATAAAGTCTAAGATAGTAAATGCGTTTTTAGTTAAACAGTTGACTAATAAAAAGAGTTGCTGAAATGTTCTCCAGATGTCTTGTAAATATCATGTGTATTCATTTCACCCTGACAGTTGATTAAAAAATGTTGGCAGGTAATTTACCAAACCACAATGTACTTCACCTTGGACAGCCATCCTATTTTGAAATTGCAACAAAAGCTTTGCTTATCCTTTAGCTGAACCAAAGTATAATTAATAGAGAGAAACACAATGTCTAGCTGTATTTTGGTGAAGACCCCCAGGAACTTTGTTATTTATTTTTATTTCAGCTATATATTTAGGCTCGAATCCTATCCCTACTTACTTGAGATTAAGCATCGGTGAACTTCATGGAACTGTTCTGAAGTAGTAGCCATGTATCAGTTTGCTCTGTTAGTATGATTTTAGGAGTCTGCTATAGGAGGATATTAGAGGATCAGGTGAGACATGGAATGTGGTCACATTGTTCAGAACACCAGAATCACTGGGGGCTGGGGAAAATATCTTCTGGAGCATAGGATCCAATATTATCAAAGCCTACTACAATTTCCACTTCTCATATATCACATCTACCCACAATAAGTATAAACTTCTGAGAAGATAGTATAAACTACAATGGGCGAATAACATCCACATCTCCAGAATTTTCACTCCTTAATTCCTCACAGAGATCCAGTTTGGTGTAGTGGTTAAGGCATCAGGCTAGAAACCGGGAGACCATAAGTTCCAGTTCTGCCTTAGGCACAAAGCCAAGTGGGTGACCTTGGGCCAGCCACTCTCCTCAGCCCTAGGAAGGAGGCAATGGCAAATCATTTCCTAAAAACTTTGCCAAGAAAACTGCAGAGACTTGTCCAGGTAGTCTCCGAGAATTGGACATGATTAAACTGATTAAAAAAAAAAATCCTCACAAAACTGTTTGAAATAGACCCTCAATCATCTTCACTCCTGCCATCTCTGAAAAGCAGAGAACACACACAGAATATCACATCCACATTCATTCTCCTTTCCTCTAGGTAACCAATAGGAGAGTACATAGATTATCATTTAATCCAGGTGTTCCCAAAGTCTTTAGCTCATCGACCCCTTCATGAACTTTCAGATTGTTAATCAAACCCCAAACATTTATTATATGAAAATATTTTAATAAATACTACTTTGACTAATAGTACTACAGATAACAACAGCAGCAGCAGCAGCAACAACAATGGATAGTCCTACCGACTCTTGAGGTTTGATATTGACCACTTTGGGGAACCCTGATCTAATCAGTGTCTAGCCATCTGTGCTATGGCCAGTCCTGAAGTAACAAAATGAATTCACCCCCACTCTTCACAAGAAGTCAAGTCAAGTCAAAGTCAATGCTAGGGTCCTTTCCAGGGGGGTAGGAGTGGGGCAAACACAAACCAAAAGATAAACATATATACAGTACATTCTGATGTCAGAATGCAAGTACAAAGGGCTGGGTGTTGCACTGTGATGTCACAACACACATTTTGTCCGCTGCTTTCGTTATCATAGTCTGTACTGCACGCCTAGGTATGATAGGATTGGGAATTTCAATAAACTGTAAACAAAAGCAGCAAACTCTTCCTGGCTCCCTTGGCATCATTCCTTAGTTGCATTTAAGTGTCCCTGTGCGTTATGAAAATGAAATGTGCTACTGGATACTTTTCATAATAGATGTGACCATGGTTGAATTTTGCTGTAGCAGTGGGACAGGGGAAAGAGTAACCTAAATTCTAAACAAATAACAGGAGACAATTCTAGGAAAAAGATGCTGAACCTCTATGGGATAGGAATGGAGAGACAATAAAGCCTAGTGTGAGCCCTGAAGCAGGCAGGCAAGGTGAGGAGTGTCCACCAATGAGGAAAAAGACTGCCCCCCCCAAGCTCTGCAGACCCCCTGCAATTCAAAAGAAAGTGCTACTTTTGTTGAAATTCCAAATAAAGAGTCAGAAATAAATTCAGCTCCCCAAAACAGGCAACATTATGAGATCCAATTGGTCCAAAACATATCTCAAAGCAGTATAAAGTATTAATGTGAAGGTGACACAAGTTCTGAACTAGCTCATTGTCACTGTTCTCTTCCAGGAGTTAAGATTAGTCACCAAAAATTCAGTATAAATTCATGGGCGGGCGGGCAGGCAGGAAGGAAGGCAGGGAAAATAATTTGGAATAAATCAATTTCTCCAGACATTTAGAAATGGCGAATCACACTCCATAAAATTTATTTCGTATAATTTCCTATTTTAAAAAATTCCCTTCTCACCCTTATGGGTGGTATGTGTCTTCCTCTACCTCGGGTCCTCTACCAGAGGCCTGGGAGTTTGCTGGTTCTGCGCAGTATCTTAGCTGTTCCTGGCACTGCACTCTTCTGGACAGAGAGCTCTGATGTTGTTCCTGGGATCTGTTGGAGCCCCTCTCCCAGCTTGGGGGTCACAGCCCCAAGTGCCCCTACCACCACTGGGACCACTTTGGCCTTCACTGTCCACATCCTCTCTAGTTCCTCCTTCAGGCCTGGTACTTCTCCAGCTTCTCATACTCCTTCTTCCTGACGTTGCTGTCACTTGGCACTGCTACTGTTACGGACATTGCTGATGGAGCGGGGGGCCCTCTCCAGGGGGAAAAGTGCACGCGCAGTTCTGATTGTCTTCACCTTCCTATCAAGAACTCCAGAAGAGAAAAGCCTTAGCTTTCTTGGCTTATCTGGTAAGAACTGCTGGTGCTTTCTCAGTTAAGCAGGATTTTGTACTGTAGAGCAGAACAATAAACCCTAGAGCTAGAGCTTCTGGTCTCAGCATGGTTCTTCGCTCTATATCCTGTCAGCTACATCTATCACCACTGCTGTCTTCTGGTCCTTGTGTACTATATAATATGAAAGGTGAAAGGTCCCCTGTGCAAGTACCAAGTCATGTCTGACCCTTTGAAGGGACGCCGCTTTCGCGACGTTTTCTTGGCAGACTATAGCGGGGTGGTTGGCCATTGCCTTCCCCACACATTATATATACTATATATACTATATACTATATATTATAAATATACTATACTATATAGCAGCTGGATAGTGTGGTTAGAATGCTCGCCTATGACACAGGAGACCAGGGTTTGAATTCTGGCTGGTACCTACCTTACCAGTAGGTGTCCTTGGGCAAAGACCCCTAAACAATTCAACTGCCTACTTCATATATGAGTGACATGAACTAAGAGAGTCATGCCGGTTCGTATGTCACCTGGATTAACAAGATCCGTGCCAGATGTTGGGGAGCCATGACAATCTGATGATAAGCAGGCTACTGGAACAAATCATACATAGATGAGACAAGAGAAATACTGTATATACACACACATATACATACACACACACATACAGTACATATACATATACATAATGTTTATTGAGAAAAAAATTTTACAGGATTAAAAATTACAGAAACATAAATATAGAATAAGAAAAAAGAAAAAGATATAAAAAGATAAAAGATAAAGTGAGAAACAGTAAAAGTCAAAATATAGAAAAAAAGAAAAAGACAAATATCTAAAGAAGTGACTTTTGATCTTCTTTACAGCAGTTACAAACATAAACATTTCTGCCTTCCCAAATTATATATCATAGTTCCCTTCTTCCCCAAAACAACTCGTTTTAATCAGTAAATCCCAAGATCATCAGTTCCTTTTTGTTCATTTTCAGTAAAAAGTCCATAAAGCGTTTCCAGTTTGTTTGTTTTTATAAAAAGTAGTTATTGTTCCTTCCCTAATCTGACAATTCGATTTGGCCATTTCAGCAAGTTCTGCCATCTTCACAATCCACTCCTCAATTGTGAGTATCTCTGTATTTTTCCATCTTTGTGCATATAATAGCCTCAGTGCAATTACCACATATAAAACCAATCGTCCATGAGTCTCTTCTAGTTGACTGTCCATAAGTCCTAGTAAATTTATTTCACATAATTTCCCTTGAGCTGTTTGACAGATATATATAGTAGGGGCCACACTTAAAACCTTTCCCTTTGATCTCTTCCTTCATTTATAACTGTATTCTATTACTCTACTTCATTGTTATGGAAGTGAAGGGCCCTCCCCCACAAATCCTGTTGAAGTATAGAAAACGATTCTGTCTCAGAACAAAGATGGCAGAACTTGCTGAAATGGCCAAATCGAATTGTCAGATTAGGGAAGGAACAATAACTACTTTTTATAAAAAACAAACAAACTGGAAACCCTTTATGGACTCTTTACTGAAAATGAACAAAAAGGAACTGATGATCTTGGGATTTACTGATTAAAAACATTTTATAACTTGCCCCCACATTGTCATAAGGCCAAACCCACCTAAGTGTTCTCTGACCAAAGATTTTTAGAATTAACGAAAGAAAAAAGACTTGGTTACACAGCTCTTAGAACAGTATGTTCAGATAGGATACTTATATTTGGATCAGATTGTATTCTCTTGTTTGGGTTGAATTAAACTACTTGGAACTCTGCAAGAATTACTCTAAAATCCCACATCTTTTTTATAGTAAAAACTCTACCAAAATCATCATTAATTCCATATTCTACTTGATTTTCATTGCCCAATTCATGTGTATGCACAGTATATATATTCTCTCTCACCACACACACACACGCACACACTTCCTCTTTCTGTAATGTCCAATATTTAGAATTAGCATCTGTATATATTTAAGTGGGTGGGGAAGACTGATCTTCATTGGCAGAAAAGTAGACAGCAGAGAAGTTACATCTCTTATTCTTTGTCCCATATCAATTATAAAGGAAAAGAGTCATTCTGGATTGCAACGTGGCAATCCTGTCATGTTACAAATTGCCTTTCCCTGCTACTGAGTTGAAGTGTTTTCCACTCATACTTGGGTCAGCAGAAAGTACCCCAAAATTAAATTAGCTGCCCCATTGCCAATTCCTACTCAGCATCTATTGTCTTTGTTCCAAGTCATGTCATATCCTTCCATAGTAATATATGACAAAGCCTAAGAGATCTAATGCACCTTGAAGCTGCTCTTGGATATATCAGAATAAAGGGGAAGCACAGTGCTTAAGCCTGCCTCTTTTGTGTCACATAGACCCTGCAGGAAAAAAATAAGCATGTTGTCAGGGCGTATTCATGCAGTGGTAAGATGCAAGTGGGAAAAGACCTGAAGTCAGCCTAGTTGACTATAGTTTTGCACGCTAGATGGGGATGATTGAAACTGTAGTACAATATGTCCTGGGCACCATGTTGAGAAAGGCTGCTCTATATGTATGTAATGACAGGCCATTACATGGCTATTTATGTAGAGTTATACTGGTACAGTAGAAGCAACTGAATGTTACCAGTCAAGTGAAACCTAAAACTTAGAAAATACCTAACCATCAGCTACAGCAAGTCAGTACAGTGTAGTGGTTAGAGATCTGAACTAGGATTGGGAAAACCTGGGTTCAAACCCTCACCCTGTCATAAAGCTCGCCAGCTGACAATCTCTCAGTCTCACCTACCACTTATAGCTGTTGCAAGGATAAAATGGAAAGGGAAGGAACAAGACATATGTATCCTGAGGAAGAATGGAACATAAATATATACATAACATAAATATCACTAAGTAACTGCCCTCTGGAAGAACATCCCCCTGGAGATACGTATGGCCCCCACTCTTTAAGTCTCTTAAGACCTGGCTCTGTTCCCAGGTCTGGGATTAGAGTGTTTGTGGAGCCCGTGTTGAATTTTTTTCAAATGTTATTTAAGTGGTTTTGTCTGGGTGGTCATGTTTCTCAACTTTCCCTGGAGAAAAGGATACACCAACATGCAGAGAAGAAAGGTAGAGGGACATATAAATACATGAATGTCTGGGATGTGGTGGGTTGATCTCAATGGCATGGGGCATTCCCTGAGCCTTTCCCCAACAATCCCTACTGCATTCTCTGACATTCATGGGGAGACCTTATTTGCCACAGCCATTTTTCCAAAGAAATCCTCTGTGGGCTGAATTTCTCAAGAATAATTAAAGTGATGATTTCTTCTCTTACTTTTCTTCCTTTTTGTAGCTTAACCAAGTGGGAAGGTACACATACTATGGTTGAAATCTTTTCAGAATGAGAATCACTGATTCAGTAAGAATTTGAGGACATACTTAGAAGCTCGGGTATTGATCAGGTTTTCTGCAGATATTTCATCCCAACAAAGCTTGCTTCTTGTGTGTGGCATATGATCTACCACCCAATCAGGAGTTTGATGCAGGCCACGCACAGCAAGCAGATGAGGCAGACCAATGAAAATGGAGACACCACCATTCCCAGCAACCAATTAATCAGCACGTCCCAGGAAACTGCCAATCACCAAGCAGCCCTCCTGAGTTCAAATCTTACACAGACTACAAATACTGTAAGGCAATCCCCACTTCTGAACTATTGCACTGAGAAAGCCATGCTGGGTCAAGGTGAAAACATCTGCAGAAAAACCCAGTCAATACCTTGCTATTGATCTCCTGAATCTCAGAGAACCCGACTACTAAGCATGTATAGCAAACCTGAGCTACCTCTATTCCAAGAAATCCATAAGAATTTAAGTGTTTATCAAGGTTGACCAACTAAAAGGAGAGTTGAAAGAACAAAAGAAGAATTGCATTCTGTTGTTTTAGTCGTTGTGAGCTGCCCAGAGTTGTTGAGAGGCATATGAATTTGGTAAATAAATAAATAAACAACAGCTACGGAGTATAATAAAGGCTCCAAACCATTTTCCAAATGCTATTTAAAGGGGTCTTCTAATACCCTTTTCTTTTTGCACCTGCAGTTTTGGCACTTCTAGATATGGCTACTATTCCTGACTGAGCAGACCAATCTGGCTAAGTTTCCTCTTGGGTAGAGAAAGCCAGCCAGCTGGCAAAGGCAGGCAAGCAAGAGTGCTCTCATTCTGCCGCCCGGATCCATCGCCTGTCCCTCTAGGCTCAAGTTGCCTCGGGCAGGGCCGGTCTTATCACACATCCTGAGAGGGTCATTAAACCTAATGGAGCCTGTTTTGCTGTTCTCTTATTGCTTACTATTGTTGTAATTGTGGATTTTTTTTCCCAGTTATTTTCTTTTCTGCGTTGCTGTGGGATTTTTGGGGAGACAGAGTAGTGGGATAATAAAATAGGAAATAAAATACAGCCATTGTGTTGCCCAAAGAAACCTAAAAAAGAAAAATGAAATAACTTAGAATGAAAAGAGAAATGTAAGTAATTAGAAGGGAAAAAAAGAGAATTGAAAGACAGGAGGGGTCATAAAGGTTTGACTGGGTTGGGAGGAGTAGTTTTTTTAATGCACAATGGCCTTTTAATTTTTTCTTACTGCTGGCTGGTATTTTCTTCATTTCTCCACTTATCCTAACTATAAATAAAGTATTACTGTCATTATTATTATCAGCCCATCATAATAAGGCTTGTACTGCACTTAGATGTAAGCATACCAAATAGAAATTCTAAATTTTAATACTAATTCCTGGAACAGCAAGGGCAGATATCTGTAAAAACAATTTCCCATGGTGGCAGGAGTGTTTGTGTATGTTTTCTAGTGAATCTGTGGGTACTTTCTTTTGGCAGTATTAACATACATTCCTCCCATCCCTGAATCAGCAGAAAAGTATGCTATCATCATTCACGTTGACGTCATGGTTGAGCTTTACTGTGGTTCAGCAACAAGGCCAAGGTATGGTGCTGCCCTACAGATATAATGTGGGATAATTTCAGGGGAGTGATTAATGGATTCCCAGATCCCTTTCCCCTCCCATCCAGAAACACTTGTCAGTGAGAAAAACACACATCCATAATGTGTAAAGACAGGTTTGGGGTACTCAGGGCACATGATGCCTCTTCATCCTACTGGCCTGTCAGCTGTGTTTCCACTCCCCTCCCCCAAGAGAACTATAGGACTACCAGTCTCCTGGGATATAAAAAAAATCTCTTCCACATATACACACATAGATGCACACACACAAATCCACAATCTATCAGTCAAGCTGGTGTTTCCACATACATTTCCCTGCCCACCTCATATGCCCCACCAGTTGGTCAGTTGGAAAATTATTATTTCTTTCTTTGTGAGGAGGGAGGGTCTGTCAGAGGACCATGATTTCCTGCCTTAAGACAAGTGATCTTAGTAGTCAAATGGATATGGAGGGCAGTGTCCAGCAAGAGGACAGGAGATGATATTCCAACATTAAAATATTATAAATTTAAAATGTCAGTCTTTCAGATTGACCAGGGGTGTCTGCAGGGTGTGGTTAAAAAAGCTGAGATGGCAGCCACAACAGTGTGATCAAAGCTCCACCTGTTTTTAATGTGCACCATCATGGCTGCCATCCTGACTTTTTTGTCCACATCTTGCAGATGTCCCTGAGATTGACATTCCCATGTCAAAAACAAACAGAAAGGATAGCATGTCAGCTACTTGGTGTCTCTCACAGTCCAAGTGAAGGTGGACAGGGCTGAGCCCAGTGACCTGATGCGGAAGAAGTGTGCTCATTTAGAAGCCAATAGTAGCTGCACAAATCTCTGTCCCTGACAGGGTCACCAATGGCCTCCTCACCCAGGCGTTGCTCATGAAGAAAGGGTGGGGAGAAGGGGGAAAATGCTGCCTTAACAGCTGAACTACTAAAAACAACTTTAGACTGCCACTCTCAGCAAGTAGGGGATGAGATAGAGGTGATATCATGAGGACATGTTGCTGAACTTACGTTAGTGAGACATCTTCATGCTACAGGTGGAAGGAAGTGAAAGTCTTTCAGAGACAGTAGTTGTGGGAATTGCCCAATTCTTACCTTCTTTCCATAGTAGTCCATTGTTCAATAATCCAATTCAGTCATCATCACTATTCTATTATGTCATTAATTTCTGGTTAAAATTATTTTTTTCCTCTGTGGGCCTGGATCCACTGGTTCTTGGACCCCATTTTAAAACTTGGCTAAAAAGACCTAATAGCAAAATCCAGTCTTTAGCTTTCTCTTTGGAGAGCCTCTGCCCATTAGGGTTTGAAAACACTAGGAGTCATCTTAAACAGCAAATCTGGGGTTTTGTTTTCTAGTCTAAGCCTAGCATCCAATCCCACAGCCCCATTTTTTTTTCAAGTGGGTATGTGTCATCATCTTATCTTTCCTCCATTCCATTTCTGAAATTTTGCTGGGACTTCACCTTAGCCAGGGTGGATGCACTACCCTCGGCAGTTCTGTGGGGGTGTTATAAAAATATCTGTCTACATCCATGCTTATGCCCACATAGGACAGTTCTGTGGAGTCCCTGGGTCACAGGATCTTCTGTTGCTCGCTGTAAAGGAAACCTCAGATGACATTCATCTATCCAGTTAAGAAATACCCTGGTAAAGAGTACAAAGCTTATCTGTCAATTCTTCTATCTTACCAGGACTCTAATGTATCCTCCCAGGTTACTCAGTTCTGTATCTGTATTTATTCTATTTATCCAACATATGACACAAGAATAGTATGAGTCTTGGTGATCACCACTATTATTTGCATTCTATTATCATTATTATTATTTTATTTTATGCTTATTTTTATTTATATCTGTAGGTTTTAGATGTATGTACTTCTATATATATCTGATACACATATTAGATGTATATTGTGATCTCTGGCTCTAAGGCTGCAATAAAAATAATAATGACAATAACAATGACAATAATAATAATTATATTTTGTATCTTTTTCCCATTCCAAAATCCTGGCAGATCTCTGCTTTCAAGAAAAACATACCTGTTTGGTGACATTTTACACACATTCTGTTCCACAGCTCTTAGCTGCCTCATCTCAAACTTATCTGGACTTCTTAAAAATGGGATTTTGAGTAATAATGCCGCTTTTCATTTCAAAATGTCCATGGCAGCTTACAATCCCACAACAGTCCTAATCAACATGCTCAGCAACCAACACACAAGCAGCAGTGGCACACACAAAAAACGGGCAACCATCACAGCCACCATCTTAACTTTTTTTAGCTATACCTTATGGCAGTGCTTCTCAACCTCAGCAGCTTTAAGGTGTGTGGACTTCAGCTCCCAGAATTCCCCAGCCAAGCATGCTGGCTGAGGAATTCTGGGAGTTGAAGTCCACACATCTTAAAGTTGTTAAGGTTGAGAAACACTGCACAACAGATATCCCTGCATCCAAGTGATGTGATTGCCGCCATGCAATACTTCTATCACAATTATTTTCCCTACTGTATTGCATAAAGAAGCAATACACTGCATGGTTCTTTGCTACTTCTCAGACATCTAGCTGATTATTGAAAACTCTGCAGGATATGTAGGTACCAGAACCTTGGCAGAGGCATAGATTTTGGGGAACCAGATGCAACTATGGATTTCCTAGTCCTGCTTCCAAGCAAACAAATGGATAGATTGCTACCATGTCAGATTCTTGAGTGAGTGCTCAGACTCTGACTTCTGGATTCAGTCAAGATATAGCCACTTATCAAGTCTGCAGCTGTTCACTAGAAAGTAAATGTGGGCATGGGAGGAAGCAACAGCTTGAAAGATTTAAGTCTACAAGATTCAAGTCCACTAAACCATTCTTCTCCACATGTTCTGACACTGAAAAATGATTATGTTCCTCAACTCGGAGACTATGAGGACTAGAAATTCATTTTCATATCAATTCCTTGTAAAAATTAGGCTCAATCGTTCTCTTAATTTTTATGCAGAATTATCTGTGGATGTCTGATAGAAAAGCTGGTAGAACTGAAGTAAAAAGTTTGCATTTCTGGCTGCCTCCTAAATTCCATCTTATTTTAATAATATTGTTTAATACAATTCAACTTCTTGAATTCAACTACCAACAACTCTTGTTTTATCTTGTACACAAGAAGACCAACAGCCAAGTTTCCAATCCTCATTTGCCACATTTTTAGCCAGCAGTGAGATTAGGGAAAAAATAAGTCTCCCAAGCAGAGATTTATTGTTGGTAGTCTGTATTGTCAATTACTCATGGGCCCCACAAATGCTCAGACTTTATGGTAACTGCAAAATAAATAATAGATGACTTTGTAATATATGAAAACTATGAAGCAAAGAGGGACTAGAATACAAGTCTGCACTCTAATGTGTACCAAAGATTTTTCTACACATTAACTATCTTCCCTTAAAAATAAATCAGAACAATGATGTTTATAAAACAAATGGGCCAGTTATTTATTGACCACATTTTCAAAAAAGAAAGTGCACTCCAACCTTTTGACACAGAATAAACAGTTCTATAATAACCAGGGTGCAAACATCAAAACAGTTGACAACTGACAAAGATATATTACTGGAAGGGTAACATAGGGATAAAAAATAATAATGGATAGAACCAGCACACAGCTTGGCTATATAGGAGAAAGTAAATGATTACCTGTACAAATTGGGATATTAAGGATCTTACTTCATTGGCTTCTTCGTATTTTCAGACTGCATAATATAATATTACTCAACTCACTTAAGGCAGTATTTCAAATTTAGGATATGCAAAGATATGCAGTGCTGCTTAAGGCAGTGTTTCCTACCTTAACAACTTCCAGATGCATGAGCTTCAACTCCCAGAATTCCCCAGCCAATCTAGCTATGGCTGAGAATTTAGGAAGCTGAATTCCACACATTTGGAAGTTGCCAAGGGTGATGACACTGCCTGAATAACCCCAGTTCAACCCCTGTTCATAGAAAGCTTCAAAATAATTGTGGCTGCAAATGATTGTACCATTCCGCAAAAAATAAAGATTCATTGCTAAAGTTCTAGATATTGTAGAAAGAGACCTGTGTTAGTCTATGGTAGCCAAAAAACAAAAGTCTAGTATAACCTTTTATAACAAATTTTATTAAATGGCATGTGCTTTTATGATCTATAGCTCATTTCATCAAATGTACCGTACTTTTTGATAAAATGTGTTAGTCTGAGAAGGTGATACTAGACTCCTTTTAATTTAAAGATCTAGATGTAATGTATTGTTTCAGAAAGCTGGAACTTTATCTTTCTGGGGAAAAAAATCTTCTCAAATATTAAAGATTTTCTTATGAAGGATAGTCATATAATTACCTGGGTGTTTTTTTTTTCCTGTGCCAGGAAAAGATTTCTTTAAAATGGTTCTCAAAGTGTGGGCTATGACCCCACACTTTGCTCAGCATGAGCAAGCTTTCAGTCTGCACCATCAGCAGTGTGGATGGAATCCATCTGCTGAGCTGGCTGCAAACAAAACATACCTAGGAAGGGAAGTTTTTCAGCAATGACTCAGGGAGAAGCACTGAATGGCAGGGGCATCATAATAACTCCTATGACACTGTCCTGCTTACATGGTTACCAGGAGAGAAGGTGGTTCCACCTACAATTGGACTCAAAAAGGAAGGCTGGGATCTTGCAGTGGGGAGACAGTGAGACTGCTGGTTCTCCAAGCTCATCCAGGGAAGGATGGGGCACAGGCCAGGGCAGCCTCCATGGTACAGATGAAAGCCTGGTTCAGGGCCCAGCAGAAACCCCAAACCAACAGCCTTCTCTGCCAAAGAGAAGAAAGCTATATCCAGGTGTGGGAAGGGCCACTTTTGCATTCCCTGCTCTGAGCCATGGATCCAGGCCCTCTCCTGGCAGCTTCCCTCACCCCACCACAGGATTGGCCTTATCTTACTCACAGCCCAAGATTTTAAGAGTTGAATGTTGATTCAAAAGTGTGAAAAATCCAGGAAGAAGCAGGGTCAGGTAAATAGGGGCAAGTGATCAAGTTCCCCTCACTCAGGCCAGTGACAGTGTAGGTACATGTGCAGGGGTGGGGATAAAATACCAGCCATGCCTGACAGGTCTGAATATATGAGTAACCTTCCTATGAGGACAAGACATTTGGATAGCAAGGTCCAGGATGGCAGCTATAATCTGGGCAGTTTAATTTGTGGGGTAGTTCTTTTTAAGATACAGTGAGGGAAATCTTGTTTATCCTGCCTGCTAAAAGTGGGTAGAAAGACACCGGTCACCATTGGCTGCTGGGGAGATTACACAAAATATTTGCTTACAGAGATGCCACAGAACTAAAGTAGTGTGGAGGGAAGTGGATAAACAATGGGATGAAGAACTCATTTGATGCTGATGGTTGGCATGTTCATCAGTCATGATGAAGTCATTAGCTTTATTAGCACCATCAACAGCCAGCTATACATCTACCAGATTCATACATTCTTACAATCCCAGGGGATTTTTAATATATATTTGGTTTCGTACGTGAATGTTTTAACATGTGGGCTTTTCCTCTGTAGTGTCAAAACAGTCTAATAGTCAGGAAAGAAAGCAAAATGGAGTCCATCCATTTTGAGAGATATTCTTTAGTATACCTGAATATTCTGATTATCCTCTAAAACAGTGTTCCTCAACTTCAGCAACATTAAGATGTATGGACTTCAACTCCCAGAACAAACCAGCCAGTGTGCACTGCTCTAGAAAGTTACTCTAGAAAGTTATAACACTACTCTAGAAGGTTACTCTCCCTAAATGCCCAAGGGCACTTTATCCAAAAATATATATTCATTTTCCAAACATCAACCTTTTCCACGCTTGCCTGAGAGATGCCAAGATAGGATGTCTCCTATGAATCTATCAGGCATTTGCCTCTACATTTGCATTTGCTTCATTACATGCTCTGATTCCCATTCTTCTCTGCATGCTTCTTAATGGTTGTATTCTGCGCCCCTAAAATAGATTTTTTTTCTTTTGATTACTTGTGGCACAATAATGTATAGAATAAATACTGACTGCTGTAAACTTAAAGTTTCATCAGTAAGTGGAGCAATTTTGTTGTTGTTTATTCATTCAGTCGCTTCCGACTCTTCGTGACTTCATGGACCAGCCCACGCCAGAGCTTCCTGTCGGGCATCAACACCCCCAACAAACCTTTACCTTTACCTTTATACTCTGAGTTAGAGAACCATTTACACCCGTATGCACTTTTAAGTGGGCGTCTGAGTAGAGGGCCTTAACCAAGAGCAAGAATCTGGGTTCCATGTTTAAGGTGGCCAATTTCTTCCACAGAATGTTTCTCTTTATGGAATCAAAAGCCACACTGAAATCTATGAAGGTGGTAAACAGTTTCTTGCCTTTAATTACTTATTTTGTTATGAGATGCTGTAAAATAAAACAAAAGCTTCTCTGCCTTTTGGCTAAGAACAAGTATAGTCATGTATAGTTTGTATTTTTCATGAGATACAGAACATTACCAAAGTGTCTGACTGCTAAAAGATATATGCTTCACTTGCTCTCTTTGTTTTTTACACTATGCCTTTTCAGTCCATTGATCTTATTTTTCCTGAAATAGTTATGTTGAAAGCAATCAATGAAGCTTCATAATTTCAGTCTATGAACTAAATTGGAATAACAGGTGGTAGCAACTGTAGATTAGTTCTCCAGTTAATCGTTTTTATAGGCTTCATTAAAAGAGAATATATGGTAGCCAGGAATGAAGTTTAATGCATCTGGTGAAAGACGTAAGAGCTTGCAGACAAAGGTACTTCTATATGAAAGCAAATGGTATAATCCAGACAGAGGCACTTTTTAGTCCCATTAATTTGGGTGGAGAAAGCTAAGCTTGACTTTAAAGCAGTATCATACCTAGGCATTATATGGGACGATTGAGATTGGAACTCCCCGTGTTTTTTCTTTTACCAAAATAGCATCCCTGGAGAAGGCATCTCAAGTAGAATGGCGAGACTGAGAGAGGAGTGTACTGCCTGTGTGCTTGTACACTTTTTTCAGTTAGGGCAAAAAGCTTCCAATGGCAATCAGGTGAAGAGGGAAAGGATTAAGTGCCTTTTCCCCCCAAGCCATTATTCCAATCCAGCTATTTGTAAAAGAAAAAAAAACATAAGGAGTCTCCATTAATGGATTATTTTCTCTATTGAAATAAGTGGAACATGCGCTAAAACCTGAATGGATTTTCTTCCTACATTTTGGTGTTCTGTCCCCTTCTCTGCGCCTCTCGGAGAGCTTCAGCTGTCCTGCCCAGGAACCTCTTGTGTTTCCTGATGCAGTTAGCACAACAACTCTCTCCAAGCCTCTTCATTTTCTCCTTGAGTAAGAAAACAAGCTTGCAATTGAGGAGTTATAGTTTGGATCCTCTCAGGCAGGACTACCAACACGGCATGCATTTTGTAGGTCACAGTGATGTGTCTGTGTTGCTTGGAGTTTTCCTTCCCACACCCTTCACCAAATTTCTATGCAAATCTTCCCTTTTTGCTTGCTCTGTCCATGAGCTCCAGAAGATTAGCCTGGACTGAAAGAAGAGAGGAGGAGAGAAAGAAAAAGAAAAGGGGGAAAATGCCTTCAACTTAAATTCTCCAGCCAAACTCCCTTGCCAAACTGCTGTTTGCTCATTCTGTGAGCTATAGGACCATTTCTTAAAGTAAACATTTAACAACATGGGCTTGAATTACCCCTAACAGAACAGTATTAGATTATGTTTCTTATAATTTGCTTTACATACATAAAGGATTCTTTTCACTTTTGAAGCAAAAGATAAAATATCTTCCTAGAGTTAAACATGAAACATTGTTCAAGTGTTTTCTGTTCTAGATGTCAAGAGAAAGCATGTTCCCATGACCACATGTGCTTATCAGGCACTCATGGGATTAGCTAATTAACTTTTCAGCTGTCAACTTCTGACTTCAGTTAATATTTTTAAACTGCTAAAGAAAAAGATCCACTTTAAAAAATGGAAAGCCAGTCAAGCCTGTAGACTTTCTAGAAGTTGAAGAAAGGCACCAAAATGTAAGACATGCAGATTTGGCTATTTTGGTTGCTCTGGATTACATAATGACATAGCAGCTGTTTTTTTAAAAAAAAAGTGGGGAAGAGAAGCTTTATGAGGAAGGGAAGGATATTAAGCAATATTGAATTGGCTGTTGCAAATTCCACCATATCAAGATCTCATAGAATACTTTAAAAAATATTTTGTCTACTTCTGTTTAAGAGCATTACTGGTGGAGGTAACAGTTCATTTTTGTTCATGACTCAGTGGTATTCATTATTGTGGTTGTAATATAATGTACAACTTTCCACTCCAGTTGCATTAAAAATTAAACCCAGTAAACAGATTGTGATGTGTTTATCCATATTTTCATTGCAGCTTCCTGCGTAACAAGGGTTCCAAAACTGTGGGTCATGATTGTGATTGAGTATGAGGAGAGGGGGGTTCACACTCTTATTCTACCTAGTAGTGGGCTGCCTTTTCCAGGCTGCTGGCCCTGGGTTACTCAGTCTCCCAGCTGACCTGTGCACCCACAGCAATGTCTCCTGAAAGAGCCCCAACCCACTCCCAAGGCCTATCCAAGGATCAAGGTGCTGTTGCCTTGTCCCACCTTCCCCTCTTCCAAACACAGCTTTCTTCTTGGGAAATGGTAGACAGAAAGAGCACTTCTTCTTGCAGGAGGATGATGCTTCATGACCTAAAGCCAGCAGATCTTTCTGGGGTGCATACTGGACTCTTTCAACTTAGAGTTATGGAGGTAACCCTTTTCCCAGCAGCCACTTCTCACCTCCTGATAAAGGGGTAAAACAACCACAGAGTCTGATTGCAACCAGAGGGAGAATGGCATGCTTGTCTTACTGCAGTGGTTCTTAGACTGTTTGACCCAGGTACCCTTTTTCTCAGTCTCAAATAATGTCACTATCCCCACAAAAAAAACAGACTCTGTCATTTTACCCAAGCATCTTGGCAGCAGCAGCCGCCCCAAACTGGATCCTTGACTCACAAACAAGCAATTACAAATTGTTCCATTACTCCAGGATATGCCCAAATTACGCCTTTGGAGGTAATTACCCCCAGTTTAAGAACCACCGTATTTGTGTGAAACACCCAATACAGTTTTCTTTGGAGAGGGTGTCACACATAATCATTTATTATTTTAGGGGTCACATAGCACCACAAACTTTGAAAATCCTTGAGTTAGATTATTTTTGCAATGCCACATGGCCTTTCATTCTTTTAAGGGTCACTAAATGATTCACATGCTCAGGGCCCCCAAAATTCAAGGCTTACCACTCCCATCTGGGGGGTTGTATACTGGATCCAAGAATGGACCTTTGAGACAAGATTTGGTGGAGAATTCGGTTTGCTTTTATTTTTGAACACAGCGAGCATGCATTTACAACCATACTGTTTCCAGTGGTCATTCAAACAAAAATTACCCTAACCAAGGAATACACATCAGTAAAATAAATGAAATAATAATAATAATCCCTCAACACTTATCCGTCCCCAAGTGCTCTATCTAAAATTTCTTAATATATTATAAAGGACCATATGACCTACTGACCTCTCATGATCCTGCATGTCAAGAGTAAATCTGAAGGTTTCACAAGTATATGGTCCTCAGCCATTGTGAATTACCACTTCAACACAAGTTATAGTCCTCTTTTATACAGCCCACCACACCTTCTTAAGTGGTTTGTCTTCTCATCTCTCATCAGTTCCATTTCATACATCCCATGGATGTACAGTATCCATCTTTCCTCTCTTTGTTTTGAGCTTTTCTGTGGTTTCTCAGAATTGTTTACCACTCTGGTGTTCTGTGATCTTCTCAGAATGTGTTATAACCTTTGTGCCTTCTACTAACTTATAGTAAGTTTGATGGGTTCTAGGCATTTTTTGTGGCTTTCTGGCTCTCAGACCTCTTTTTGGTTCCTCAAATACTATTTCAGGATCCCAGCCAATGTCCCTCTTCTCTTTCAGTTTCCCAAGTCTTTACCTTTTCCAGAAGCAGACGTTTCTGGGTGCAGACTGCTATCCCCTGATGGCCTTGTCCCCATGACACCCCTCTTATTTTGAACTAACATTCTGCACCTTCAAGCTTTCAAGCCTCATATCACTCAGTCCTCCAAATCTCTTTCCTGGCTATTTCGTTGTGATATCGTACATTTATGGGTTTCAGAAATTAGAAGGCAATTATCATAGTACATACCAGTTTCCTGTTAATGAACTCAAATTAGATGACACTGCATTGAACTATTATTACTGTTTCAGAAAGCCAGAGTGTTTGAATAAGCTGTTTCTCATTTCTTCCCTCTTATATAAATGTGTATAAAGGACAGCATTTCCACTCCTTAGGGATCTGACCTTGAAAGGTCAACCATGACAAAATGGAATAGGGTGAGGTAAGAACAGGATAAGAATGTTGTGGGTTGTATGAGAGAAGTGATTGTAGTCCCCAGTTTTTTTGTTCTTGGTTTTATTATTGTATGCATTGTTTTATTCTTGGGTTGTAAGCTGCCCAGAGTTTGGTTGTAAGATAGGTGGCTATACAAATGTTTTAAATACATAAATTTTAACATTGTTTCTCTCTTGATTTTATATTATCCAAACCCTATTTCCTATTCTCTGGCTACACACTACAGATTGGATGCTGAAATTAAGAACATGATTAATATTCAACCTGTGTGACTTCTTATTCAGTAAAGAAAAGCAAAAATGGTATTATTCTTGCTTTTGCTTCACAAAACAGAAAATGAGCATTATCAAGTCAAATAAGGGTGGCATTTTTCAAGGAAATAAGTGGTCACTACTCTCTAATTAAATATTAGGAGGGAAAAAAACAGAACAGCATTACAATAGGTTACTGTTTGTAGCAATAACATTTTCTAGAGCCAAAAGAATGGAAAGATTTGTAAAAGTCATTATAACCATCTGCATTACTTGTTATAAAATGCATGCTGAGACTCACAGATGCATAGACTTTGATCTAATGGCTTTTATGATAATGTTCCTCCAGTACTGAGAGAGCATACTTTCCAATTTCAACAGCAAATATATAAAATAAGACCCCCTATAAAAAGGAAACAGTTGACATTCATTAGTGAAAGTAATTCAGATAGGTGCATAGCATTAATTTAATGATGAGGTATCAAAAATGCTAATGTTGAGAAAAATTGTAACTTGTCCAGAAAAGAAAATGTAGGGGTTTTTTTTGGCATTATGTTGAGACCTTGCTTCAATTATTAAAGATTAAATTAATTATAGCTAGGATGTCCATCAGAATTGGCCACATCCCAGATCCAGGCCATTTTGGAGAGATTTGGTGACTCTTTGAGATAAAGTAGAATCGTCTACAATGGAACCAGTGCTGCATCTAGATCTCTGCAAACTGATTTGGGCAGTTACGGAAATGCATCTGCAAATAATAACAATAACAACAGCAACAGCAACAACAACAGCATTTTGCTTCCATTTTTCCACATATGATATACTATAGAATGGGGAGCGTAACTTTTTATGTTGTCCTTCCCAGCTATTAACTCCCTCTAAAATGGTATTTATATAGATTGTATACAAAGAGAATAAAAACTGTTTTTGTTTTGTTTTTAGTCCTGACTGTAAAATTACTGTAAACAACTTCAGGATATTTAAAATAGGAAGGTGGGTATATTGGTTGAGCTTGTCTTGTGTCAAATGTGGACATGTCTCTGTAGTTTTCTTGGCAGCAATACAGAAATTGTTTGCCTTCCTCCATGTTTTTTTTTTCCTACTTCTGAATCTAGCTTGTAGTCCTGGGGATTTCCTGGTAGTTCCTCTTGCAAGTAATAACCAGATCCCACTTGGCCTTTTTTTTTTTTTAGATCAGCCAAGGTAGACTAAGTACAATAAGCAAACAAATGAATAGGAATTGAACGACAAGTTTACTTTCTAGTCAGTGTCTATCCAAGCTTTGCAGATCACTGTATTTTGTAGAACAGTAAGTCGCATGTAAGGTCTTGCTTGTGCCTGCTTGGTGGTCTTCCTTCACAGGAATATTTTTAAAAATTGGAGAGGTAGGCAAAGAGGGCTATTTTTGCTAATAAAAATAGTTTCTGATTCCAACTCATATTCCAAGTAGTACTTTAATAAATTCCGTGGCTTTCATCATCACCTCTCCTGACCCAAATTTAAGTTTCCTTCTTCATCCCCTTCTTTCACACAGACACAATCACACATGCAAAATTTTGTCCATAGGCTTAACATTGTCTTTCTACAAATTCAAACAGGTTTCAGAATAGCCCTTTGTTGTATCTTTCCTATTTAAGTTCACAGTTCAAACTCTTGTCAAACTCTTTCCTTTTCCATTCTAATTTATTCAATAAATTAACAAACAAAATTGTGTGTGTGTGTGTTGCATTTCATTCATTGTATGAATTGTCATAGGATGTAATGACTTGCCAATTTCATCTCCCCCAGGCAAATTGATGGCATATTCCATGCTGTTCTGAAGAACCAGGAGAAGTTCAGAGAACTGCTGAGGAGCAGAAAGTGTTTTTTTTAAATCTTGGTAAAGTCTCCTGGCAGTGGTTCATCAAGCTTTCAGGCAGAAATGGGACATCACTGGATGCAATCTAATCTCTCTAGATATATTTTGCATATAGGATTACCAAGCTCTCTTTCATTACCTTTTTAACCACTTCATTTCCTTGTCAGTCTAGATTCACTTCCCCCAGCTAAAACCTGGGGTCAGTCCTGGGTTCGGCCAGTCCCAGAGATTTGCCAGGCAGAATCTTCCTAGCCCTAGAGAAATTATTGTTAGAAAACCTGCTGCCAACCCTTCCACCGGTGGGGGAGCTCTAAGGGGTGACTTCCCTCCCTCCTGAACCACCCAGTAAGAATATCCCACTTTTAATTGTGATATTTTTACTTCTACTTATGTCATTAAAAAACAACATACAGGCACATGAACAGTATACACACTGTTACAAAAGGAACTTTATACAATCAAGTAACAAACCAACTCTCTTCCTAAAATGTCCTCACTCTGATTGTTTCTGCCAACATCTTCTGAGGCTAGTTGCTTGCTGCTGGCCTTCAATCTGCTTTTCTGCTCTCCCTCATCCTAGCATCTTTCTTATCTTGGGTTGGATCCAAATTGCTTCCCAGCTTCTCTTCCCAGGTGAACTTCCAGTTTTTTGCATCATATTGACTCTACTGTCAAACACTGCTCTGGTATTCCTTGCAGAAAGCCTTAAGCTTTTTCTCCTTTACCTCTTGCTTATGAGCAGTCTTTCTGCCAGCACTGGGGGCTCTCTTCTTTCTTTTGTCCAAAGTCAGTATCTTATATATGTTTCTAACCTAGTTAATTAGCTCTCTGTGCCTTTCTCTCTGCCCCCTCCCAAACTAGCATCGTTGCTCTCATTTTATTTCCCCTTCCTTTGACTAACTTTTAGAGCTAGGGCTAGTTAAACAATGCGTCAGCATGTCTCTGTGGAAAATATTCCTATCTCTTCCCAAAATCTGCACTTCTATTTATATACTAACCCATCTTACAAGATTCTGATTCCTGCAAGCTAGCTGTTTATTTATTATTCAAATTTCTATTACTACCCATCTCCCCCC
This sequence comes from Candoia aspera, assembly GCF_035149785.1. NCBI lineage: Eukaryota > Metazoa > Chordata > Lepidosauria > Squamata > Candoiidae > Candoia > Candoia aspera. The sequence continues at coordinate 201,506,712 of NC_086154.1, read as the reverse complement.
AGAGAGAGTTGTTTCGCTTATAACTTTAACCTTTCCAACTTCCCTGGAAAAAAGCACTGAGTTGCATATTGGAAAATGTATGTTTTGTTGAGTAAGGCTCAATGGGCTGGATTCACCCAACTATATACCATGGTTTATGAACAACAATAGCTGAACTCACAACATGCTGGGCCAAAACCAAATAAACTACAAAGGATTTCAACATTTTTGTGTAGTTCTTAAAGGTGTCCTTTCTCTTTTTCTCTCTAAACTTCAGTACCATAAAGCTTGTTTCAGGAGAACCTACCCTAAGAACAGGAAAAAAAGTTAGCTCCTTTGCTATCTATAGACCTAAGATCGCCTATACAGTTTTGAAGCATTTAACTGTTCAGCTGGAAGCTGAAAATGGAACTCTGACTTCTGGAAGGTATTATTGACAACTAGATGATATTAAGAATATTAAATTGCCTGGTTATAAAGTAGCCATTTGTGGTTAGTGGGATAACAATTAAGGCCAGCAATGCTAGTCTTAATGCAATTAACCATTAATTGTACTCTTTTGTCCATTGTCCAGGAATCCTTCACCACAACTGTTTCAATTCTTTCAGGACAATGGTAACAGCTTGGCTACATATCTTAGCCTGTAGAAAAATCCTGAATTAGTCATGTTTAAACTTAAAAAAAAAACTTTCACAAAAGAGGAATGGGGCCAATGGGCAATCTTGTTTAACAACTTTGGAAATAAAGATGAGCTTCTGAAAGTTGACTGTCAAATTGGCTTTGGGGTAGCTTCAATAACTGTATCTTTAAAAACTAGCAAGTATTGGTAATAACAGGAGTTAGTTGTAAGGTACAATTAAAACAGAATACTTGTTCCAAAAAGTATGGACAAAGTTGGAAACTATCATTAATAGAAAGCATCCTGGTTTGCCCATATATATACCCATCATACTGTTCCCCTTTGGGGAAAACAACATGCAAAGCACCAAAAAGGAGCAAGAAATAGTAAGCCAGTTAAATTTAAGGCATGAGATAAGAAAAGGAAAAATAGCTAAACAGAAATGACAAAAACACCATTCATGAGAGCAGCATAGGAAGTGAGCCTGGGATCAGGCAGGATTATTTTGTAAATATGAGAAAATATGGACTACCAAAAATCCATTACACTAAAATAGCAGGAAAAACAAACTCCAGATTTACATCTTGGGGCATATATTTATTTATACTACAACTTCTGTGCCATTTCAGTCAGAGAAATCTAGGCAGTGTCCCATAAAAACAGCCATACACAGCATTAACATCCCCCCCATTTTACTTACAAGTAAATCCCAAAGCCACCCCAAAGCCAATTTGACAGTCAACTTTCAGAAGCTCGTCTTTATTTCCAAAGTTGTTAAACAAGATTGCCCATTGCCCCCATTCCTCTTTAATACACTAATAAAGGGACACGGTGGCACTGCGGGTTAAACCGCTAAGCTGCTGAGCTTGCCGATTGGAAGGTCAGCAGTTCGAATCCATGTGACGGGGTGAGCTCCCGTTGCTAGTCCCAGCTCCTGCCAACCTAGCAGTTCGAAAACATGCAAATGTGAGTAGATTAATAGGTACTGCTTCGGTGGGCAGGTAACGGCATCCCGTTTAGTCATGCCGGCCACATGACCACGGAACTGTCTACGGACAAACGCCGGCTCTTCGGCTTTGAAACGGAGATGAGCACCGCCCCCTAGAGTCGGACACGACTGGACTTAATGTCAAGGGAAACCTTTACCTTTACTAATACACTAATAATGTCCTACTATCACTGTATTGTTCTAGCATATATAGAACCAGATTCTTAACCTTTGTAGAAACTAAATTTCATCATAATGAAGGTTGCTTATATCTTCAGTCAAGTACCTTATCTCCTCAAGCAGATTGCTTGACTTCTTCCAAAAGGACTAAGTTCCTGGAGCAAGAATTATTGCAGTGGACCTGGGGACAACCTCTGACACCATTCCCTTCACCTTTCTGTTGTTCCATATCATTGCTTCCACTACACCCAGACACTGCTTCATGTAATGCTTTTTGTTGTTTGAACTTCTCATCTCTCTCAACTCCATTTAATTACAGTGTTTTTAAAAAAATTATTCTACCTCTTGACCGATTTATTCTTCTTTCATGTATTCCTTTTGCAAGCCAATTCTTATGCATTCTCTCTATATCAGCTCAGTTGTACTTCTTTTGTACTGGTCACTCACTTCTGCATTCAGTCCACATTCATTCAGCATCCATTCATTCTTGACCCTATCTCTTCTAGATTTACCAACTCTTTTTATGTAATTCATTCCTACTGCATTCAACATACATTTGTGCTTTTCCTAACATACTCAACACTCATTTCCATATAATAGAGTGAGCAGAAGCACACTCTTTTACAGCCATTTTCTTCTTTCAACAATCAGTTTACTCCTTGCAACAGACAACATACTATCTACTACCTTTCTACCAGCATCTGAATGTCTTAAAGTTTCTACATCCATTTCCCCATCTTTAGCGTTCTAACAAAATACACATATTCATTTACTTTGTCATTTTTCCACTTATTTATAATCTGGAACTGTTTATTTTCCCTGTCAAACACAACCACCTTGATCTTTGATACAGTAACTTTTAGACTTATATTCTTCATTACATCATACTGTCTAACTATCACTGCAAATCAAGCAGGTTCTCATCCAAAAACACATTATCTGTATATAAAAGTACATGCAGATTCATTACTGCAACCAATATACCTCTAATGTCACCACAACCATCCCTTAAACATTTATCCATATATGTATTAAACAACAAGGGGACATCTTATATCCTTATCTTACTCCCTGCTCAGTGTTGAACAATTTATTCGCACAAGTGTTTTATTTCCATCATATACCAACTTTCACATTCAGTAAACAACTTCCATATTTGCTTAACATTTTCTATAATGCAAGCCTATTCAGTTTACCAAATGCTTCTCTAAATCAACATGCAATCAACTACTTGTTCATATTATTACTATATTTCTCAACGATCTGCTGAAGAGTAAATGTCATATCCAGCATAAAGCCACACTACATTTCTCAAATTTTGCTCATTCTCACCTCTTAGGGGTTAGGGTTAGTACTAGGGTGAGATTATACCTACTAGGAAAAATTGTGGGGTCATTTCAAATTTAAATGTAAATTTGCTTGCTTTCTTCATCTCTGTGCTGTTTCCCACCATCCTTACCCTCAGGCTGTTGTCATCAGATAGTCCATAATATTTATAATACAGTTTCATCCCAAATCATTTAACCACTCTTATTTTTAATTGTATTTACTTCTTGTTTAGCCCTCTTCATCCTTTTCTGAAACAACTTATTTCCACCAAAATCATTCTGTATTTTCTCTGCCTCTTTCTTTTACTCCCCTTTCCTTACTCTCTTTGACTACACTTGTTGCACTTTTTCCCCCTCAGTATGCATTACGCAATATCTTTGTCTCATCCTCATTTTTTTGAGGAGTCATTCCCTTGTATTATTTTTTCCTCAGCCACTTCTTCATTCCACTAAACATTGTTCTTCCTTTTTGCACAACTCCATACTCTTTCAGGCACTCTGTAACATACTTGTTTTCACTCTGTTCCAATCGGCTTCCATATCTGCTTTCCGGGCCTCCACTTTCCATCCATTCTCTTAGGATATTAATCTGTAGTCTGTAAATTTTCATACAGGACTTACTGTATTAGCTTTCTGCAGTCATTCTACTTTCATTCTAGTTTCTGTCACATCTTTCCTTTTCTTCCATGACCCTGTTTTCCCAAGATTCACTCTTGACACTACCACATGATCTTTCATCATAAACAGTTAAGTCTTCATGCCTTTATGTTCATTCTTTTACCACACAAGAATAGGCTTATGCCTAAACCACATATTTGGGGTGAAAAAAGAATTTTTTTCGAAGCATATACATCAAACAATCACTATTCTCATTCAACCCTAGATCTCCAGATGGCTTTTTCTGTAACAAGCCATTTTGTTCACATCCATCCATTAATGACAACCAACAGAATCCAATAATATTAATAATAATAATAATAATAATAGATTTATATGCCCCCAACCCCTGACAAAGTCCATACCTTTCAAAGTCTCCACTGCAGTTGCAAGCAAAATGGCTAATCCTGTTGTCTCCTTGTGCTCAAACCTGTGGAAAACCGCCCTCCCATGGTCTCCTTGCAGGGAGCAGCCATCCGGAGCACATGTGGGGGATCTCCCATCCTCTCCTTATCCAGAGACTTTCCAAGGAACTGGTCTACTCACCAGGTCCTTGGTTCTTTGCCACAGTCATCAGCTTCACTTTCACAGAGTCATATCAGTTCCCCATACCTCTCCTGGAAGCCCAATATTACACACATTTCTCTCACTTTCACCCTTGCTTCTTCTGTTACCACAATTCACTGGAGTGTAATATGCAACTATGATCAATCTATGAATTCCTACTTTCATATACCACCACCATTTGGATGACACCAATTCGTACTCTGACATGTACTTTAGCTTTTTAATTTATAATTAAAACAGCACCTTCTCTTCCCTGCCTGTATTCATCCACTCTACTCAAGATTCAGTTTTATTAGATCCTTCCCCTTTCTCTTAGTTTAACAGGCACACAATGTCTGTTAACATTATATACATACATGCATATATATATTACACTCTCTGCCTGTTCTTTCATGTGCCATGGACATCACCAGATGGACCCATAGATATTAACCTTCATTGCCTTTTTTCACTTTGGTCAATCAAGGATTTCACATAATACTTTTTAGTAATAGTAATATAGGGAAAGTGCAGACTAAGTTACCAGTCCTAGTTGTACCTGTGCCACTTGCAGCATTCCCTGCTATCAATTTTAGTCCATTTTGGCTAGTATGCCACAAACACAACCAAAGCACATTTTTTCCAAAGCATGCTTACATTAGTCTGTACTACGGACTGTTGAGGTCAGCATGTTCTTGCCTGCATCCCACTGACTAGGAAGTTTGTTCACATACTAATTCAAAGAAAGAAAAATAATACGTTCATCTTTTTAAGCTAAAGTATGTTCATCTAAAGGCTACTGATTTGGCTATAAATGTCTATTAACCTTAATAAACCATAATGTTCTTATTGGTTTATCCTATCAAATGAAAAGGTAACTTTAGCAAAAGTCCTAGAATTTTTAGATTCTTGGTATATCAGATGACTGAATGCCAAACACGTGTCAATTAAACTCCTACCTGATATTAAAATTCAGCCCATTTTTCTGACTTGTTCAATCACATGGGAAAGTACAACTTGGGAACAAACCAATAGATAATTTAATCCTAGGAATTATCTCCTTTTTGAACCCAATTTTAAATTCTTTTCTGTTTAGGATTTTGCCAAAGCATTTCTATTATAAGCTATATTCAACCCTCCCCTATGTTTTGGCTGAAACTGTGCTGGCTTAACACTAATCTTCCATTGGTGCCAGCCCTCTTATCTGTTTGTAATCTTCCTCCCCATCCTTTGTCATTCTTTTCCAAATGTACCCAAATTCTGAAGGAGGATGAAATACAGTAAAATCCAAATTGCTTTTTAAATTCCTACAGTTCCCAGTTCTCTGCACTGATAAATTCAATACATGCTTCAATACAACTCTATAGTTAATAGGACTTTGCAACTGATTCCTACTTCACAAGGTGGCCCAATTGACTTTCATCCTGTGGAAGCTCGTCCCAGTTCATTTCAAATTTATGAATGTTATTTGATAAACTTTACATTCCCTGGACTGGGAAGAACATGAACATTGGATACTTTTTAACTGATTTTTAACAGAATGGGGTGAAATTTAGAGGGATGTTAGAATATTATAGATTGAGAAAACCTGTGCATTGTCACAGAAAATGGACAGGTTGGGGGTTTGGGAGTTCTTTTAACATTTGCCTTTTCAAAGCATCCATAAAGATTTTTCTTTTCTTCCTAACAGAATGGGATTGAATGTACAAGAGAGCTAGATTGCTATTAAGGAATGAAATCTGCCAAATATAAATAAAAATTAATGCAGGGGGTTTCAAATGATGTTCCTTCAAATTCTAATTTTATACAGAAAGTGCCCATAATATTTTTGTTTTGAAATAGAATGTAGTGAAGTACGTCAAGACAATGGATTGTGGGGAATATCCTTGGTAAATTACTATACAGACAGTCTGCAAATCCATCAGGTAGATGGGAGGGCAACCTTAGTTTCTAAGAATAGGAAATGAGAAAGGAAGAGGTCAGCAAATGCTTAAACTCATCTTCTCCCCATCACCACCCCAAGACACTGTAACTGGGGCAACTAATTAGCAATGTGATTTCTGGGCAATTCTGATTTAAAGGCAGACTGCAAGCCACTGAATCTGTTATTCTCTGTCCTGTAAAAGCAGTCAAGCTCCTCTTTAATGGAATGAATCTTTGGTCTTTGGGATGGACAGGGGGGACTTTACAGCATACAGAATTATGTTTGTACTTCTTAGGAGTTTCTGTCCAAGCTTTCATATTTTGTTAAGCACTATGTTCACTTTTCATATAAGAATGCAGTTTGAAGATTTTTTTTAAGGATATGTAGAACACATTGCAATAATCCATTCAGGATGTTATCATGAATAAGACCTCCTGTTCCAGGAAAGAATGCAGTTGGCACACAAGATGAATCTGTACAAAAGCCCTCCTGGCCACAAAACAGGAGTTGTGAGTCTAGCAGGACCCCCAAGTTGAGCACCAGTTCTGTCAGTGTGGCCCTGTCAAAAACTAAAGATGGAAATCTCCAGATCCAGGGGGCTTTAAAACCATTGCCACCCAGTCTTGCTAAGGTTGAGCTGAAGCCTATTCTTCCCCATCCAGAGCGCACAGCCCTAAGGCACTAAGAAAGAACCCCCAGCATCACTTGGTCAGTCTGGGGTAGAGAGTTTTAATTGATTATCATCCGCATACTGATACTAGCAAACCCTGTGCCAGATGACCCCACCCAGTGGCTTCATATAGAGGTTAAACAGGAGTGGCGAGAGGACAAAACACTGAGGGACCCACAAAGAAGGGGTCCTGGGTCTGATCTCTCCCCTCCCATCAACACCAACTGGAACTATCCCTGGAGGAAGGAGAAGAACCCACACCACAGTATGCCCCTGACTCCCAGTCCCCTGAGCCTATCGAGGATACCATGATTGATGGTATTGAAAGCCACAGAGAGATCAAAAGGAAGGATGGAAGCATCACCCCCATCCTGCCCCCACCAGAGGTTATCTACAAGTGAAATCAGTGGGGTGATTAATTATTTAAAAATCTAGGATGACCACTGTATTTTTCCTTAGAAGAAAACATCACAAATGCCCCACTTTACTCTGAATTAGATATTATTTCTTATTTCTGGTATACTTTTGAACTCTACATATTCATTGTTAAAAAATAACTCTCAAATAAAATTACTAGATTTAGGGATAAGGCTCATACAGTCAGACACAGTTTTTAAAAGATTCACAAAGGTTAATGTATTGGTAACAGACAAAGCAAAGAAGCAAGTTCACGTGAAGGTTTGTTTACAACGTGTATGAAACCTTCCAGCTAGAAATATTGTGCCCTCAGCACAACTCTTATTTGACTAACACCTGGGTCCAATATTATATCCTTATTACTAGCTGCAGCTAGAACTCTCAGAGAACTTAGGGATCAGTAGAAGACACATTGATTCTGTGAACACCAAATGAAACTAAAATTGCCCAATGAAGAATATGAAAAAATCCATGCTCTCTGCAAGGAACTCATTAGAGGTATAAGTACAAAGCAAGAGGGCATTTTTCTATTTTAGTGCTTGATAAGTGGAATTCCGGCCCTGATATTCATTTGTTTGTTTGTTTTCTATCCTGCCTTTATTATGTTCATTTGCCTCTCCTTTGAAAATGCTACACCATCACTGGAAAATAGTCGTTTAATATATCAGTAACATAGGTTTGCCTTTGTTTAAATCTCTCTCTCACCTAGCCTTAGCTTTTTTCATTTGAGCACTTTAATCTGTTTGTATTTTTATTACCTTATTATATAATTTTGAGTGACAGAAATAACAGTAATTGTCAACATTTATTGTCACTTGAGAAAAATTGGGGGGTAAAGTAGAATAGATAATTTCATAATATCAAACAAACAACAACGCCCTGCACAATGTACCTGAGTAAACACACATACACAGATCTTGTTACTGTGAAAAATGATGAAGAGAAAATACAACATGTACAACCAGCCTCTTCTGCTAAAGATTCATGAAATTCCAGTGAAACCAGTGGAAATAAATATATTTACACACAGCTAAACATGTGATCTTTCACTGTGCATAATTATTTAGAAGGAAGAGGCGACCATGGAGTAACTTTGGTTGTAATTGGTTTCATATTTGCTTTCAATTTGGTTTCATAATTCTTCAAATATTGACAGCATAGTTTAGTCATAGCTCTTTTGTTAAAAGGTACAAGGCTAGAGTCCAATAAGATCTATTAGACAAGTGCTTGTAATGTTCCAGCTGATCTCTTTATCTCGCTGAAGTATTCCTCTATGCTCCCTTGAAACATTCAGCAATAGATTAATCATTTATGGGATGTGAAGTTATGCTTTTGAACACCCAGCTGATCAAAATAATGAGGTCACTGAGCTCCATGAAAGTAGTTACTGAAATTCTCAATAACGTTAAAAGACATTGAAGTATTCTCACATGTGGATAGTTAGGTAATAATGGGAATAGTTGGGGGCACACTTAAAGAGAAGAAAGAGAATGCTTCTCTGGAGCTGCAACAAAATTTGTTTTTTCTCCTGCCTCTCTCAAACCTTAGGTTTGTCTGCATCTAAGATTTAATTGAATTTACATCCCTCCTAGCTAAGCAAGGTGTTGGATCCAGCAAAGGCTTCCTTCATCATATAGGAAGCAAGGTCATTTTTGTTGATTTATTCTGCTGATCTCTGTATGATTTTCCACTCTGCTTTGAAGGTCTCCCAATACTCTGAAATCAGAGCATGGAGAGATGCCAAAAATTGCCTTCCCCCATGTTCCTCTGAAAGAAGTTCTAATGGATCAAAGAGCCTTCCAACAGAGAGAGACTTGAATTGGATACAACATCCACTACAACATGCTCCTTTATGTACTTGCCCAATCAACTAAGATCTAATGGAATAGCCTTTGGGAGAACTACATCTTCTGGGGATTTGCTCTATAGCAACCTTAGAGGAGGTATTTCCTTCCATCTTCAGATAAATTGATGTTCAAGTTACTAAATATTTGGTATCAGTTTAACACTTATCTGTTTACTCAGACATTTGGTTAAACAGATGCTGCTGTGCCTCTTGATTTGGTTCAGAATTGTCCTTTATTATAATAAAAGCTTATTATACAAATTTTATAATACTTTTTAAGTATGCACTTTTTGATGTTTTATTAAACTATGGTTTATTTTGCTAACAACTTGATTCCGGCATTGAGGTTTGAGTTTAGCATTTAAACAGGTTTAAACTGTTACAAATAAATACTAATACATACATGGAAACTTTGGATGAAGACACTGATGAGAATTGGAAAGAGGATGCTGGATCCATTTTGTGTTTGTTTTCACACTTCCGTGGACTACTGAACCAAAGGGTATACAGTATCTTGCAATTAGCAGTGACATATCTGTTCTGAATATCTTCAGTGTGAAATATGCCTAAGCAGCATATTTCCTACATTTCCTCAAAAGATGCTGCATTAGCAAGTTTTCTTGCTCTTTTTGAATGTGATTCCCAACTGATTTCTGCTTCTATTACCTCCTATTACATAAAGTGTATTATATAGTTGTTTTCCTCCACAGGACATATAGGTGAAAACTCATATATCAGATGAGCTATTTCAAATTATTACTTACTCTTTAAATGTCACAATTTATGTAGGGCAGGTTTACTCAATATGACGGTCTCTAAATGTTTGGAATGACCATTGCTGGAATTCTGAGATATCTGGAGGGTACCAGGGTTTGGAAATATAACATCCTGGATACACCAGAATTTGGAAGGATTGTATCATTATTTGAGAAAGCATTGCATTTAAAATTTGCAAAAAATGACAAACATACCTATATACAATATATATGAGAAAGTTATATGACAGCAAATAGAATCTTCTTACCCTCTAATATCAACTACAAAATATTGCCAAATCAAATGTGGTCCCTTCTGCTGAGCCAAACTTAAATTCTGTGTGTTTTTAAAAGATTCCATTGACACTGGAGTCTGCAGACCTGAAACGTGGAAAGATTTTAAGTTTTATTTTACAATAAAATACAACATATTGACAAAATACCTGAATGCACTTTAAAAAAATACAATTAAATAAAACAATCCTTAAACTTTAAAAAATAGAAACAGAAAAGAAAAGCCAAAGGAAAAAATGACCTTATATATTAAAATTATCAGCAGTCACTGTTTTTTTTAATAAATACTTTAGAATACTATATTGTAATTTAATACAAAATATTATTGTAATATATCCCAAAATCTGTGCAGTAGTACATATTGCTTCATCCTTTGATTTGGAGAAAACATTGACTTTTCCAAGAGGGATAAATCACACATTTCCAAAAGCCATTCCTTACATCTGGAACAATATTACTTTTCCAATCCCTCAGTATAATTCTTCTAGCCCCCCTCCCCTCCTCCATGCTTGATACAATCATAATTCCTGATAAAGAGTCAGATTCCAAAGCTTTGGTATACAATTCAACATCACATCAACAACTTTAACATTTAAAGAATTCCCCATAAAGTGACTTACAGTCTATGCATTAAAATATCATTCCAAAAGGATATCATATAATCACCTGACCATATTATATGAGTCCATGAATCCTCCCATGTTTTACACCTCCAACAAAGAAAATCTGATGTCTATCCTTGCAAGCACAAGGAAAGAATTGCACTCAATGATGGTGACAGAGAAAGAAAAAAAATGTCAGTTACCTGCTTCACATCTGAAAGTATATTACAGAAGTAGGCTGTAAGACCAGGGTCTAAAATAACTGGGCTGCATCACTGCACAACTATTAAACATGCAAGAAATCTGGCCTGTTTTGATTCTGGCCATTGTAGAATACCTATCATCACCTATCTTAATTGACTTGAGATTCCTAAGCCTGTCTTACTGATGCAAAGATAAACCAAGAAACATTTAAGTTGTTCCACAAACAATATTTGCTTAATTTAGACTGTACAAGCCTTAATGCTACAATCCTGTGCCCCTGGGAAATTAAGATAGAGCAGCTCTCCCTGTCTGTCTATAGATTCATAGCAAGAGGAGGCCCACTCTTTCAAAGCTCCTTATTGTGGGCTCGGTTTATGTGCTCTGGCAGAGATAATGACAAATTAGGGGCATTACACAGATTGGGGGCAGATGGGAGGTTTTGGATCTTCTGGGTCTTGTTTAAAGATATTTTTGAGACATTTCTTTCATAAAATGAATTTGTTCCAGATTCATTATTCTGTGTCCTAGAAGGACTTATTTTTCTGTTGTACTGTGTCTGCAACAAGTTCATCCAAATTATTAAGGTTGCTTCCAGACAGCGGGATCATAGTGCTAACAATTAAAAAACATTGTGCAATCGTTTTTTTCTTGTCCTCTTAGCCTACTTTCTCTGGAAATTAAAATGATGCCAGGAGCGGAAAAAGATGGGAGAATTACACATCAAGTAATGTTGTTGGATGAGCTCCACACAAAATTCTGTGAATAACGCAGGAAATGTCTGTAACAAAAGCCTCAATTGGAAGCACCTTAAGACCCTCTTCTGTAAGTTGGTCTTTGTTTGGAAAGGACCTGCAAAATTCCCTTGCTTATCATTGCATTTATCATTTAAATAATTATGATTATTACAGGGTCCACTAAAGCAGGGACCTATGTGAGGGATCCATGAAATTAAAATCATAGGTGTGTATAGATGTAAAAAAAGGCCAGGGCTTCAATCATCTGACTGCATCTGCCATTTTGACACTGTTGACACCAACCCCTCCCCTGTTGTTCCTGCACTAAAGTTCTCAGATATTTTTCAATGATATAAATCTTACACATGAATTCATTCTTTTCTCTTGCTATAATCAGTCCCCTGAGTCTTAACTTGGAGCTTCAGATCTCAGTAGATCATCTATTTACTAAGCAATTGTTTCTTCCCATCTCATTACCATTCCAGCTTCTTGAATAATTGTCTTAAAGAAGGCATTAATTAAGAGAGGAATTAACAAAAGGCCAAGAGGGAGTTAACTGGTTTGATATCTTTAAACTCTGGATTTAATCATAGGAACCCATGGAGATTGGAGAAGGCATCCAGAAGCCTTTAGGACCAGGTTTCTCAACCAGGGTTCCATGGAACCCTAGGGTTCTGCAAGAGGTCACTAGGGGTCCCCTGGGAGATCACAATTTATTTAAAAAATTATTTCAAATTCAGGCAACTTCACATTAAAGAGGTAAGTTTCATTATTCATTTTTATTTTAATGAATGTTAATGCATATAGACAGGCCTACACTTGAAACAAATAAAATAATTTGTAACTTCTGGCCTATATTTGAGCCTGAATGTGCAGGGGTTCCCTGTGGCCTGAAAAATATTTCAAGGGTTTCTCCAGGGTCAAAAAGTTGAGAAAGGCTTCTTTAGGACAACACATGCAGAAGAAGCATGCCTTAAGCTGGGAGATGGGGGAGGAAAGTATTAGAAAAAGACTCAGCCTGGCTCCCCCCTGCCTTCCAGGGGAGGGAGAGGGAAACACAAGCATACTTGCAAGATTCTGGTACTATAGCCTTTCTCAATGAAGTGTATTTCTAATCATCTTGTGGATTTGTTGTTGTTGTTGTTGTTGTTATCATCTTCCTTTGAAATGTGTTGTTAAGCTAGTCCTTAATACAGAGAGGGCCCTTGAGTCTTTGCCCTGAAGTTCTGCACTTAGGCTAGAATAATACCTTTTTGTTTTACATTCACTCCAATAGAGATCCTATCGGCACTTTTATCAGCCACCACATCAATTTCCATTATTTTCTGAGCACTAGCATTGGGGGTGAGGGTGGGGTGATGTCCTCTTTTTCTTTTTAAATCTCATTTTCTACTCTCTTCCTTAACTGCTTCTTTGGATGGGATCTTGCTGGTGTAATATTTTTATTCGTCTCTCCCTTCCTGAGACTTGGATATGTAAGCACAGAAACTTTCTTGCAACAAGGAGTAACAATTCCACCCTGTGTGTTTTCCATCACTCATACTGAATTTCACATTTCTTATCATTCCTCTCTAAACAGCCAACTTACTTCTGGCAAGTTGTTTTTTAAAATACATATGCTTAACACTAAAAATTTAAATGAAGCTGTTACTGTAATTACAAAATATGGTCAGTCTGACTTCTGATAACTATATCTACTTTTCAAAAATTAAGGTCTTTAACATATGTACACCCAACAATATATAACTGTATAGATTTTTTAAAAAGTCTAATAGTTTGTGTTTATCTAGCCCTTATAAGTTAGTAATACTTATAAAAATGTGTGTGTATGTTTTCAAAATGTTAGAAAATAATGGGAGAAATAAATATCATATTTGTGGGTGCAGGTAAGGCTAACTATATATTCGGAAATAGATTATGTCTTGTACTCCTAAATCTTCAGAGGTACCAATCCTTAAAAACAAAATAGGTTAATGGTTACCCTGGGATTTGAATATGACCTAATACTGGTAGGTGCTAAGATTTGGCTCTTCACAGTGGCAATAAAATGGTGACGAATGTACTTCTCCACTCTTGCTGTATCCGTAGACTCCCTTCAACAGTCCTATTTAGGGTGCCCTGGACCTGTTAGAAGAAGGAGGGGAGGAAGAAGATGCCTGCAGACTGCCCAGATGTTTTTGAAGTTTTCTTTGCACATAAATTTGTTCATATTCATTCAGAGCTAGATGCTAACTGGACAGAGCCATGTGAGGCAAGGAAGTCAGCTCCTTGCAATGTTACCAGGGCTTGTTTTCAGTTTGTAGAAGCTGTGGGAGTGGATTGGATGCTCTGTAGTATGAGCTTTTGCCATTGGAGGGTTGGATCAATGCCTCATCTGGCTCCTTGGGTTGGATCAATGCCTCATCTGGCTCCTTTGGGTAGCTACTGACTCTGGGTGGTATATAATAAAACCAAAAAAAAAAAGAATTCAAAGAATTCAAAGAATAACAACAAAGGAAGAAGAAAGAAAGAAAAAGAACAGATGGTGAGTCTGGCTAACACACCCACCCACACCCAAACATATCTGACAGAGGCCCTAACCCAAGGCCTGGGAGAACATCCAGATCTTCAGGGCTTTCCAGAATGCTATCAGAGTGGAGCCACATGAATATCAGGGGGCACCACATTTTCTTGATTCAGCCATGCTCGACAACTTCCAGCCTTCACTTTCTGAGAAAGTATCAGACATCTCTGAGCCAGCTAGGCAAAAAACCGCAATAATAGACTTCCCAGGACACCAAATGCCTGATAAGCAGATTTATCATAGCAAAGTTAGTGAAGCCATTAAAAAAGAATTCCATTGACTTGAAATGCAAGTCCAATATAGTAAAATCAAGGTTCAGGTTCTGTGCCTCTTTCTCTTGCCTGTGAGTGTAGAAGGTATTTTCTGTGGTTCAAAAGTGGACCTTGTCCACTGTCTTTTGTTTGGTAATAGACTGATCTGGTATCAAGTCATTACCTGTCATCATCTGAGAACATGCTGTCACGGTAATGGTGGTTGAGCAGGTGGTGGAGAATTGGGACTTCCAGGTGAGGCAATGGCGAACTAGGACATCTCCAGAGGAGAAGAGATGACACTGTCAGCAAAGACCAAAGGACTGTCAGTGAGCCTGGTCTAATGGAACCTCTCCAGATAAGGAGAGGACAAGAGATTGCCTACTTGTGCTCCAGACAGTTGCTCCTCATGAGGAGACTGCAGGACAGTGGTCGACCTGCAGGTCTGAGACCTGGGAGATGAGGAAAGGCATCAAGCTCTCAACCATGGCAGAGCCTTTAAGGACACATCAACCTCACTTTCTAAACATTTTTGGATTTACAATTATTTCAAAGTTAAAAGAGGTCTTCCAAGCAACAAGTTTGAAAAACTACCTGGTAAGTAAAACTTCATCCCTAAATAGAGGAAAAATTAACTAAAAGTTTAAAGAACTTAAAGAATATAAAATAAAGGGCAAAACACTGAATAAGAATTTTAGCCAAGAAAGTTTTAATGGACCAAGGGACCAGAAGATTTTGGAATATTGGAACCTTTGCTAAGATTTTTGAAATAATAAGATAAATAAAACATACCTTTGTGGGAACCTAAATTGTTTAGTCTACCAGGAAAGAGATGATTGGTTGAAATTTGTATATAAAAAAAGAAATCTGGGATTCCATAGAAATTTGACACTAGAGGGGGCTAAAGTTCCAGGAAGGAAGAAGAAAAAAGCGAGAGAGGGAGAGAGAGAGAGATCTGTTTTTTATCTTGGATTTGAAAGAAAAGCAGTGAAACTTGTAAAATGGCAGATAAAGGTATGACACTTGAGACATTTCAAAGGATCTTTGAAGAACTCAGAGAGAAACTTATAACTAAACCGACAGCAATAATTACTGCATCTGCTAATGCATTTCTTGAAGAAAATCCTAAAGAGAAAATGAAAGAAGAAAAAGAGAATAACATGGAAGGATTTACAGACTGACAGAATGAAGAGGTGAAACAAATTTCAGCTGATATAGAAACATTAGAAAATAAAGAACTTGTGTATTATAAGGCAGAGATGGCTGTTAAAGTGGAAATGCAAATGATAAGCCAAGAGATGAAAAATGAACTGGACAAGGACTTATTAATAGATTTACAAAAGAGGATTTTTAAAGTTTTTAAAAAAACCTTTGAGATGGGAGGAAGAAAGTTTGAATGGAGATTCAATCCCATGACAGCAATTTGATGAATTACAGATCAAGATTGTTAGAAACAACAACAAAAAAGGAATATAAAGTTGACTTGTTTGATCAGGGGTAAAATAGAAAATATTGCCATAAAATGCTGGAAATCCTTTATGGATACCTGAACAGAAATAACAATGATTTTTGGATTTGCGAATGGAAAGGGGAGGATTATGGGAAGAAGTAGATTATGTGTCTAATTTTATAGGGGGTGCAAAAATATCAAATTTGCTTGTACTTGTTGCAAAGAAAATCAGGAGTCACTTCTTTAAATTGTCATTTTTCTATTTCTTTTCTTTGTTCATTCTTTCTCTATTTTCTTTCTTTTTTAGCACTTTGTATTCCTTTTCTTTCTACTTTCTTTTTTCTTTTTGATATTAGTTTGTATTATCTTTTAGTATTGTTAAGAACCTTAATGGAAACGTTTTTTAAAAAAAGAGAAGGTGGTAGAGAATCAGCTACATGAGTTGCTAGGAAAAACACATTATATAAATCTCCTTCAGTCAGGATTAAGATATGAGCATGGGATGGAGGCAGCATTGGCCACACTGGTGGATGGTTCATCAGGGCATGAATGGGGAAAGTGTACCCCTCCTGGTTCTATTAGACCTCTCAATGATGTTCAATACAGTATTATGAGCTGTGATAATCTTCTGGGATGCCTGAAAGGCTACCTGTTTGGAGCCATCACTTTGGGATGGTGCTGGTCCTACCTGGGCAGACAGTTCCAATCATTACTCATGGGAGGGGAGCAGGGCTCCAATATGTGGGATCACAGAGCACAGTCCTTTCCCCCATATTACTTAACATCTGTATGAATCTGCTGGGAAAGGTCATCTGTTGTTTTGAGCTAAGGCATTATCAGTAGGTTGAGCTGGAGATGCTGTGAAAATTATCCATGAAACCCTATGTGATGTGACATCAGGTTACATTAGTTACCACCTTGTCCAATATGGCTCAGGACATCTAGACAAGGTCTGTTTAAGGTCACACCTCAGGGTTATAAAGTAGAAGTCTGCTCTCTATGATTTCTCCCACATTATGGGAGTCCCCCAATGGGAGGAGATGGGCAGGGAAAAATTAGATAGACAGACAGACAGACAGACAGACAGACAGACAGACAGACAGACAGACAGATAGATAGAATATACGCCTGTCCGAGATGCATTTGGGCCCTTTATTCTTGGCATTCAGGATGGAATTGAAAATCTTTCTTTTTGAATCAGTGTTTGTCACCCTTGTGAGGTAGTAGAGACAGGAAGCATGCCCAGAAGTACTAGCTCTACTTTATTGTATATTACATAAAGACTGAAGTCTGAAAGTACATTTCTCCCCTGTCGACTTTACAGCCCAAGGAACTAGGGAGGGTACCTTCTGAGATGTTTGCCACTTCCTCCTCCAGTCTAAGCTGCCTCTTACCCAACCATTGCCCTGGCCGCAGCTCTTCCCCCTGTCTCCCAAGGTCATTCCCACATACCATTACAGTGTTTGTCCCCCAGCTGATGACTTAGTTCAGTTTTAATGATAATTTTATGCATGGACTATGTTCAGTTTTCTAGCTTGCTGCTTTTATGTCCTGATTTTATTGTATGCCATCCAGAGCCTTTTCATTCAAAAGTATAAAAGTTTTTAATTCATTAAATAAATAATAAGCCTTGTCATCTTGTGTTTTGAAATATAATTAACATTTCATTGTTAAATTGGGAATATACCTTATTGTGGTTGCCTTTCTTTTTAAAATATCTTTTAAGAATTGGAAACACATTTATAACAAACTCCCATTTAAAAGGAATTAATATTATTATTCCTATTTTGCTACTGCATTATGAAAAATGAATGAATTCAAGTGAATGCTGCCATCATGTGTTTAATACCTGTCATTACTAAGAGAAAATATTACTAGCTTATAAAATATTACTAGCTTTTTGTACTTCCTACAAAAGCAGAGAAGCTCAGGCTCTGTACAGATGTTCAGTCATCTTATTTTGAGATTTTCCTGGTTTATAAAGTTTCTGTCTTCCTCACTGCCCTTGGTGTCCATCACATATCTTGGCATTCTATCTATTTTTAACATTACCTGTTTTATGACATTGTTTCACATAAATTTTGAACATTCTATTTGTTTTTAACCTTATCTATTAAATAGCTGCTGGTGTTTATAAAAATTATTCCTACTGCTTGTGTTTTCTTGACAACTCCAGGATTAGTGTCTTTTGTTGGGGAATTGCTTAAAACAATCAAAACCGAAGTATCACCCTTTGGAATAATTTACCCCCAGAGGTGAGACAGGCCCCCACTCTCCTGGCCTTCAGAAAGGGAGTTAAAACCTGGCTATGCCACCTCGCTTGAGGCGAAAGGGGGGATAGTTGATCATGGGGGTGGTTGGTACCATGATGTGGCCCTGGAAAATTTTCATTAAGACCATCTTGGATTTTGCATTTTATATTTATATTCTATATTTTTATATTATGTATTTTCATATTGTATAATGAACTTTTTATTCTTTTATCCACTTGTAAACCACCCAGGACGCGGTGGCGCTGCGGGTTAAACTGCTGAGCTGTCGATCGGAAGGTCGGCGGTTCGAAACCGCGCGGCGGGGTGAGCTCCCGTTGCTCGTCCCAGCTCCTGCACACCAAGCAGTTCGAAAACATGCAAATGTGAGTAGATTAATTGGTACCGCTTCGGCGGGAAGGTAACGGCGTTCCGTGAGTCATGCTGGCCACATGACCCGGAAGTGTCCTATGGACAACGCCGGCTCCAAGGCTTAGAAACGGAGATGAGCACCGCCCCCTAGAGTCGGACACGACTGGACTTTACGTCAAGGGAAACCTTTACCCTTTTTAAACCACCCAGAGTCATTGCAATATGAGATGGGCGGTGGAGAAATATGATAAATAAATAAATAAATAAAATCTCATATGTCTTGAGATAAGTAAAATATATCTTCATAAATTTACTTTATAAGTAAAATTTATTTCTTACATTTATTGAATAGTCTGCCTCTTCAAAATCTAAACCTTTAGAGTTACAAAACGAGAAGACAAGGGAGTTTTTGAGCAAATGAATGACAAATCAGTGGAAAATAATTTACAGACTAATAACTAAATCCTAAAGATCTACCTTAGCCTTCATGACACAATTAACTTGCTATAGCATTGTGAAAGAAAGGTCCTCTACCTTACATGGGAGACTAAATATGTAAGCATAAATAAATATGCTTTCTTCCTTCCCTGTTGGTAGGGCTACATTTGTTTTCCACCATGAAAACGAAAGGATAATAGTGTTCAAGTTAACTTGTTGACCTTGGCTGACCTCAAAAAAGTAAGCAAGGATGTAAATGGTTAGTACTTGGATAGGAGAGCACCAGAAATATCACAGGGTATAGGCCAGACTGTGAAGTACAAATAACAACAGCAACAACAACAACAACAACAACAACTTGGAAGAAGGGAATAGCGAAAGAATGATATATCATTTTTTCAAAACCTACATGGACATGTCTCTGTAATCACACAGAGCTGATCTCAATTTAAGGTAATCTGCACATAAATTACCTACAAACTAGCTGTTGCCAATACAGTGTTGAGATCAATAATAAGCATCTACTGTTTCCTGTTTCCAGAAAAGTAGAGAGAAGGCCTTTTCTGCTCTCTAATTTCTTGCTCTAATTTTATTGGGTAGGCATGACATGAAAATGCATAGATATGTCCTGAGCAACTTGATGCTGTAGCCGGGTTGGCAGGCAGTGAAATTTCCCAGACTTATGGTCTTGGGGGACCTTAATTTCTGGGGACCTTCCATCTTTGGTTCTGGAGTGGGTTGCACTGCCTCAGAGTTTGTGCACAATCTGGGGGTCCTCCTGGACTCCTGGTTCCTGCTCAACAGGAACAGGTGGCAGCCGTGGCTAGGACAGCTTTTGCAGTTTCAGTTGCACCCATTCCTAGACTGGGAAGCACTACTCATGGTCACTCTTGCCCTAGTGACTTCCAGATTGGACTACTGCAATGAGCTCTACATGGTGCTATCCTTGAAGAGCATTCAGGAGCTTCAACTGGTGCAGAATGCAATGGTGTGGGCAGTTAGTGGTGCCTGTTTTTCAGCACATGTGATATCACTACTCCACAAGCTGCATTGGCTACTGGTGTGCTTATGGGTGCAATTAAAAGTACTGTTGGTCACCTTTAAAGGGCTTGGGGCCATGTCACTTATGGGACCCTCTCTCCCTGGTTGTTTCTACCCATCCCATCCAGTTTGGCAGGAGGAACATCTCCAGGTCCCATTGGCTAAAGATTGTCAGCTGGCAGGGCTCAAGAGGACAGCCTTTTCTATCATGGCACCCACCCTCTGGAAAGTCATCCCTCCAGGTATCAGATTAACTCTGTCCTTGTTGGCCTTCAATGTAAGCATTGAAGACGTGGCTCTGTGCTTGAGCCTGGGGTCCCAAGTGTGGGATGGAGCCCATTGCTTGGTTATATTGAGTGTTCGATCATAGCTTTGTAACTTTTTTCCAAGCTGCTATGGGCTTTTAATTTTTTTGTATATCTTTATATCATTTTTAATATTGTTAGCCCCCAGAGTCATGTACTGTATGCAAAATGGGCAGCCATATAAATCCGCTAAATAAATATATAAATAAATCAGGGGAAAGCCTAAACTGTATGGT
The DNA here is from genome assembly GCF_035149785.1 of Candoia aspera. Classification (NCBI taxonomy): domain Eukaryota; kingdom Metazoa; phylum Chordata; class Lepidosauria; order Squamata; family Candoiidae; genus Candoia; species Candoia aspera. Next base: position 201,486,064 of record NC_086154.1, on the reverse strand, counting down.
TGTATGTGAAATGTAATTCATATCCAGAGTCGGGATCTCTGAACGAATTGTAGCTCTTTGTCTATTTGCTTACTTACATTAATTAATTAATTGATTGATTGATTTGTATACCGCTGGCTTCAACAATACATATCTCTCTCTCTTTTTTTGTACGCACATTTGCACGTGCACACACACATGCTTTTGGGCTCATTACAGCATAGATGTTGACAGTATGAGTGGTATCTTAACCAGACCAAGATTAAAGAGTAAGCATCTTAACACTCTAAGATTGGGGTCCAAAATGCAATCCCAGAGGGCACCAATGGATCTTTTCTTTAGCACCAGCTATACTCCCTGCCTCACCTGACTTTCAATATTATTTTAGAGTTCTTTTAATTAAAGAAAACGTAAAGTTGGCATTCTGCAAAGCAACAGACCAGACTCTGACATCATCTTTATTTCCAAGAATGTCTCCAAGAAGGGAGCATACTAGCTTTCTTGACAAGTAAAAAATGGTAGATAGGTGCAGCATAGAAATGTCCCCACATGCCCAGACAACAATGACAATGTTGAGTGTGGATAAACAGAGCTTCCAGGGGTAGGGGGAGTGCATACCATTCTCAAAATAAATTAGGCATTTATTATAAGACTCATTTCTCAAATCAGTGGAGAGAATTCTATACAATATACAAAGAATTGAACTAAAGTCTTCAATAACAGGAATATAGCATATTCAGTGGCATGGTATACTTTATACTCTGAATATATATTGCTCAGTACTCAGATGAGCCTCTTTCCAAATGCTTTGACAACTTCCACCCCATCTTGAAATGATACCTCCAGTTAGGTTAGGAGAGAGAACAATAATTCCACATCAGTCATTAATTTGGCTGCAATATGTTTCCCATCTATTATAGTTTGAAGCTGACAGTTCATCTTTCCTTTAACTGCTTTAGGCAGCTTTTAAAAGTAATTCACTTCCTGTTTCCATTTGGAATTATGACAGATATTTTAAGTCCTTAAGGGTAAAGCTGTGTAAAATGAATACTCAGTTGTATGTAATTAGAGCTGTCCCAAAACAAATTGCTATGTCAGAAACAAAAAAGTTTGGAATATTTCTTCAGCCTAGCAGTGGACTTGTAACAGAAGAAGGGGAAACATCTTTCCTCACTTAGATCATTCCACCAGTACATACATAAAATAGAGATTTCTGGTGACATACAAGCAAAAAAGTATGAGTTAGGCACATTATGAATTGTTGCTTTTAATAACTCTTTTTCAGTGGTTAGATTTTTAAAGAAGGAGAAGAAGGAGAAATCACCCTCATCATCACAAAATGAACCACTCCTTATAGAAAAAATTACTTTCATATCCCATTCAGTGTTATGAGAGGTGCATAAATGCAATTTGCTATTACCTTTTTAGGACAGAAATCAACATTTGTTTGATTATTTGTTTTCCTTACACCGACCTGATAATCACAACCCTGAAGAATGGCATCACCCAGCAGCCTTCTTCAGCCTGACATCTGCTGGCCAGGAGTTCTGGGAACTAGAGGCCAAATACATTTGGACAGCACTGAGTCAGGGGAGTCCCTATCAACCACTACATTTATATAGCTATGTCAACCATATGAAAATATTATGTATTGTATTCCACAGTTTCTGTGTCTGCCTAACGTCTAGAGAAATTCATCTTGCATTTTCTTCTTGATAAATTTGTTTGCGTTATGACTAACCCGATCATTTTTTTATATTGGCAGGGCACTCTTTTATAAGGAAAGTCACAATTTGTTGAGACAAATGCAATGGGACATTTGCTGGTTTTATTGTTAATCATGCTGATTATAATGTAACTGTATTTGTTTTTGTAAACATTAAAGCATATTCCAAATCATCTACTTCTCAAGGGACACCTAAGATCAACATATAAATATAAGGTGGAGTTTAATGTCTAGGCTTCTTTTCAATTGTAACCCTTCACTGTAACTAATATATTAATTCTAGATTGTAGGATCCTCTGCCAATGAAGGTTTCCAGCAGCAGAAAGCATCCTCCACACTGACCCATGATTTGTTCCAAAGAGATGGAAAATACTGTACAACAAATTTAAGGGGCATTAAAGGAGCAAGCAATCAAGAAACACACCACAGACTAGCATTGGCAGAGCAGCCATGAAGGCCTTGGAAAAGATATTCAGATGCCATGATGTGTCTATACATACAAAGATCATTTTCTACTCCTAGCGACCACATAGATAGATTTTCTCCATTACGATCTATCACTAACCTGTTCTTCCAAGTCTCCCAATGGTGCACTCATCACCACCATAACTGAGTCTATCTACCTTGCTGCTGGTCATCCTCTTCTTCTCTTTCCTTCCACCTGTCCCAGCATTAGAGCCTTTTCCAGAGAGCTGGGTCTTCACATAATGTGTCCAAAGTAGGATAATTTGAGCTTGGTCATTTGTGCCTCAAGTGAGAACTCGGGGTTGATTTGTTCAATGATCCATTGATTTGTTTTCTTGGCTGTCAACAGTATTCTCAGGAGTCTTCTCCAACACCAAAGTTCAAAGGAGTCAATACTCTTCCTATCCTGCTTCTTTAAAGTCCAACTTTCACTTCCATAGAGTGTCACAGGGAATACCGTGGCTTTAATAATTCTGATCTTTGTAGGTAACTGCACCATAGATTTAGATTAAAATATTGTGAAAAGGATAGTTTTATTTCCTTTTCTAATGAACCTCTATATGGTATTATTATTTTCACAATGTACAAATCCCAGACTGACACAACAAAAACATACATCTACTGGTCAGATGGTGCTTATCTGTGATATTAGGACTTTTTTTCCCCCAAAGGCATTACTTTACCTTGCTAAAACTGAATCATATTTATCATGTTGTCATTTTGCCCCATTTGTAAATATCCTTCTGGAGTTCTGCATACAGGTAGTCCTCACTTAACAACCATTCATTTAGTGATGGTTCGGACTTACGACAGTGCTGAAAAACTGACTTATGGCCGGTCCTCACACTTACGACAGACACACTGTCCCTGCAGTCATGCAATCACAATTTGGGCACTTGGCGCTTTGCACTTATGGCGCTGGGCACTTGGGTGCTTTGCACTTATGTCCGCAGAATCCCGTGATCACTTGATCGCCATTTTCAACCTTCCCAGCTGACTTCTGGCAAGCAAAATCAATAGAGAGCCACATGGTTTGCTTACCAACCACATGGTTCACTTAACACCCACAGTGATTCACTTAACAACTGCTGCAAAAAGGCTCATAAAATTTGGTCAGATTAGCTTCATAATTGCTTCGCTTAGCAACCAAAATTCTGGTCCCAATTGTGGTTGTTAAGTGAGGACTACCTGTATTCCCCTTCTGTTTTAACTACCTTAAATAATCTAGTGTCTTTATCAAAATTATTAACTTAGACCATTTATGCACACATTTTTAAAAGCCAGTTCCAAATAAGTATTTGGGGAATCCACTATCTAGATCTCTCCATTGTAAGAACATATTATTTTAGATCTCTTCATTGAAAGAGCCAATTTGGGGGGACCCACTTCTTAGATATTCCCATTGGAGGCTCATCCATTTATGTCTACTCTCAGCTATGATTTCTTTAATAAGTTACTAAATGACACATCCTCCTTACCTCTTATTCCATGACTACTAAGCTTCCCTAGCCCACTTTGGTATAAATTTTGTTAATAGAATATGCAAACAATACCTCTCATTGGCACGCCAATTGGCCCAAAGAACTTAGTGAGATCTTTGCAAAAGACATCTTTGTTTTGTTAATAATTCTCCTTTTGTATTGCTTATGATTTTGTACTTTACAATGTTTACCTCCCATTTACCTAACCTGTGATTTCCTGGAACTTCCTTTGTCTTTTTTTGAAGTGTTGTATTACATTGGCTATTTTCCAGTCCTTTAGTGTAGAGGCCAATTCTACAGATAAGGTACATATTTTTATTCAAAGATCAACAAGTTCACATTAGAGTTCCTTAAGATCTCTCAGATGTTTTACTAGGCTGACTACTCATTGCCAGTGCTGTTAACAATCATCCCTCCTTTACATAAAAGTTAAGTAATTATTAATTACTCTTGACTAGTCACTTTCTAACAAGCCCTGTACAAGTTCAGGCAGAGGGAGCTAGTATTACAAAGGCCAATAGGTCTTCTACTGTAAGTTACTCTTTCTGTATCTTAAGTGATTGACTCTTGTTGCTTGATCACATGATCCCAACACGAGAGGAATACTTACATACTTAATTACAAAGTGTTTTTCAATCATGTTATTATGAAGCAGCAGGAAATGACATCAGGAACAAACCACAAAAGGAGTGGGACTATTGTGTTGGTGAAATGAACTCCTATAACATTATCGTGTTTTCCTGATTGCACGTGGTTGCCTTAAGATCTATGGAGGCCCCTCTGGGTGCTTTTATCCTCATCCTCTGCCATAAAAAATAAAAACAATACTCTTCAAAGTAAACAGTGGTCTTTCTCTTGCCAGTAGTCTTGAAGCTCAGAAACATGCTCTATTGGCAAGGTTTGCCAGTAGCCATCTCTACTTTTTCCATCAAAAAGCAAGTGTTTGAGTAAAACCACACATTAAATATCATGGTTTGTTTAAACATGCTTTAATGAATAAATCAAAATTGGCTAGGTTTGCCCAACATGCACTATAAATCATGGTTTATGAATTGCAATAGCTAAGTCAAATAGTACACTAAGTCAAATTCAGACAAACCACATTGTGTAAGGATTGCCTATTCTAAAACACCATCAGACTCATGAGCAGGATCACAAAGATATCTGATTTATTAAAGAATAGTATGCAGGATCACGAAGAAAGCTGAGAATGGAAAAAAGTGCGCCAAATGCAAACTAAAAACCCTCGGTACAAATGAGATCCCTCCCCCCGTAGAATCTTCCCAAGCTCACAATCCCAGGTGCTCCTAATGGCTTCTGATGGTCCGTGGGAAAAGTCCTTGAGCAGAGCACATAACCCAAACACATTCCATTGAAATGAACATAGGTACAGAGCTTGGCACAAGGTTTCACAGCAGCTCCTTCCCAAACAGAAACGCGCGTCAGCGCCATGGCATGTGAAATGTTACGATGTACAGTGCACATTGAAACAGTGAACATGACATACTGCTCCCCCAAAAGAAAGAAAACACTAAGCAGCAGGCTTCAAAGGGTAGGCCAAGTGGAAATGGTTAACTAAATCAGGAGCATTAACGTGGTGAGCAGGCACCCATTCAGGATGAGGAAAGTGTTTCCAGCGGATCAGGTACTGGAGGGTGCCTCAAAGCTTGCGAGAATCAACGACCTCCTTGACTTCAAAGTGCTGTTGGCTGTCAATCTTGATTGGAGCAGGAGGAGGAGGTTGGGGATGCCAGCAGGAAGAGTGATGGACAGACTTGAGCAGGCTGCAATGGAAAACAGGGTGCAAGCATTTCAAATTGTGAGGCAGGTCCAACTTAACAGTAACTGGATTGATAAGAGCAACAATAGGGAAAGGACCAATGAACTTGGGAGCAAGTTTTTTAGAGGGTTGTGGGGACTTGATGAATTTGGTAGAGAGATATACTTGATCCCCAATTTTGAAATCGTGTTGCAAAGAACGACGTTTATCGGCTTGAAACTTGTAAGCAGCCTGGGCATCAGCCAAAGCCTGTTGAATCACCGGCCAGGAATCAGCCAGCTTAACAGCCCAGTCAGAGGTAGAACAGGATTGGGGAGGGGTTTGTGGCAGCTCAGGGATGGGAACAAAGTCATGACCAGAAACTACACAAAAAGGGGTTTGCCCGGTGCTTTGATGGACAGCATTGTTGTAAGCCACTTCAGGAAAAGGCAGCAAGTCCACCCAATTGTCCTGATGGTAGTTTATGTATGCTCTAAGGAATTGTTCAAGGGCGGAGTTCAAAACCTCAGTAGATCCATCAGTCTCAGGATGGGACAACGTGGACAGCGCCTGTTTGGTGCCAATCACTTTTAAAAATGATTTCCAAAACTGGGAAGTAAACTGTGTCCCACGGTCGCTGACCAAATGGGAGGGGCTACCGTGGAGACAGTAGATGTGGATGAGAAATAGGCGGGCCAATTGCGGGGCCGATGGGGTGGACACACATGGAATGAAATGGGCTTGTTTGGAGAAAAAGTCTTTTACAACCCAAATGACAGTTTTCTTCTGGGAGGTAGGTCCACAATAAAATCCATAGAAATCTCATCCCAGGGACGGGATGGGCTGGCTACTGGCTGCAGAAGCCCCTGTGGTTTTCCTCCTTTACGCTTTGACATGGCACAAACAGGACAAGAAGCAACATAGTCTTTTACATCACGCCTTAAGGTTGGCCACCAAAATTGACGGCGAACCAAATGCAAGGTTTTGACAAAACCAAAGTGTCCAGCAAGTTTATCATCATGGGAACGCTGCAAAACATCAGCCCTTAAAGTTTCAGGCACATAGAGGCAGTGTTCCACCCATGCCAGACCATTTTCAAAAGAAACATTGTCTCTATTAGCTAGCAACCAAGTGTCAGATTTCAGTGCCTGGAGAAAGTTCTTCTGTAACTGACAAGGAACTTGCACTTTCCGCTTCCCAGACAGGGCTGGGGGCGGGGTTGCCTGCGCAAGGGTCTGGCTCCAAGTGACGGCAACCAAGCCCAGTTGTGGTTCAGTGAGAACAGTCCCAACCACATCTGCCACGTGGTCAAGATCCTAAGGTAAATGTGACAAAGCATCGGCCAGAAAGTTTTTCTTTCCCGGAATAAATTTTAACTGGAAGTTAAAGCGACTGAAAAACTCAGCCCAGCAAATTTGTTTAGGACTGAGATGCCGGGGGGTGCGGAGGGCTTCCAAATTCCTGTGATCGGTCCAAATCTCAAAAGGGCATTTAGCACCTTCCAGGAGGTGATGCCAGGCTTCCAAAGCGGCTTTTACAGCAAAAGCCTCTTTTTCTCAAACATGCCACCGGTGTTCAGTTTCAGAAAATTTTCTGGACAGATAAGCGCAGGGTTTTAAGTGATTTTCAGAATCTTTCTGTAACAATATAGCCCCAACTGAGGAGACAGAAGCATCAACTTGGACCACAAAGGGGTGTTCAGGATCGGGGTGCTGTAGAATAGGTTCAGCAGTGAAGAAGGTTTTTAACTTCTCGAATGCTGCCTGGCATTCAGGCGTCCAATTCAGCACTGCCCCAGGGTTTTTTACTTTGCGTGTCTCCCCCAAACCCTTGGTATGGAGTAAATCAGTAAGGGGCAAAGCAATCTCAGTGAACCCCTGGATAAATTGGCGATAGTCATTACTGAACCCTAGGAAACTTTGCAACTGCTTCCGGGTGCGGGGACGTTCCCAATTTAAAATCGCCTGAATTTTTTCAAGGTCCATTTCAATGCCCTTGTCAGATACCCTATAGCCTAGATAGTCAAGTTGGGTTTTGTGAAACTCACATTTGGAAAGCTTGGCATAAAGCTTGGCATCTCTAAGCTTACTTAACACCTGTTTGAGAAGGCGTTCGTGTTCCTCCTTGGATTCAGTGTAAATGAGCACATCGTCCAAATAAACCAGGACCCCTTTAAACAAATGATCATGTAATACTTCATTAATCAATTGCATGAAAACTCCGGGTGCCCCTGCTAACCCAAAAGGGAGGACTTTGTACTGAAAGGAACCCAGTGGACAATTAAAAGCGGTTTTCCACTCATCTCCAGCTCGTATGCGGATGCGGAAATAGGCTTCACGAAGATCGAGCTTGGAGAAAATCTTGCCCTTAGACAAGTGAGCTAACATGTCCTTCATGAGTGGCAGAGGGTATTTGTTTTTGAGATGGAATTTAACCCCCAATAGTCCGTACAGAGTCGAAGCGTGCCATCTTTCTTTTCCCGGAATAGCACAGGGGCCCCAACTGGGGAATTTGCAGGTTCACTAAACCCCCTTGACAGATTTTTGTCAATAAAGTCCTGTAATGCCTCAAGCTCCTTCTGAGTCATTGGATAAATTTTTGGCTTGGGCAATTGAGCATTGGGAACCAACTCTATTACACAGTCAGTTTTCCGATGGGGGGGTAGCTGATCTGCTTCCATTTCTCCAAAGACATCTGCAAAGTCTTGGTATTGATCGGGCAAGCCTTCTAAACATGCCAAACTAGGGTGCGGCGTGGCAATTGAGCCCTTCCAACCCCCGCACTTGAAGCCCTCTTTTAAACCCATCCTTAAAAGTCAGAGTTCTGTGTTCCCAAATTATATGTGGGCTTCGATAGGTCAACCAGGGAATCCCCAGAATTACCAAGGGGTTGCCAACAGGTGTCCCTACAAATTTTAAAGTCTCACGGTGGCTGCCCATTTGCATTGCAACAGTTCCAGTGAAATGGGTTGCCCCCCTCCGCCGTTGAACCATCCAGCTGTGTGAAGATCAAAGGCTGCTGGAGGGGAAAGCTAGGCAGATCCAAAGCAGCAACCAGATCAGGGTGAATCAGACGCCTAGAACACCCAGAGTCAACTAAAGCCCAGACCTCTGTAGTCTTTGTGCGGGAGCCCAATTTCACTTTTACTGCTAGAGTGGGACAGTCAGCACTCACCATAGCATCCTCGTGCCCATCCTCCTCCACCTGCCCGCAGGCACTCTTCATGGCAGGTGGCTGGCGTTTCCCGCCGGCTCCTTAGAGTCATCTTCAGCCTCTTCCGAGAAGTAGAATACTTCCTCAGCATCAGTTGCCCCCTTGGCTGCTGTCATCCGCCGCGAGGGGGGTGGCGATTTGGCCGGCAGCTTGCCCGCTCGATCTCCAGCCTTGGCTTTTGGGCAATCAACTGCTCGATGTCCTTCCTTTCCGCATCGGAGACACTGACCCCTCGCATAGTGCCGATCTCTCTCCTCTTCCCAGGCTCTATAGCCTGGCCAGGTAGCAGTTGCGGCACTTTGGGGTCCCCTCATGGTGGCTGGTTGTTTTTCAGGTCATTTGGTTTGCATGAAGGTATGCTGGGCGTGCTCAGCCTTGCCGGCCAGACAGATCCATTCATACAATGTCTCTGGGTCGTCTCTACACAACGCCCACAGCAGGACGTCCCTGTTGAGTCCCTCTTTAAACCATTCTATTAAGGTTGACTGAGACCAGTCGGGGATTTTCCCAGCTAAAGCCTTAAACTCCAGGGTGTAATCAGCTACAGAGAGTTGGCCCTGGGTAAGATCCTTCAGTGCCTTTTTAGCCCTTGCCTTGGCTAGAGGATCCTCAAAATGCAGCTTTAATGCCCACATAAAGTCCTCAAAATACTCAAGCTCAGGGGAGTCAGCCTCACTTAATTGAACATACCAGTCAGCCGCTCCTCCCTTCAACTTGGTGGCAATGGCAGTTATTTTAGCCTCTTCGGAAGTATGATCCAAACTGCCTCATGTAACTTTTAGCATTAGTGAGAAAGAAAGATAACTTAGTTGGATCCCCATCAAACTTGACAGAAAAGTCTTTCACCCCCACTCCTGTTGGAGCTGAATCAGCGGCTGCATGAGTGGTTGGGCCCCAGGTTACAGTAGTTCTCCCTCCTCAGGGTGGGGACACTGATGGTTGAACTCTGTGGGGTGGAGATTCATCCCGGCGCTGTCTCCGGCCCCGCTCCACCGGCGGTCCGGGTGAGGGGATGGAGGATTGCATGGAGCTGGAATCTCCTTCGCACCTCGGCTGCCCGCCCCCCATGACAGAGACAGGTTTTTTAGCATGTACTCCATCGATTGTATTTTGGCCTCTACCACTCTTAGCCTTTCAGGGGGTTGAGATTCCTCCCTCCCTCGCATGTTAGGCTGTCTCCCTGTTGATACCGTGGTAGATTCTACGTTTGGGGTCAGCGGGAACCGATACTTCCAGGACGCCTGGGACATCCCTGGCTGGGGTTCTCCCATTTCATCCCAGGTGATCAACTCTGTGGGCGATTCGCTGGGTGCCGGTTGCTCTCGTGCTCTCCCATCGTCAGATTCCTCCACCTCAGGGCTGGAACTCGAATCCTGCCGGAAACCTGAAGGTTCTGGGGTGAGGCTCAGTTCTCCACTCTTGACCATTGACTTGGGCATCAAGCCAGTCGGCTCCTCAAGTCTCCCAGTTGTGAGCTTCGATTCAGCCATAGTTAACTATTTTTCCTCACAAGAAACTAATCTTGGTAGAAGCTAACGGTACAACTTTGGTGATTCTCAGCTTTATGTAAGGATTGCCTATTCTAAAACACCATCAGACTCATGAGCAGGATCACAAAGATATCTGATTTATTAAAGAATAGTATGCAGGATCACGAAGAAAGCTGAGAATGGAAAAAGCATGCCAAATGCAAACTAAAAACCCTCGGTACAAATGAGATCTATCCCCCCATAGAATCTTCCCAAGCTCACAATCCCAGGTGCTCCTAACAGCTTCTGATGGTCCGTGGGAAAAGTCCTTGAGCAGAGCACATAACCCAAACACATTCCATTGAAATGAACATAGATACAGAGCTTGGCACAAGGTTTCACAGCATCTCCCTCCCAAACAGAAACGCGTCTCAGCGCCATGGCATGTGAAACGTTACGATGTACAGTGCACATTGAAACAGTGAACATGACACATTGTGACTTAGCATAAGTTATGAACCCAAACCAGAGATTCTGAACAGGGATGCCTGAGGGTGAGGGGTCAAAAAAGTCAAGGTGGCAGGTACAACTACACAATGGAAGCCCCACCTCCTTTTCAATATGTGTGTGATGACATAACATAAAAAGGAAGATGGCTTTGAATGCATGGTCATGACTGCCACCTTGACTTTTTTTGACCCTCAGCTCCCTTGATTCTGAGAGTTAATTTATTGTTCCTACTACTGGACATTCTGCTGATACTGTATTATACTTAATGTTCTTCTATCTATCTACAGAGAATAATGTATTTAACAATTACAATTATCCAAACAAAATATGAAAAAAATAAGTTTATGCTTGTGTCATATTTTGACATAATTTACTAAGACATTCATCTCGGTCTAACATGTTTTAGCCAAACAATTATATATGTCATTGTTTCCAATATTGAATAAGTTTCCTCGAGGAAGTAAGGTCCATTGTAATGTAATACTGAACATATTCATACTCAATTGCTGTAATTATGTTCCAGTATTACTTATTTCCCACATACATCACCAGGATCTGTTCTCAGGTCCTGAACATGCGTAGAATTGTGCTGGCTGATACAAAGAGAAATATAAATTTGCTCTAAATATTAGAACTGAACAGAGCTCCCAATCCTTAGACTCAAAATACACTTAACTATTCAAGATAGCTGAGTTCTCACATCATGATAAATCATATTTTTTATTAAGCCACAATGATTTGTTATATTCAACCATAAACTGTGGCTGTACCCACAGTGGCTGGGTACACACAACATGCTAAACCAAAATTGAACAAACTACATTGTGATTTAGCTACCATTCTTGGTCATGAATCTTTCCCATCAACTGAGCATTTTACAAAGATCTAGACCTACCTTCTGCCCATTTCTGCCTCAGGTGAATCCCAAATATAAATCCAAATCCTCAGTTCCTCTGGCAAGTACTGTCAGCCTTACCAGGTGGACCAGACAGGAAACACGACCAGATAAGCTAATTCTACTTCATTGTAAAGCTAAATTAATAGAATTTGCAAATCTGAAAGTACAGTTCCCCCACCATCTCCTTTACAATCCAAGAAACTAGGGAGGGTCCTTTCTTACCTCTTGTCCCTCCCATTATGCAGCTGTGGGCTATGCTGTCTCTTATCTGACCATTTCCTAGGCAGCATCTCTTCACCCTGTCTCCCAAGGTCTTACCCATATACCATTACAGGTACATAGTAACTTCAACTACTATGAATAGTGCTCTTTCCATTCAATATAACAATATGCAGAAATGTGACTGCCTCCCAAAATGTGGAATGGGCGGTTTCATTGTTCATCAAGCACTTGATGCTCACAGGCAAGTGTTAATCATCATCTTTCAAATTTCACAAACTTGGAGTTTTACAGTTTTGTATGAGAGAATGACTGCTCAGAGAGGCACAGGAAAGTGGAGCAATGAACTCAGTGTAAGGACGGATGGTGTGGTTAAGAGTCAGATAAACGTCAAGAAACGGAGAACACACAGCTTAACTGGATATTGCTGCTGGCTGGGCAGGACCACAGCTACGCCTCTGAGTGAAGCACAAGAGTTTCTTTAAATATCTTTTTCAAATTATGTCTACAGATATACGCAGAGTTGACAGCACATTTTCCAACAGCTACAAGAACCCAGCTTTTGAGGTGAGTCTAAAAGGTTTTTTTCCTTTTGTTCCAGAAAATGTTCAAATACTTGAACACAGTTCCTAGGAAGTGTTCTCACCTGCTTTGCACAAGCAACATTCTGCCAAGAAGAAAATACACCTGCCAAGAAAGATCCTGTCCGTACACATGCTCTCTTCTCAAAGACTGGATACAGTTCTGCTATTGAGAATAGATGTGCCACTTACTGTTTTTCTTTGTGGATTTATGATGAGAGCAAATTTGTTTTATTCCTGTTTGACCTGAGGAATTGAATCAGTTGTGAATACCAACTTTTAGATACATGTTGAGCTTATTTAACCTTTTTTATTTTGGTCAGACTTTCAGTCTAGATTGTGTTGCACAGATTATAATGACTGTGGTAGCAATTTTGGTTGTGTGCTTGTTTTGCAACAAGTATTCTGTTGCAATCATTGAAATATTTATCATTGCATTTTTACTTTTAAGCATCTTGTGCCATCAGACTATTAACACTAATTATTATTTACAACAATAGTACTAATAGGGACAGAAAATATTTATATCTAAAATGCATCAGTATCATTTAGTGCAACCTTCCTCAACCTGGCACTTTCCTGGTATGCTAGGACTACAATGCCCAGCATTCCCCAAAGAGCACAGCCAAAAGAATTCTTGGAGTTGTAGCCCATCTCATCTGGATAACACCTGCTTGGGAGAGGCTGATTGATGAAATAATTCCCACAGGTAAAAGTCAGCCCACTGTCATAGCTGATAATAATATTCTTGTTTTTAGCATGTCTGGAGCATACCAAGTTGGGGAAGAAGAACTACATAGGAATTTCAGTTAAATATTTGTATATCTGTTTACTGCCATCTAATGATTGCCTGGGGTTTTGCAACCCAGATATAATAGCTCAACCTATTTTTTTTACTTATAGACTTAAAGATAATATAGCATTTTATAGCCCACAGCAGCTCAATTTTGTGAGTTAATTCACACATGCACCCTGCCATGGATCTCTTCTCCAGTAGAAAAGTGGCCTTCTTTATGAGAACAAGGTTTTTCTCTGTGTTAATTCTTCTTCCTTAAAAAAATTGTATGAGCATAGCCATAAATTTCAGTGTTTGATCTCATACTATATGTGACTCTGAATGAATATTCAAGTTGCATGAATTCTTCTGAAAGTAATAGCAGCTCTGGAGGGACAATCATAGTCAAAACTGTAGCATGCAGGTGTAAAGGTTTAACCATGGTTCAAACAAACTGATTCTTGATTTGGGAAGGAAGCTCTCAAAGGTTTCTTAAGGCCACCTATTGTCATGAGTGTAGAAGATGGGCACATGCATGTTCCCACCTGTATACGATGTGCAGAGAAATTTTTTTTGGCCACAGTGAACATGCAGGCCACCTCTTCATACCTGATTGGTTTGTAAGTGGCCATCAATGATTAGTAATTGTTATTTAATTATCTGTAAACTTGCAGTTGAATCTTGTGAAGTCCGCACACTATCTCCATACCTACCTTTTCTTATATATGCTTTTTTCCACATAAAACTAAAGACTTTAATTCAGGACCCAGTTTATCATTGCCATTCCTTAGAATAACATCAAAGATTTTTTAATATTTTTGGTCAGTGGAAAAAAAGAAAAAGTAGTGCACATTAGACAGTGTTGAAAACATGAAATAATTGTGATTTTTTAAAAACAAAAAACAAAATATGGCTTGATAAATTAAGTGGAATAAGTATACTTCAAAATTACTTTTTAAACAACTTTTAGGCAACCAAGAGAGGCACAGATTTTGATGGGAGTAACTGCATTTAGGAAGTTTCCTCCTGAAATCTCATTCTAATCTAAATCACATCGCCTCCTACATCTAGTAGTTTAGGGTTAGGGTACTTTAGGGTAGTTTAGAGTTAGGGTTAGGGTTGGGAGTACAATTCCAGACAGCTAGAATTCTGGCTGTTGCATTTCACGATGCCTGAAAGAGACTTGGCCATATGGGAGAAGACTAAGCTAGCTCCACCACAGGAAAAAAAGAACCAAAGGCAGGTATCTATATCATGCCTGAATCTAAAGGTGGTTAAAAAGAAGAAAAATAATAAAATATTATATCAATATCCCTTGGCAGATATTATCAAATTTTACATAAACAATTGTGGGAAGTGGCTACAGGATTGGCAAACTTTTCTCATTCTCACCTTCTTCCTCACATGCATTGGTTATGACTTCTTTCTTGACATCTTCATTCCAACTACTACTCATGTTGAATTGGGAGTGCCATTATTAAAGTAGCCAGATGGCACTAGCACATGTAAGAGGAAGGTTATCAGAGGCTTGATGAAACCCCCCTAAGTTTGCACTAGCATATAAAAAATAATTTTGAAAAATTATTTGGTGACAATCCAAAGCATACTAATAACTGAGCTTGCTCAGTAGGCATGGAATAGGGGAGGGGACAGCGAGGTAGAATAGAATGGAGTGGAACCATGGAAGAAGTCATGGTTGTCTGACTGGTACTTTGAAGAGGAGGTCTCTGCACTTCAGGAATGTTTTGCATGTAGTTGACATAGTTAATATAAAATGCTGTCTTAATAAGTCTGCTTTCAAAAATTCATCCAAAATATAGCCGTTTCCTATTTTTTTACATTGTATAGGGCTGCTAGATTTTGCACTGATGCTTGTAATTTTTTCTTTAATATTAGTCTGAATGCAAAAAGTGTTTTTGTATTGGCCGTACATGACTCACTGATTTCTGCATAGCAACACTCTCTTAAAGGTAGCTGTGTAGACTAGCAGGTTTTGTGGTGGCGGTGGTGGTGGTATGTGAACAAAGGCTACGAATTCCATGTTTCCAAAGAGCATGTAAGCAGGAGTTGAAGCCTAATACATTGTGCTGTTGTTTGGGGAGGCGGGTTGAGCTGGACTGAAGCCTGCCTATAATACTGGGGTTCTCCCACTCTGCTATGACTTAATGGCTAGGTTCACATTAATTACACACACACATACACACACACAAACAGTGTATGGCATCACTCTAGAATCAGTTGGCTTCTGTACTCTGTCTTGCTTGCATTGACTCTGAGTCTGTTTCTCCCCATACGGGCCCTGATAGCGTCAGGCAATGAATCAGAACCCACTGCATCTCCCATCTAGCACAGGGCAGAGATGTATAGCTGGCTATTATCAGCATATTGATGATAATTCATTCTGAGTGTGCACATGACCTCTCCCAGTGACGTCATGTTGATGTTAAACAGCACAGGAGAAGTGGCACCCCATACTGAAATGCTTTCAGATTCAACCTCTCCCCTCCTGCAGTCACCAACTTGACCTGCCCACTCAAAAAGGAGCACAGCCATTACAGAAGAATGTCTCCTACTTCCTCTATTTACAGGTGGCCCAGAAAGATGCTGTGCTCAACACTATCAAAGGCAGCTGAGAGGTCGAGCAGGACAAGGATGGTTGCACTCCCACCATCTATGCCTTGCCACAAGTCAGCAATGAGAGCGGCCAATGCAGTTTCCATCCTATACCCTGACTTGAATCCTGAGTGCCAAAGGTCCAGATAATCCATTGCTTCCCAGATGCCTCTGCAGTTATCACCTAATCACTTTTTCTACTTTGTACTACACCATAATCCAATTTGATTCTTTTGGTATGTTGATATGACTTAGCATTATGTGTAAACTAGGCCACTATAACTTACTCAATAAACCATAGCTAAAAGAAGTCCTGGCTCACAATAATATGTGAACCCAACCAACAAAAAGGCTTGTAGTCACTGGGAAGATAGTGTTAGATATAAAAATAATGAGAAACCCGGACCAGAGATCTCTGAAAAGGAACTGACTTTATTTGAGCGGTTTGCAAAGCGCGGTGGGCACCTCGACCAGGCTACGCAGAGTCTGATCGAAAGGAGAGATGCCACACCCAAAATTACAAATACACACTTTCTTATACCTTTCCCTGTTTCGCCTCCCCCCACACTTTTCTGGCCTGTTTCCCCATTGGCTGGGTACTCTCAGACACACAATCTTCCGACCGCCTCATCCCCTGGACCCCTCTATCTTATTTTGCTTACGCTTGTAAAAGCCTCATTTTGAAACATTTAAAACATTCCAGTACAGGGACGCGGTGGCGCTGCGGGTTAAACCGCTGAGCTGTCGATCGGAAGGTCGGCGGTTCGAAACCGCGTGGCAGGGTGAGCGCCCGTTGCTCGTCCCAGCTCCTGCACACCAAGCAGTTCGAAAACATGCAAATGTGAGTAGATTAATTGGTACCGCTTCGGCGGGAAGGTAACGGCGTTCCGTGAGTCGTGCTGGCCACATGACCCGGAAGTGTCTATGACAACGCCGGCTCCAAGGCTTTGAAACGGAGATGAGCACCGCCCCCTAGAGTCGGACACGACTGGACTTTACGTCAAGGGAAACCTTTACCTTTACTAAAACATTCCAAGGTTTTCACACATTGAAGTCTTTATAGGCCAATTTCTCATATGGTGACATTTACTCTATCTCCTTGCTTAGCACATCCTGGAGCCTTCGTACAAGACATCTGAATGCTAAGCTTTTAATTAGGCCCATTTCTTCCCTTTGTTCCTTTTGAAAGTATTCTTTGTTACCTTATTTGTAAGCCTGCCAGTTTCCACCTCATTATCCCAAGGCTTTTACCATTTAAATCTTAGTTCTTATCATTTGGTGAGCTTTCCCTACTATCTCTTTCTGTCTTCGTGTTAGTTTAATTATTTAACATTGTGTTACTTACTAGCTTAAACTTTTTACACATATTGCTTCTTTGCTATTACCTAATATTAGTATTTACACCTTAAAATCTCCCCCAACCATGATCTATATGTTATTGCCTTATATGGCTATATATATAGATCTTCCTTATTTTTTACAAATTGTATTTTTCCATATCTTACAATAGGAAGAGTTAAAGACTGATAATGAAAATTAAGAATTTGGGTTCTGGGAGTCATCCCATAGCAATGCTCAATGTATTAGGGATTGCAGCAGTCCTAATTACTTTATATAATTGTGGGTGTTTTCATCTCATTATTTATTTAACAATGTTTATAACCTATGCCAGCATACAATAGCAAAAAAGCAAAATTTCCTGGGAAGAAAACCTTGTTGAAATAACAGGTTGTACTTGATTATGAAATATTAACAGGGTAGAGGCCACACTGGGAGTGTGTTCCAAAGAAAAATTGCTACCACAGAGAAGGTTTTTTGTTTAGTCCATCCCCATGTGTTTTTGGTCGGTTGGAATTTCCAACAAGCCCTCCCTAGATGACCAGGTAGGATAGGCAGATTTAATTCTGGCAAGATATTGCTTGATGTATCCCTTTGCTGTGCTGTAAATGGCTTTAAAGGTAGCCAAAGGCAGCCCCACACAGAACACACGCAGTCTGACTGGGGGGTGATCAGAAGTGTGAATGACTGGCATCAAGGCATCCTGGTCCAGATATATCTTATCTTGCTTTTAAGGCAGCGTCTGTGGGATTGCCTTCATTTTATCTTCACAAGAACCCTGTTGAGATATGTCTAAAGTTAAACTGTGAGCTCCACAGTGAAATAAGGACTTGAACCTGGTCCCATTCCATTTCTAAACCATTACACCACAGTGGATTAGTCCCTGCAGTTCTCTTGCCAAGGTTTTCCAAAAATGGTTTTCCATTGCCTGCTTCCTAGGGCTGCCTACACCACCTCTGGCTGGTGCCCAGTTGGGTTATATCATCCTCTGCCTAGTTGGCCTGTTTTCAAATGTGGAACCTAACTGGAAGATGAAGCTACTGTAGGGAGCATTCACACATGCATTTGTTGTTCAAATCAAATCAAATCAACATCAACATGTGTGAATGATAGCAAACTAGATATGGGCCTTCAGCTCTCATGTCATGGGTTTTAATCAGTAGGAATTACTCCAAGAGTGAATGCTAAAAATGAATTTACTAACGGGGGCAAGATTGGAATAAAACTCCTATGATTTTCTAAGAAGCACTTTTGTGACAAACAAAATTTTGATAGAATAATGGGAACAAATCAGCTATGAATCAGACATATCCCCTCCCGTTCTTCTCAGTAAGATCAGATGGGGAAAAGACCAGAAAGTGAGAAGGATCATGAAAGTGCAGCAGAGCTTTCCTTACTATGCAAGACAAAAACACTCGTTGCAATCTCTTTTGCAAGATGTCCAATTGCAGCTCTTTCCTCTGCAAGATTTGTTGTAGGAAGTTAAAAAAATGCTCTGTTACAAGAAAACTGAGTGCTTGCGTCTATATTGCAAAACTAGCTACTGAAAGGAAAAAGAAAAGGGTTTTGTCTTCCCTAGGTTCAGCAAAATACCTCAGAGGAGGAAATACCACAGGAGTAAGGTAAAGAATATAATCTATGCTCCTTGCAAAAATACAAACAGTTTTTCCTGCAGCTTATAGTTGTATGCCTGCAATCTGAAGGGTGCAATTGCATCTTAAAGTTTGTGGCATGTTAAACCAGTGAGCAAAGGTCTAGGGCTTGTGGTGTGACCTCTTATGTGCGAGTGCTGCTCATTCGTGGCAGAGTTAGGGCAGGCAGACTAAGGGTGTTAAAAAAAATTAAAACACTAATGGAATTTAGGAATTGATTTTTGTGCTTTGCCTGTCTCCTCTACTTCCCTCAAGGAGCAGTATATATGTGTATGTGTGTCCCCATGCATTTTATCTTCAGAACAACTCTGTGAAATGAGTTAAGAGATAATGTTCAAGGACACCCAAGAAGCTTCATGGCTTTGCAGAAATTTGAATCTGGATTTCCCTCAATTTCACAAGTTTAGTATGTATGTATGTATATCCAGAAGCTAAGTTTTTTACCCCTGGGGACTACCTGGACTAGTCCCTGCAGTTCTCTTGCCAAGGTTTTTCAAAAATGGTTTGCCATTGCCTGCTTCCTAGGGCTGAGAGAGAGTGACTGGCCCAAGGCAACCCAGCTGGCTTTGTGCCCAAGGCGGGACTAGAACTTATGGTCTCCCAGGTTCCATCCTGATGCCTTAACCAGTACACCAAATTGGCTCTCATTATTATATCACTAGGATTTATATTTGTTCTTACGTTGCTATTAGAAATAAGTTCAATCAACAAAGGGCTACAGTTATCAGATAGAAGGTAAATTTACAGTCCACAAGACTAGTTTCATTTTAGTACTGTTAAATAAATATATTTAATTCTATTTAATATAGGTACACAAATATCTATGGTTTCTGTTGGCTTTTAAGCTTAATACATTATTTAGCTAAATTCAAAGAGGCACATTTTAAAGCTCTCTTTTATTTTAAAATGTCAGTGTGACTATTTGTACTCAATAGAGGTCAGCTAAACAGCAGCATGTGGCCTGCAGTTTTCGCAGAGGCTCACAGCACCTCTTAAATCGGAGGAGGCGCCCTACACGTCCTCCCAGCACCCCAAGATCTCAGTGGCAAAATGGCCAAACTTCAACCCCTGAGATCATCATTTGGGCCCAATTTTGGCTCTTTAGGGAAGGGGTTAAGGGTGGGAATGGAGCAGGAAGATTCTGGAAGGCAAAGTATCCTCACTTCCACCTCTAAAATTTCAAAGACTCCCCCCACCAAGGGCCCAAATAACCATTTGGGGGGCATGTCGGGAACAGTAGGTTCATGAGATTTAAGGTTGTGATGGGAAGGGTTTGTTCCCAGATGCCTCCCACTGACTCCTATCTTAATATAGTATCTCAGAATAACCTAAACTAAGAACTGGGGAAAAATAATCCAGCACTGCCTTTTTCTCTGATACCACATCACCAAATGGTCTCCTTTGGCCCTCTTGATCCCTGAAATACTGAACCTTTGCTCCTAAGACAATAATGGGTTTCAGATTTTGACTTGTCTGTCCCTTTAACTGAACCCTTTTCACTGTAATAAATTGACTGATCTAGTCTTTACAGTAAACCAGTATACTTAGCTTAGAAAATTAATTAACTGATTTTTGCACATGAATCATGATTGTGAAAGTTGTATAGAGGCTTGGAAAGCTGAGGATGAATCAGTTGACAGGTTATTTTATTTATAAATGGCAATTTAGCCCAGGCAGGGAGACATCTGGAAAAAATGATTTCAAAGAGATTTTCCCTTAATCAATTCACTATAAAGGAGGCTAGGAAATTCCTCTTACAGTTTCCAAGATTCTATATCTACCCCTAACTAGCATTAAAGATATCGTACTAAAACCCATGTTCTTGCTTCCTTGGTCTTGCCCAGCTACTTGGGGCCTGGCAATGATAAATCAGCAGAAACCAGCCAAGCCTGGGTGTTGGTAATTGTTAACGTGTGCTTGCTCAAAACATAAGGCCGCAAATTCTACCTATTTGCTTTCCATTCTGCTTCTCTCTACTCCACCCTTCAAGTCACAATCAGGCTTTGTTCTTCTATGAGAACTTAGAGGTTGTGCCAAAGTTATACACATGAAAACAGAACCTAAAAAGGTTGGGTAATCTTTTGGTGACCAGGAAAAGCACTTAACATTATTGGTTGGGCAGTGATACAGTGTAGATCAGATCATACTGTACCTTTTTTTTCCTTTGGAGTCCTTGGTGCTCTCTGAGCTTGGTTGTTTGCTTGCAGACATTTCATTATCCGACATTTAGTCGGGTAATGAAACATCTGCAAGCAAACAACCAAGTTCAGAGAGCACCAAGGACTCCAAAGTTCAATCCTGAGCTACATATATTCTGTTCTATTTTCTTTGGGTTTTTTTAACTGTTAAGCTAATATTAAGTTTTATGTAATCTCTACCTGTGAGTCATATAAGACTGGACTAGAACAAAACTTGCAAAACTGTCTTTAATTAGAAACACAATATGTAAACAATTCAGCAGATAATGAGTTAACTACAACATGAAATAAATTACCCCAAGCACTGAAAACCAACAGTCCTCCTTTGTCCAAAGTGGGATAAGCAGTTTTTATTTGCAATTTTATGGTAAGCCAGTCTAAATGCTCCTCTGGTTTCTCAAGATACTAAAAGCTTCAATTATTCTTCAGCAGACAATTCCACTCCCAATGACAGCACAATAACAGTAATTGGCAACCTAGAATTTGCAGCTTGAATGGGAACCCCATGATAAAAGCCCATAACTATTATGCACTTTCCTAACAGTTTCCCAACATTCATACTACACCATTTTTTTCTGCCCAGTGAGGTATTCCAGTCTAACAGAGAAACCAAAACATGGGGGTTAAACTTAAGCTATAACTTTTGTATTCGCCATGCCTCAAAATAGCAGGAAACCATGCTGCTGACTTTCAGTGATCATCATGCTGCAAAAATATGAAAATGTGTTGGTGTGGGGGTGGGGAGGGGGGAGTCCAGGAATCACAAAAAGTGGGAGCATGTAGAGACCTAGAATGCAGTTTATCCACCCCTACCCATTCCAACTTTTTTGTTATCACATAGGTTGGAATGCGATCCCCCAACCATTATCTCATTCTGTACACACATACAGTTAAAATAGATTGAATGACTGGAAAGCCTTTTGCCTGCCTTCTTTCATGAAGGCACATGTAGAGAGTAAGGAAGACTACCTTGACAGAGGTATGCAGGAATCACTACCTAGGCAAAAGGGGATGAAACATTTTTAAAGTCCAGAACGAGATAACATTCAGAAAGGGCTCAGGCAGATGCCTGCCTAATTCACTGAACTGTAATGAGGATGAGGAGGATGCACAGCACAATCAGATTTGCAAGGTTCTGTTATTATAGCTTTAGTAACAGTAATTTTAGCTTTCATGTGGAGCTGATTTCCTGGACTGATCTACCTAGTGGGGAGACAGCACAGCAGGATGAATGTCACCCCTGTTGTCCAATGTGCTCACTGAAGTCTATTCATCTCAATTCATGTCATCTTCAAATGTGCCTTGTAGGAAGATCCTGATAATGATTTTCCAAAGACAAATGGTATTGCATTGAGAAACAGAAACTTGGAAGGAAGTAACTCCCTTCATCCTGATGAGGTAAGAGAAAATAGGTTGGTTCATAGATCACATTCAGTCATAATATGGTTTGTTTGTGTTGGCTTTGTGTGCTGAATGGCTGAACATGCCCCTGACAACTCCCTGACTTAACACACAGCAATTTTCTATGGAACTGAGTGTTCATGCTGCAATTGTTGTTGTTTTTACATAAATAGTTGGGGAATTGGAAAGGAGCCAGAATATGATTGTGGCATGGGAAGGAAAGTTATAAACTTCTTGTAACCAAACCCCACCCTTTCAACTGCACATACCTAAAGATTATTAAGGTAACTGAGGTAATGTTGGATGGTGACATAGAGGACAGACTGCTTGAGAGTCATAGGGAACTAGAAGGCCAGTTCTCCCTGTATCTGGCCCTTGAACAAGAATCAATAATTAAAATTATTTAAAAACACAGGATTGGTAAACCGTTTTGTTTTTTCTTCTCCTAGCATGAGACAAACATCAGTATTGACAATGAACCACATGGAAACCAACCTGAATCAAGAGACAACAAGGAACTTGGGTGCAAGGGGTAATAATTTTATTAATCCCTACCCTATCAGTGTCCCCTTCAAGTGAAGTTTTACTGCATTCAGACATGCTGAGTTCAGTATTCAGCTTCAGGGTCCTTTCTGATGTGTAAACAGCAAAGACCTATTCCTCAGATCACTCTGCCGTACATTGCCCCTTTTCTAATAAAGGATTCTATAGAGGGTTGTTCTAACTTATTGGCACATGAAGGTTATTTATTCAAGTTATATCCCACCTTTCCTCTAAGAGCTCAAGGTGGCTTACACTGCATTCTCTCCCCTATTTTTTCTGTAACAACAACCTTTTGGGGTAGGTTGGGTTAAGAGATAGTGACTGGCCCAAAACTCACTTGCTTATGTAGCCAAGGGTGGACTGGAACCTGGGCCTCCTTGATTTCTAACTACCACATGGAAGTCTAAACACAACACATTGGACCTTAAACATTCAGAGATAATGGTCGGCTTCACACATCTCACTAAGCCATGATGTGATTTGCTTGATTTTGGCTTAGCATGATATGTGAATACAACCTTTATGGCTTAGCCATATGTGTAAAATCAAATTACTATAGTTTGTTCATCTAAACGTGGTGGTAAAAACCTTTAATCATTTACTAGGTGAGGTAGACATGGGGGAAAAACATCTAAGATTCCTGTATAATCAATACAGTATGTACTGTACACTGTTAATTATAGTATGTTGGGTATTGCATCACTTATCATACAAAATAATCTTTGTATTTAAGTTACCCTATTTATTTGTTTTGTTTTATTTTATTTTATTATTTTATTTTATTTTACATTTTATCCTTCTAGGAAACTTGCAAGGAAATATGATGAGGCCCTTCAATTTTGCAGGAAACATAAAACTAGAATTCGATACGTAATTTATGGAATACTAATTACAGGTATGTATTGGACATTACAGAAAATAGCCATTTTATGTACAGTTTTAGTCTATATTATATTTTTAAAGTGTGAGACTAATTAGATAAAATAAAATCCATCTCTTGGTTATAAAAAAAAGGCGAAAGGTCCCCTGTGCAAGCACTGAGTCATGTCTGACCCTTTGGGGGGACGCCGCTTTCACATTTTCTTGGCAGACTGTAGTGGGGTGATTTCCCATTGCCTTCCCCAGTTGTCACCTTCCCCAGCAAGCTGGGTACACATTGTACCGACCTCAAAAGGATGGAAGGCTGAGTCGACCCAGTCTAATTACTGCAATGTCCTCTGGCAGTAAGGCTATCTTTGAAAAGGGTCTGTAAGCTCTAATTTATGCAAAACATGTCAGCTACTATAAGGTACAGACCAGTGCAAGAGATATTGGAATTACACAATGCCTATTTTGAAAGGTCTGTATTGTTTGATGATTGCTTTCTGGAGCAATTTAATATGTTAGTGTTAAAATTCTTAAATGCATTACAGCCTAACTACTTGAGGATACAGCCAAATGGCCTTGTTAATGTCTATCCTCCAGTCCTTATGTTAACAGAAATGTAGGCCCACATAAATTGTTCTGTCCTGACTGCTGAGCCTTATTCTGTCTCAGTAGTGAAGCTGATAAGTAGTGCTCTCCTTATAGTTTTAATGCAGGACATATTAAGTAAAGTGATTGGTAGATTCCCCTGACTTGGTTTCTCTTCCCACTGAGCATCACGTGCCAGCAGGAAAAATAACCATTGACTGTTCTCCTAAACATATGATGGGACAGGGTTGGGGAATTTGCAAAGAGTTATTAAGCAGTGGAAAAGCCTGTCTCCTGGAGTCATGGATACTCCATTATTAGAGGTTTTCAAACAAAGTTTGGACATCCATTTGTCCTGGATATTATGAGGATTCTTGCCGTGAACAAAGGATTGGATTAGAAGATCTCCAAGGTCAGGAAATTCTTCCTTATTTTAAGTTTGAATCTCTCTCTGTATAGCTTCAACCCAGTGTCCATGGAAAATATTGTACCAGGGAAGAGGGGAAACCTCCCTTAAAACTGGAAAAATTAAAGACAACTGCCTCAGCTGTGGGTGGAAATGAGACAATGGCAATGTCATGAGGTCATCTCACCATGTTTAGCTGTGGTTAAGGGGACAGGTGGATGAGGCCTGAGGGACTATCTCTTCTGTTACCAACTTCTCCAGCTATTAAGAAGTACAGAAAACTTCTGAAGATGTTCCATTGTTGGAGGCTCATCTATATTACTCCCAGGGTATGGAATGCACTCCTTGGGGAGCTGTATTTGTCCCTGCTTTACAACTAAAGTTGTAGAAATCTCCACATGCAGAATAAGGTCATTCCTAACTATATTCAACAATTAACCAAACTTAGGGACCCCCCCCCAAATCATTAACATTGCTTTTTATAGAATTACAGAGTTCTCATTATTATTCAGTAGGTATACTGTAATTGAACCTTACAACAAGCTTCAAGTTCCCTTTCAAAGGTTTCAATTTCCCCTAGTCCTCCTTACCTTATCTCTAGACTTTAGCCAGGACTTTAAACATTAACAAATTTGTTATTTCTATTTTAACTGAATTAATTTCCATACACACACACACACAATTTTCATTAATTGAATGAAATTACATTAATTACATCTGATTTAAGATGTAAGGTGCTTTGAGTATTCAGTTTGAGTACAAAGACAATATATAAATTCAGTAAATTGAATAAACTACTGTTGTTAGCTAGCCGTTTAAAATTATCTAGGAAATTGCATAGGTTATATACTCCACATAAACTGGAGTATTTTAATATTTATTTTTCAAAAATAAAAAGTGAGGCTGCTGATCATTAGACCTTGCAGATGACAAGTACACATCATACCAACAAAAATAACAAGTATGGGTCTAAAAATCAAGATATATTTCTTTCTAATTTTATAAATAATGTAAATCCACGCACGGCCATCCTTGAAGGCCAGCTAGGGCAGATTTGCAAGATACTTTGAGAAGAGTATTGGCAAGCAAAATCAATGGGAACTTCATGATTTGCTTAACGACCATGTGGTTTGTTTAACACTCACAGTGATTCACTTAATGACCCCTGCAAAAAAGGTCGTGAAATCAGGTCAGATTCACTTAATGACCACTTTGCTTAGCAACCAAAATTCCAGTCCCAGTGGTGGTCATTAAGAAAGGACTACCAAATCCATGACAATCTTTCTCATTCTGTTCTTCCAAACCAGAAATTTCCCTTTTTGCCCAGTTAAAACATACCATAAAAGGGAAAGGAGAAAAAAATGAACAAAAGTAAGTGTGGCTACAATGTCAGAAGAAGTCAGAAGCCAGTTCTCTGACACTGGTGGATGTGGTGTGTGATTAGATGGTATAAAAAGGCTAGGTTTATATAGGCACCTCTCTTATAAAAACATCTAATAATTTCCAGAGGGATAGTCAGCACGACACAGAATTCATTAGTTTCAAAGAATAAGCATTTCTGTTTAATACTGACGATCTGAAAATTTCAGGTCACTTTTGCAGTTTTGTTTCAGGAAAAAAACAGGAGACACAGACATGGCGTATGCAATGGGCATCTGACATGATCATGCTTGTTTCCATTACAGCTTATCTGGCAATGGTGATTGCAGCCTGCATCTTGAATTTTCACAGAGCTTTGGCTCTCTTCATACTCACTCTCCTAGCCATTTTTTTCATCTGTTGGGACTTTTTGATAGCCAGATATGAGGGTAAAATCGCAGAATCACTTTCTCCTTTTGGAAGATTTCTCAAAGCTCAATGGTTTTGGCTGAAATGGTAACTAACCAAGTTTCCTTTTCTTTAAAGAGCAAAGATGTGATTATGAAGTTATTTGTGGTCTTCAGTATATACAGTATAATGTTATATAATGCTGTAAATGATGTTGCATTCCCTCCTATCTACTAAAAAATAAGAGGACTTTGGGATATTAACTCATGATAAAATTTCAGTTTCCTTTGTCCTAATTAAGTACAATTCAGCATCTTTGTAAGGCATGTACTATAAACACATGTGGCTGTGTTTTCAACAAGACTTTGGCAACAATTAGCAGATGAAAACATTTAGCCTGGTGTCAGTTAATGCATCATTAAACAGATTGTATAGGAGTAGTAGCAAAGCAATCCAGTTTAATCATAACTATTTAATTGTAACCTTTGTGTGGGGGAAAGATTGAGTATTCTTAAACATTTATTGGAGCTAAATTAGCAGGACAACATCACTGTATAATCACATGTTACTGAAAGCCTATGTCAGACAAAATGTCAGTGGTTGTTTGATAGAACCATATGCAGCTTAAACTTCATCAGCTTCAATTAGTTACAAGAGCCCAAAGTGTATACTGTACCCTTACATTGGTATTTTAAGTGCATTCAGTTGGTTTCTTGACTTTCTGAAAAAATGCCTTGCAGCTAAAACCTTATCAACAGCATTATCCAATTCAAATACCAGAATGGATATATATTTGGTAAAGTTCATACCTTTTCCTTCACCTGCAGCAATGGATGGAGCTAAAGTAAGTGGTGCCAAAAAAGGATGGTACCACTGTTCTATGTCTTTCTGGCAACCTTTTTTCCTCCTGGCATCCATTTTACTATTTTGAAATTAGGTTTAGTCCATCTCTTGACTAAAGCAATCCCTTAGTCTGCATTTTAATGACAATTAGAGGGCAGAAGTAAATTCAGAAGGTTGTGTTCTCCCTATTAATGGGAGTCAAATTACTTTTCTTTCTTTCTTTCTTTCTTTCTTTCTTTCTTTCTTTCTTTCTTTCTATCAAGCAAAACTAAAAACACAGAATAAAAAAGAAGCAAAGAGAAAAAAACTTATTACTTGTCAGATTTATACTGCCATGTTGTTGTTAAGAATACACACACGAGAAACAATCCAGAAACTTGAGGAAGTAGAGATTACTTAAATCTCTAATGGCTTTTTACAAGAAACCAGCTTTCATCATCAACTGCAGCCACTGACAACTTCTCAAATTGAAGTCAGTACTACCTATTTGACCTGCTAAAAGTTTGACAACCAGCTGTTTTTACAGTCCAAGACCAATACAAGCAAGTTATAAACTGTCCGATGGGAAGAAATATATGGATAGTGTGTGTTTAATTATAAATAATTGTGAGAGAGTGTGGTACTGGAATAGCCTAAATCAGAAAAAAAATAAGATGAATAGTCTAAAACAAGGTTATGAACTTTCCCATAAGTCATTCATTGCATTGTTTGAATACCTTTTCTCTAGGGTAGTGTGGATCATCTTAATTGTTGCTGCTGTGTGCTGGTTAATCTTTGATACTGCCAAGCAAGGAACCAATCAGCTCATTTCCTTTGGTGGGCTTATCATGTATATTCTCTTGATGCTGATCTTCTCCAAATACCCAACTAAAGTGAGTGTTCACAATATTCCATATATTCATATTCATATTCATATATATATATTACCTTTCATTTAATGTCTAGTTGCAATGCACTGAGTAGACTCCTGATGACATACCTTATTCACTACCTTTTATTTGTGTCTTTGTTTTACTTAGTTCAGCTTTTCCCAACTGTATGTCCTCCAGATATGTCAGGATAACAACTCCCAAAATTCCCATATAGCATTGCGTTTGGGAATTCTAGGAAGTATAATTCCAACACACATAAAGGATATTAAAGAGTCCCTCCAGTGGGAGGAGATGGGCGGTGACAGATTTGATAAATACATACATACATACATACATACATACATACATACATACATACTAGATTGGGAATGTTGGGTTGGACTAAACTATATTTAAAAAATCAGCATTCAAAAAAGGGCAGAAAATATTTGTGAGAAATAGTCGCTCAATTCTTTCTGCCCTTTGCACCTCCTCCACAATACCTCTGTCCAAGCCAATGTTCTAAGATGGCCCAGGTTTCCACTTGATACATGCTTCCAAAGCTAGTGGCCAAGAGCATCTGTTCAAGTCTAATATGTATATCATGTCCTTTAAAGCTGTTTTTCCTACATGACTCTTTCTCAATTGCAAGGTAGACCTTGGCAGGAAGGAATATATAAAACAGAAATTTAAAGTTATCATCATAATTCTTATTCTACCTGTGACCAAACTTAGACTTTGTTTTTTAAAAGGATATCACCCTGGTCCACCCAATGCTTTGTGGCAAGTTGGCTGGCATCCATGCAGGATTGCTGGATTTTTTAACATCTGGGTGGCTGAGTGAATGGCTCCAGCTGATTCCAGCAGAAAATTACTGTATATAGTTGACCCAGATTCTCGGATATGCAGCCTAACTCTGGAGTTACATTGGTTACAAATCCCACTTCATGCTGGATAATTCTCTGTTTGAAGGCATTCTCTATTTCAGGACTGAGACAATGATCAGTTGAGACAGTTGTTTTGTTTTTTCAGGGCTAAGCCTACCTGAAGGCCTGTACACTTCATTACTTCTTATCTTCTTAAAGGTTGGCAGAAAAAATGCCACTAAAGTTCATTAATTTGTTGAAGAATTTCAGCAACACAGTCCCCTCTCTGTTTAAAGGGCTGCTAGTCCAAATCTGTTCAAAGATAAACAGCCATAAGACTAGGAACAGTCTTAAATTGCCCATCAACAGTACTGGAGAGACACAGAAGAAGCAGCGGTCCCTTGGGCACACTTCTCTCTGCTATACTGAGATTTGTTTATTTTTTGTAATGTTTATCATTTTTGATCTGGCACCTGTGCATTTACATTAGCATATCCAAATACAGTGTAAATCTGCATCTCTTTCTGGGTTATGCAGTTCCTTCTTGTGGGGTGGTGAGAAAGTAGCAACCCTATTAAGAGACAAACAAAGAGAAAGACATGAGGCAGAATGAAGAATGTAGAGATTTGCCGGTATATGCAGGAATGCTAGGCTGTATATTTAATAAAGTCCCATCTTGCTTGCTTTTTATTGCTTTGCTTCTTTGAGCAAAATGAATGTCTGTTCTAAATCACCTAGGCTACATAATATGAGAAGAATGTGATTTTATTACCAGAAAATCCAGTTTGCTTTTTCTGCCCTGGCTTTCATAACTAAGACAAGGCTTTCCTTTAAGTCATTTTCATATTCACTTCCTTGGTTCACTTGTCTCAGCCAGCTGTTTCCAAAGCCTTTAAAGAAGCTGCCTTCTATCTCAGGAAATACAGAGTGTAGCAAGGATTTTCAGAGAGACACTAATTCTGATAACCTGGCCCCAAGCAACACTTCAATTTCTGGGGAAAATGACTGGATTGATGTTTTCCCCAGAACCTGCTTACGGCATGGCCAGCAACAGAAAGGAACATTTATGAGCCCTTCATCTACAGTATATTCTTCCATACATCTTCCTTGCCCCTGCTTGGCCAGTTTTACGACAGTTAAGATGAGCACAGATAGAGCCTCACCTGATGCTATTCTTTAGAAAACTGAGCATCCTTATATAGGGGAGGGGGTGGAAAACCAATCAAGGGAAAGACTGTTCAGACTGGACACTTCATATAGTTAAATAAACAAACAAACCATGGAGTTTACAGTGTCAAATTCTTCCAGGAGACCGTACCTGAAAGGTGCAAGCTTACCCAAAACAAAAAACAAAACCACAGATATTCTGCAACATACTGTACAGTGATTCATTTCTAATTGAGCTTTGAATTAAAAGCACCATTTCAAGGCTGCAGGTGGTTTTCCAGTTAACTATAATCCTGTGTAGGTGGTTAAATAGTGTGGAAATGAATTTTAAAAAGAGGGGATAAAAGACGATTCTTGTTGGACCCGTCCTGACATTCATTTCAAGTTGGAAAGAACTTAGGTTGGGATGTTTTCTGCATACAAGTATATTCTAGTCATTCTTTGTGGAGTTTTCATTTTTGCAAGATACAGCCTGCCTGCTAAATTCCTGCTGTGCTGGCTGTCTGTTTGTGTGTCAGTTATCCCAGTGCTTGGATGATCAGTCAAAAGCCTATCCCCTGATTCTCCTCAGTTTTAACAAAACTAAATCTCCCACATAGTCTTCTAAAAAACTGTAGGGAGTAGATTCCAAACCTAATAGAGGGATGCCTTCTGACCTCCCTGTGATTTAAGCAGAGTTAAGCCTTGTGCACAAATTCTGAATGGATACTGCATGTTGGAGTAACTGTAGTGTCGCCTTTTTCTCCTCCCTCTTTCTGGTGTCCATTTGTCCAGTATGAACATCTCCACAAGGCTAATATTTTATACTAATGATGCCAAAAGCTTCATTAGTTAATGTCTGCTGTTCAAGGCACAAAAGCTAGCAGAGGTATATTCCACCCACCCACCCTGGATCAGACTCTCTTAAGATAACAGTTCTTAGTCTATCCTCTTTTATACTACCGTAAATATGTAAAGAAAAGCAGAAGTATCTGAACATAAGAAGTTCCAATACTCAGAAATTGTTCAAGAATAATTAAACATAGCATTATGGAAGGGGGGTATTCCAGATTTAACTCACAGTAATTTACCCATCTAATTGCACTCTTTTTGAAAATTACCTGCAGAGTTGAATTTGAGAACATAATTAAATTTCAGATAGTTCTTGCTTACCAACCACTCATTGAGCAACCATTCAAAGTTACAATGGTGCTGAAAAAGGAGAGTCACAACCAGTCCTCGAAGTTGCACCCATCACATTCTCCCCATGGTCACATGATTGTAATTCAAGCGCTTTGCAACCAGCATGCGTTTACGATGGTCGCAACGTCCCACGATCGTGTGATCGTTATTTGCGACCTTCATGGCCAACTTCTGACAAGCAAAGTCAATGAGGAAGTCAGAAGTTGTCAGGAGCACTGATGGTGAGCAGGATGGGGCCCCTTTCCAGGGGGGAAAACACATGCATAGTACTGAGGAGTTAAGCAGCCATTCAAAGAGACACAGATCAGACCCGCCTTGACATTTGGGGTTTATCTGTCTGGGTTTTTCCCATGCTTCTTCAGTTTGTTAGGATTTTCTGTCTTATGTAGCAGTAATAAACTCTAGAGACCTATTCCTCATCTCAGCGTGGTTCCTGACTGTTAGGACAGAAGTCAGGGTCATATGACGTTGTGCTTAATGACCTGCAGTGATTCACTTAACAACCACAACTCTCATTGTAAGTTGGCACGGTCACGTGATGTTTCATTTAGCAGCAGAGTTGCTAGTCCCAATTGTGGTCAGTAAGTGAGACTACCTTTACACTCAATAAGTGAAATTTACAACAAACATTGTAGTGTATTCCTATCTTTTGTTGCAAAACTTTTCCCCCAGGGTTCCAGGCCACTAAACTCTCCTTTCCTCCAGGTTATTATAAACTATAATGCAGCCTTTTCCAGTACTTTCCAGAAGTGTGGATCATCCGGAATTCCTTAGCCAGCATGGCCTTTACCAATAATTTTGGAATTAAAGCCCACACACTTGAAAGGCATTCAGATTGGGGAAAGTTGCTGGAAGAAAATCAAACAGGATTTGATGCATAACATTTTTGTCTTACTTTTACATTTACTGCAATAATTTTTTTTAAAAAAATCCCCCACCTCTTTTGCAAGCATATATGTGGTTGGAAGAAATATGCAAACATATTTCTTCCAAACGCATATATATTTTCCCTTCATTTCAGTGGTACTTATTTGGAATCACCATCTGCATTTACTGCTGTATTAGGTGCAATATTGTCAAATTCATCCT
The DNA here is from genome assembly GCF_035149785.1 of Candoia aspera. Lineage (NCBI taxonomy): Eukaryota > Metazoa > Chordata > Lepidosauria > Squamata > Candoiidae > Candoia > Candoia aspera. The sequence goes on along the minus strand of NC_086154.1, from coordinate 201,453,621 downwards.
GTTTTTAAATCTAATGGTTTTGTTTTGCTTTTTGTTTTGCCTAGGTTGTATGGAGACCAGTAATCTGGGGGATTGCAATGCAGTTTGTTCTTGGACTTATTACCTTGAGGACCAAAGCAGGATTTGATGCATTCAATTGGCTTGGTAAGCAAGTGCAGGTAAGTGCTGAATAAAGGCAAACATATTCTTAATCTTTGTGACAAGAAATCAGCTATATGCATATTGGAGTGGAAGGGTACTTGGAATGTGTGCCTTGGTGCCTGCAGTTTTTACTCAAGCATTTGCGCCTCTGCTTAAAGGGCCTTTGGTAAGTAGCCCTACTTGAAATGCTGATGAATTTTGCCAGAAGTCAAGATAAATAAATTCAGGCTAGACAGATAATTGGTCTGACTGAGCAAAATAGTAGCTATAATATTTTGCTAACATCGCATTCCTGTGCATGTACACTTATAACTAAATTCTGAATTCTGATTTCATACGGACAAATTCCCAAGAAAATTTAAGGCAATTCTCTGCTTCAAAAAATATCAGGGGAATAAATTTCTCTAAATTAAAGGGTTTGTAATTAAACCTGCAATGGGCAATTTGATTTGACTGTGTGCATTTTAAATTATAAATCAGTTAATGCTGCATGTAGAAAAGCACTTATGAAGCAATAAATGTAATTTTAAAAATAATCCTTTCTAATCATAAAAAAAGGGTAGAGATGAGCAGACTTTATCTTCATAAAGAAATATCCTAAAAGTACAGTCCCCTTCTTTAATCAATTTAAAGCCATACAGTTTGTAAAAGAGCACTTTCAATCACCACTTAGAGCTGAGCTTGCCTACTAGGTTAAGTAATGGTTTACTTAAGAAACCATATTTGGCTGGGTTCACAGATAGCATTAAGCTAAAACAACATGATGGATAGCTGGCAAACCAAAGAAGCAAGAATCACACAGATTTCACAAAGACATTAATCATGTGGGTTGAAAACTGTAAGCATACATTCCTAGGCTGACTTATAGTGAGTTAAATAAGGTGGAATCTCTTTGACAGACTTGCTTCCCATGGCTCTTATATCTGGGCTGTGTTGTCCTTCTTATAGTTTCTCACAACCAAACACATTGATTGGGTCACGTTCACTTGAAAAACCCACAATGTTATATTAAAACATTGTTCTATTTAACAATGCTATTGGGTTACAGTGCTATCCTCCGGTTCTTCAGCCAGCATAAAAATGTTCCAGCGTCAATTGTGCTGCCCACATTGTTTAACTGCCACAGGAACAAAGCCAGAAACCTATGCTGTCCCTACTGTTTTAATATGGGACATGTTAAGGAAGCCAATTGGTGAATTCCCCAGTTGGATCTCCCCTCTCACTAAACATTGCTTGCCAGTGGGAAAACAGTCACCTATTACTCTCCCTATAGTGGCATAGGGAAGGGATGGACAAATATAGGTGGGAATGCATGTTTAGCTACTTGTCAGATTGTCCAACCAGCAGGTCTTCAGGGCATACATAGTTCAGCTATTTCTGAGCACAGATTTAGTGTTCTTCTGGTGGGGGGGAGGGAAGATACTCAAAAGTAGCCTGGATGATGGATCACAGGCATAGAAGAGGGATAGGGGATAAAGCAGGAGGGAGCAACTGATAACAGATGAGCTCTATGACCTGATGGTTAATCACACACATATGGCCATAAGAACAGCAGTTGTGATTGACCTGCACATAATAAAAGCAGTCCTCATCATGGCAACTAATGGCATCACATTGGAATGGAATAGAGAAGATGGCAGTGTCCCCCTCAACCACCACCACCAAAGTAATAAAAACAATAATAATACGGCCAAGCAAAGCTACTTGCCATCAGAAGCAGTAGAAATCTCTAACAAGGATCAGCAACATAATCAGTAGAACTGTTTTCAAACGCATGTCTAGCATTCCTTCTGTGTTGAAAACCCTTTGTAAGATCTGACAAGTACTTTGAAAAGTGCCAGTCAAGCATTACTTGGACAGATACCTCTACAGAAATTTGGTCTCTCCTACAGCACAAACCAAAATAGTCAAGACAATTCCCAGTGACCAGAAATAAGGTGTTCCTTGCACTAACCTAAAATGGCTGAAATTGCTTGGCAGCTCCTAATCCCTGACTCTGTCAATGGCTGCATCATCAGTGAAGCATGCCATATCTCATCCATGGCAAAAGTTGGGCTGTGGTAAGAGGAAAAACTAGAACAGCTACAAAAGACTTTAAGTTGCATCAGCTCTGGACTGGAAATGAGACAAAGTCACACAGTCATGGAAGGAAAAAGCAGTTACCAGAACATATTCATGCCATGGGTGGAAGACATGAGGATGAATCCTAAAACCAGAAAAATGTTCTCTTCCTTGCCAACTAAGGAAATATTGTTGATTGCAGAAGCAGCAAAAAACATCGTAAGCATATCTGAGCTTGACTAGGAATTGTTCATACAAAAGTCTACAGAAGCTCCAAAGACAAAAACATTGAGAACTTACAAAACTTTCACTTGTTCTTTAACTTAAGTCCTGCATCCTTTGAAATCATGATTTAGCAATGGACTTCTGCAGGCAAATAATATATATTAACCATTTAAATTGGCTGGTTAATGCAGTTTTTCACAATCTGTTGCCCTCCAAATGTTTCATCTCTCATAACCAATGAACATCTGTTAGAAATAAGATACCTAGGAGAATAGAAAAACCTCCAGGTTATTAATCATTATGCCATAAAATTCTGACAAACTGTTGTACTGTAGCAAGTTACAACAGAATAATTTTCTTCCTTTTCCCCATGTCAATACAGCTAGCACTTGTTAGTGAAGCTAACAAGGTCCCCCAGCCGGCTTTCATGCCTAAGGCAGGACTAGAACTCACCCATTCCTGGTTTCTAGCCCGTTGCCTTAACCACTAGACCAAATGTCTTTTCTTTTTATTTATGTATTTATTTATTTTCTATCCCACCCTTATTATTTTTACAAATAACTCAAGGCAGTGTAAATACCTAATTCTCCTTCCTCCTCCTATTTTCCCCACAACAACCCTGTGAGGTGAGTTGGGCTGAGAGGGACTGACTGGCCCTAGGTCACCCAGCCGGCTTTTAAATATTCTTCTGTATTACCATTGCTTCCATTTCCCAAATCTCTCCCTACGAAGTGCCCTTTGTTTCTAAACAATCCCAGAATGTTTCACTTGCCGATTTGCACTGATCTGCACAATTTATAAAATGTTTTTGCCGCTAAAATATCTCTAAATGATAGAATTAAAAGGTCCTGAAATTTTACTTCACTGAGGTCATTATTAAATTGGCACATTTCCTGTTTTAGTTTTTGAAGTTCAGAATTAGTTTTGGGGTTCAGATTTTTATTATAGAAGAATGCTGCAGTATCTACATGTCTCACCCTAGCTTTTTTAAGTCCCAGAGATAATTATCCCTTTTTCATAAAATATAGTGCTTTTTTCCTCATGACATTAAAGGATACCTGGACTGTGGTTACAGATCAGTCACAAACATAAATTTCCTCAAGGCCTAACATTTCATTTACCTCTTATCTTGGCTTTGGCAGAAGAAAGCAATCTAGAATTCCTTGTAGGATGGGGTTCAGAGATACTGATCCTGTGTAATGATAAAGGAAGATAGGTCAGCAGCTTAAAACCAGGAAGAAGAAAGATACTGCCTCTCCCACAGTGTTTATTGTTTTGCTTATCCTGAAGCTGTGAAATGCTTGTCTTTCAATCCTGGTTGTATGTAGATGGGATTTCTATTTATGCAGTGAATGGTCTGTGTGAAAATGAAACAAGGCAGCAATCTTACCTTCCATTTAAGAACACGAGAGCACCTTACACAAATTACCTGTGTGGTGAGGTGCACAGAACCCAGCTTTTACCAAGAAGTCCTAGACCAGAGAAGAAAAAATCACACTCTGTGAGTCCCTCGAAACTGATACTTCCTTTACCAAGGGACTTTCCCTTGATCCAGGAGTTCATGATTCACTAGTTCTTATTTTCATTTGGCCCCACCTAGTGAGTCATGCAATTAATCACTTGACCACTGAATCCACAATGACTATCTGACAACTTCAGAAATAAGTGTCAGTATATTATTGTCTTAAAAAGTTGAATTAGAATTATTGTTGTGGGTTTTTTCCCCCTTTAAATCAACTTATTCTCCCTCTTCCTTTTTCTTCCTTTTAAGACCTTCCTGGGATACTCAGATGCTGGTGCTAAATTTGTATTTGGTAAAAAGTATACTGATCACTTCTTTGCTTTCAAGGTAAATAGCCATTGTTTTTGTTGTACCTGGCTCAACGCTGACTGAGCTATAATGGGTAAGTTAGAAAATGGATGGGTGAAGCACAGAACAACATTTTGTGTGTATTTTCCTTTCCTAAAATAAATATTCCTGGTTAAAGCTCCAGACAGCTTCGGTCAGTTCTCTGTTGGGGGGAATATTATTTAGCATTGCCTGTAACAGTACAGTATAATATATTGACCAAAGTAATGAATCTGAAAAAGACCAAATTTAAACAGGATATAGTAGCATTTGCTGACAGGAACAAATATTATTAAAAATTAGCAAATTCTTTTGCTCTCAGTTGAATAAATCAATTTTAAAGCAGGAGTTGGAGAACCAGATGGTCTGAGGGGCATGTAGCCTCCCTGATCCATTTTTTCCTGCCCCCCGCCCCTGCCCCAGTGCCTTCAGGATTGTACTGCCAAAATTCAGTGGCAAAATAGTGGTTTTCAGCAGTGTGGTTTTTATACTTTTGTTTTGCTTTTTTCTGAGTGAAGCAAAAATATTTTTATTAAACTGCTTGGATGTTCATATCCAGTATGTGAGGACACAATATTCACACTCTGAGTGGATGGCATTAATTCCAGAATGAATGAATGTACAGTATGTGTGTATTCATTCCCATTTAAGTTGCCCTTATTTTTATGAAGAATCACACAATAAAACATCTCTTTCCTAACATAATCTTCTGTTAAACAATTCAGCTGACTCCAACTATCTGTCAGAAGGTGACTTGTCTATCAGGACCAACTCTTCTCATAAAATTAAGTGAGAAAAGACATAGTAGGAATAGGATCTCCATCCCTTTTTCTGTTCATTTTCATTTATAAATGCTGTTTTTTTTTCATCAGTCACATTTGTTATATATTCCTGATCCTAAATTTTTAAATGTCTCATGCTCTGCAGAGGTACTCATTTAAAATATTTACTTCAGTTTCTCAGTATTTCTACTATATAGGAAAAAAATGCAATATGCAATTTTGCCCAATTGTCCATAGCAGATTTAAGGGTTAGAGGAGTTATTCATATGCTCAGATATATTGCTTTACCTTTTTTAAAACTAAGCTTTTGATCTTGCAACCCTAACTAGCCTTTTATTTGAAAAGTACTTTATATTCCTGCTTGTTCATGCATAGCCCTCAGATACTGACTTTGATGCAATGACTTTGTTTTTTCTTGTGGGCAGCTGGCTTTGAATGAGAAAATTAGGTAAAACATGGACCTTGGATGTTATGATTATCAACAAGTCAGTATGAACCAAACCCAAAATTCAGGCCAATGTAACAGTGTTGTAGAATAAGTTACTTCTACATATGGATTTTTAAATTTTATCTTATTCTTCCTTTTCTTGGGAGCTCAAGACAGTATATGCAAGAGTCTCCCCTAGTTTTATTTTCAGAGCAACAATCCTAGTCGATAGGATGGGCAGCAGAGTGACTGGCCCAAAGTTATCTAATGTGTTTCACAAATAAATGGGAACATACCTAGCCTCCATGATCTAAGTCCAGCATTTTAACCCTTACACTATGCTACTGTCTGTATATAAACTAGTAATTCCAATGCAGCATGCTTATGAAATGGCTAAGAATGCCTTGAAAATTAAAAGAGACTTCATCAACCAACTATCCAGATGTGTTGGAGTATAACTGCCTAATCCTGTCATCCTGGCCTATGTTGCCTAAGGAGTTGGCATCAAATGCATCTGAAGGTACCAAAGTGCAGGCATCCTTCTGATGCTTGGCAATCAAAGGTAGCTGCTTTTTCTTTGGTTGTACCCAGGCTGTGGAGTTCCTTCTCCAGGCATCTTTGTGAGACAGGCATGCTTCTGGAATGTTTGTATCATTTTAATTTTTATTGGCTTATGAACACTAACAAACTGTGAATTTTTGATAACAAAATTGATGGTACAGTATTTCAGGGTTGATTTGTTTGAAGTCTGTAATGTAGGAAAGCCTTCAGATAACTTGCAAGAACTTGGAAAAAGCTTTTAACAATAGAAGTTTTGTCTCCAAATTAGGTGCTGCCCATTGTCATTTTCTTCAGTACAGTGATGTCTATGCTATACCATGTTGGATTCATGCAGTGGCTTATTAAAAAGGTAACAATGCCCTTGGTACTTTGGAAAACATCACAGAAGTTAATTATAAAAGCATATATATGGAACAGACTATTATTTTAAATTTTATTTTTCTTTTTAAAAAAGTATATATCATTTTCCTCTCTTAAATCTAATGCATCTCATAAAATACCACAAACTAGCTTGGTTAGAATGCTCTAACCTGGGGCATTCTAACCAATAGAAACCAACCAATAGAAACTATGAAAAGGATAACACTGCCATACATCAGAAACATCTCAGAAACCACCAACAGACTGTTACACCACATGGCATCACCATAGCACATAAACCAACTAAAACTCTTCAAAACATATTAAGCAACCCAAAAGACCCAATAGCCCAAGAAGAAAAAACATACAGTGCAAAGACTGTAACAGCCACTATGTAGGACAGACAGGCAGAAGACTAGCAGAGCGCATCCACGAACACCAACTAGCAGTCAGAAGACACAATGAGAACTCCTTAATCTCACAACACATGGACAGACTTAACCATACTTTCAACTGGGAAACTGTGAGCGTCCTAAACCAAGCCAAACCTAAAACCGCCAGAGAACTCCTGGAAGCCTGGCACTCAGACCAAGCAGCCATCAACAGACACATAGAGGTAAACATTTACATACCATTCAAAAGAGACAATAGAAAAGCCAAAAGACCAGTACACTCCCTTGCCAGCAATCAACACCCAGATATGCAAAAATCAACACTAGGATTAACACCAGATGAACCATCAAACAGCACAATACACCCTAATCAATGAACTATTAACTCAGGCAATCAACCAAGCAGCAAACAACAGCCCAATCAAAGAACTCCCAAGGAGAGAACAACACCCCTACCAACGCAAGCAGGGCAAGCCACAGTATATAAACTGAGAGCAAGGCCCACTCCCTCTTTACACTGAAGATGTTGCCTAGTCTGGCAATGAAATGTCTGCAAGAAAACAACAAGGCTCAGAGAGCACCAAGGACTCCACATTCTAAATGTGTTGAGCTCATAACTCCCAGTATACTGAGTTTAAGTGGATATAAAGGACAAAGCTGGCAAGGCTGGGAGCAGAGGTCCTCAGACAAAACAGAACCATTGTGTAAACACCGAGTGGGTGCCTCCCAATTGACTGAGAAAAGAATAGCCAAAAGTCCATTGATTTAGAAAGGTGAGAGGAAAGGCTTAGGATTTAAATCCTGAGGCTCACAGGTGTGTGTGTATATGTATGTGTGAGAGAGAGAGAGGGAGAGAGAGAGAGAATTTTATATAAAATAAATGGGTTTAATTTGTGTTCTACAGTAAACAGATCTGCAGTGTACTGTATGTCACAGTGTTGAGTCTATGAAGCTTCTTTCATTCACTGAATGTGGGATTTAGTTTGGGGAGAGTAGATTTATTACCTTGCCTGTGAAGTCTCCAAGAAGTAAAATTCCATTTACTTTTTTTGTTGTTAGATCTCCTATCTCAGCAACTCTAAAGAATAAACTATCATCTCTCCAAACTTTGCCTGGGACATATAGCCGATCTAAGCATATTTCAAGAACATGTGACAACTATTTTTAAAAAAATATTTTTAAAATATGTTAGCCATATTGAAAGACGTTTGTCTGAAGACTGTTTTAGGAAAGTTCTGAATATATGAATGAAGTATATCAATACACTGTCTCTTTTAGAGTATATTTTCTTCCTTCCCTCTGACAAAGTAAAAGTTGATCAAAACTTCAAACTGCAGTAAAAGAAGAATAAGATGTGTAAGATAAGAGGGTGTGGACCAGATACATTATGAATAAATATAAATCTTCTTAGGATATCACCATCTCTTTATCAGTTTCTAGGCCTAATGCTAAGATCACCTCTTGTTATGACCTTAGCCCTGCATTACGAACTTCCATCCCATGGGGTGGATGTGACCTCCAAGGCCTCCTCCTCCTCCAATGAAAAGATCAATTATTCTCATGGAAGGAAAGGGAACTGGGAATGGTTATACCCTTCCCATGTACTCTGTCCCTCTTATTACTGGAGGAAAGATTGCCAGAAGTCTGTAGAAGAAGGGATTTGGGGAGAAGAAGGGGTTTCCCATCTCCCAAATCTTACCTTGATAACATCAAGCCACTGGTGGCGACTGAAGAACAACTTTGAGCTGATTCTGTTTTCAAGTGTTGCCTTAGGGCCATATTTTATGATGATCCAAATAAAAAAATTACTAGATAGCCAAATGTTTTGATTTTACTTCCATACCGAAAGTTTTCCTTATCTACTATTTCTTTGCCTTCTCTTCTCTGAAATTCTTTCAATCTAAATTGTTTAACATTCAGTCTGTGACAAACAGCTATCCAGACTGTTCAGCAGATATAGGAAGATTATGATTATTAAAAGTTGCATCCCTTCGTTTTGTATGTTAAATTTTTGTACAAGTTGGAGAAAAAAATCAGGTATGATAGAAGGTTAACTTAATGCTGTGACGGAGCTGTGGTCAAATTCCTGGACCGTTAATGTTTCTGGGGAGATTGGAAGATGCAGACTCCTGTAACTCTGCCAGAGTATTGTACAAATATATATTCATGAGCTGTACAGCTCACACTATCCAAGCCCTGTCCATCTTATGTGAATCCTGTTAATACATACTTTTTGCAGCCTGTGTCAACATATCAGATTAAACTGATTTATTCAATGATTTGTTATAAAAGCTCAAGACAGCTTGATATGTTCCAGTTTATATCATTTTGGCTAAATCAAGATACACATGGATGTCCCTAGCAATAATTCTACGCTTCCCCAGGCAGATCTGACTCAGCAAGGCATTCCTGTATTGTAATAAATTGGCATATATTTGGTATGTCCCAAAGAGCCTCCTTAAGAAAATGACATGGGAGAATTCTTCAAGGGTTTTACACATCTACTTTAAGTTGTTTGTTGTATTCCATGCAAGTGGCCAAAAAACTAATTTTTTGCATTGTAACTTTTGTAGGTTGGATGGATCATGCAAATTACCTTACAGACAAGTCCAGTAGAATCTTTAGTTGCAGCTGGCAATATATTTGTGGGAATGGTAAGTCTGTAAGACAGAAAAATAAACCAATAGCCAAAGGACAAATCTTTTCAACAGAAAATAGCCCATCTAGCAAGACAAGAAAATGTACTTTTAAAGGCTTTTAATATGGTGCCATAATATTGTTGTTAGATTTTGCTGCTAGGTATTGACAGCCATAGAAATTATGTTTAAAATGCCATTGCACAAAGCAGTGTCCATCTCCCAAGAAACAAACCAGTATAAATATTTAGAGTCCAGGTATGAAGGATCAAGCATTTCGAATAATAGGTCACCAATTTTGCTATCTTAGCAGACTAGACATTCTTACATGGGTTGTAAGTTTTAACAACCACCTCATTCTTTTTTTCTTGTTTGGTCTTATATCATGCCAGTCCTCAGTCCTAGAAAACCTGAAAGCAAGATAATATGGTTATTGATTCCTCGTAGGGCAGAGATGCTGCCTGATACAAAGGATATTGCAGGCTCATGTTTTTGCCCTAGCCTAACTTTCAGTTCTGGATTTGCATTAAAGTATATGAGAAGGGGCCCCATAAATCCATGCAACAGTGTTCAAAATAGGCACATGTTCTCCAACAAGATTTCCTCCTAAAACAGAAACCTATATACAATTCTACCTTTTGACCATTTTTTACCTGTAGGGTAGCCCCAGTACAGGCTGCAAAAAGCCAAGGAAGAAGAGATTCAAAATGTCCAGAATCTCTCCCTTAATAAACTCACGAATAAATGAGGGCTGGAGGTTTGTACTAAGTTTCTAAGATTCTGATCTTTACCCCTAATTCTTTGCATTAAAACTCCCTGATATAGTCCATGTGATTCTTGCTTCCTGGATCATACTCTGTGGTATGGGGCTTGACAGAGCATCTAAAAAATAAGAGGAAGATATAACTAGAATCCCCTGACTTGATTTCTTTTCCTTGCAGTCAGAGTCTCCTCTCATGGTAAGGCCTTATCTGCCCTACGTTACCAAGTCTGAACTCCATGCTATCATGACAGCAGGATTTGCCACCATTGCTGGAAGTGTTTTAGGAGCATATATTTCCTTTGGGGTAAGAATGGAAGCACAGTTATTCTTAATGATTATTTTATGTTGCATGTCCTCAGGAGTTTGTGCCATTAAACATGATTAGTTTTCATTGGGCTGTTTTGCCCTGTTAGGGATTCTTCATTAATATCTTTTTTGGTATTTCCTCAAACTATGAAGCTTCCTTGAGCCTAATGATACCTCCCTCTTATGTCTGGTTGATGTCTTTTTGCTGCTGAGAGTTGACACTATGGCCATTAAATTTGCTGTTGGTGTCTGTGATTTCCAGAACTTTTCTAGATTTGTCTATTTAAGATTTCCCTTTCTCTTACAAAACTCTGCCTGCTCCTTAAAATACTGTTGGCCTCCATTTTTCACATGGAGCCATATAGAGACAAGAAGACTTTTCAATGTATTTTATTACAGCTTCTAAGACAACATTACAAGCATGCTGACTGGGGAATTCTGCGAGCTGAAATCCACACATCTTAAAGTTGCTGAGGTTGAGATACACTGTCCTAATGTAAAAAAAAAGTTTGTTTTCATCTGTCAGGTTTCAGCTTCCCATTTATTAACTGCTTCCGTGATGTCAGCACCAGCAGCTTTAGCTGTCGCCAAACTCTTTTGGCCTGAGACTGAGAATCTCCAGATAAGTGCACAACAGAATACAAAAATGGAAAAGGGGTAAGCAATTTACATTTTCATGGCAGCAGAGCTTACTCACATTTTGAAAAACCATAGAGATAGATGCTCAGTTATGGCCAATTCTGAAACTAGAGGAAATATACCTGGGGAACTATACAAATTCACTTCTAGTGGATTCAAGCCAAGTCATTTGTAATGAAGAGAACATTTTCATTGCACCCTCATGGGGTTATACATACAGGTTATACATACAGGTTATATAAATGTTGAATATTATTAACAATACTAATATTACTTCTAATATTATTCTAGTTGCTGGCCCTCCTGATATTTTAAAAACGATGAATTCTGTCATTGTAGGGGAAAGGTTATTTTTGTTTTGATTGTGGTTGTATAGATTTGTAATTTGTGACATACAAATTTCACATTAACATGCACCTTTTCTTTTTCTTTTGTTGGTGAAGAGAAGCCAGGAACCTGTTGGAAGCTGCCAGCCAAGGTGCTAGTACTGCCATCTCCCTGGTAGCAAACATTGCTGTGAATCTGATAGCCTTTCTTGCCTTGTTGGCCTTCTTCAATGCTGTCCTGTCTTGGCTGGGGAACATGTTTGGCTACCCACAACTAAGTTTTGAGGTATTGTCCTGTCATCTATTAGCTCAGGCCAGATCCCAAGCACAGTATGTGGGAGATGCAGCCTAGACTTCACTTCAGTCTACTATGAAGACAATATCTGAAATCGTAGGCTATGCCTTAAGATATTTGTGTTTCCATGTATTGGCGTACCTATTGTCTTCTAAGAATTATTGGAAGCAATGTAAGAAGAGAAAAGGCACTCTTCTGAATACTGAAACGTAGACCAGGCACTTTTCTGTAAAAGAGTCTGCAAAAAAATCTAGATTGATATTAAAATAGGGTCTTCTGTATGAGAGGTAGAAAGATTTGTGTTCTCCTGTGTGACGAATTCTGGATTTCCTTATGTGGAAGCAGGAAGGAGGGGGAGCTGGAGGGATATGTAAAGTACCATAAAAAATCAGCCACAATGACTAATTAACATGTTCAGTGATAATACAAGCTACTGATAAGGACTATGTGCCCAAAATATAGGGGAGTAAATAACTACTTCGTGCACTAATTGCATGTCAGAAAACTTCAATGGGATAGAATCATGAGATGTGCTTATAAGGTGGCTTGTGCTTTAATTTTGTACTGCTGAAATCCAAATAATGTATGGGACCTGGATAATGTGTGTGTGTGTATGTGTGTTTGTATGCATGTATGCATGTATACATACACACACAGACACGTATGTATATATACATACACATACATCTTGAAGTAAACAAATTCTGCTTCCATGTTCATGTACCCAGGTGGTCATGACAAATAACTCACACAAATTCTATATCTTGCAGTTTACTGATAAAGGGCCTACTTCTATAGTATTGTCTCTCTGGTTCATATCTCCAGATCACTGTATAAAAACTGGGTGTATAACCTGAGGCTTCAAAGCCACATCCCCAGAAACCTCCAGAAGTTTATAGAATAATTTGATATAATTAAGTTTATAGAATAATCTGATAATCATAATCAGAGTTTACAGAATTATATGATTAAAGTTGCTACCAAACTTAACTTTCTTAAGTGACTGAAAGATACAAATGTTAAATACATGATTAGAATTGAATTATATTAATTAAACAAAATTAATTAAATTTACACATACATGAAATAAAATCCTGACCTATGATCCCCATGTAGCCACTCAAAAACAAAGTACAAAAATGTGTACTCCTGTTGAACAAGCCTGGAAAAAAGGTTCCCACTTTGGTAAAAGCTGCTGATTAATCTAGACAATCAGTTAACATATTCATAATAAGCAAGGAATCCTCCCATGGAAAGCAGGGGAAAAGAACTGGATGACTGTACTGGATTTGACTGTGTATCATGAGCAGATGGGTCTAAAATGCAACTATAAATGAATAAAAAGGGAGATTATCAAATGGAGGAAAAGGGTAGAATTAATTCATTACAGGTTCAGCCAATTATTTACATATTATTAGGGCATTCATGAGCGCCAAACCTTCTGCACTGAAATGCTTCCGTTTAACGTAACATACAGCACTGCGGAAATAATAAATGGATGGGAAAACAACATTTAAAATGGCAAAAAGGAAAGAACTGGTTCTATTCCCCCTGAGAGCAAAAAGAATATCACTTTAAACATAGAAGAAAAATATGACAAGCTGTGTGCAAATACTTACCTTAGAAGCAGCGGTCCTGATGCAGTTAAGGAAAAGAGTAATGGATTGCTTAACAATCTAGTGATGCTTCATCTATCCAGCTACAAGGGACCATTTATAAAAGCACTCAGTGAGGTGGTTATTAATGCAATAACAAAAGGGATACAGCTGGTCTAGATAATTTCCCAAGAAAATTTTTTTCTTCTTTCTAATGGAACATAAAGGCTCCTTTCTGAGCACAGTACTCAACCTAGTTTAGAGTGGCCCCAACTGCCTGACATGCAAAGAGATCCTAATTAGTAAAAACATGGATCCTTCCTGCCTTTCTTCCTCACTTCGCTTATTTATTTGCAAAATTAGGTTTCACCCCAATCCACAGACTGTAGGTAGGGTAGAAAGAGAATTGAACCCTAATCTCCTCTCCCAACCCACATTAAAGCCCTTATTTTTCTGCATAAGTTTTTAATGCTTATTCAACATCCAGATTAAATGTTTCCAGTAGCTCAGAAATATAAAATCATTTCATCTTTGAGTGAAAGATCATGGGTGAATTCAGTGGGTATTTCCTGTCAGCTGAACTGAAAGAAAATAATTCCTTCAATCTTCTGAAGCAAATTTTGAGGTATCAAGAGAGAAGGCAGAGGCAAGAGAAAGTCTAGTATATGAACAAAATGCTGCTCATGTGATGCTGGTGGCAAATATGGAACTAAATAAATTTTGGAAGTAAATTTATTTTCCAGTAACCTAGAAGTGAACTTTATATATTTTCCAAATTAAAAGAAAATTGGAACAAAATATTGTATGGGAGGAGAAGAATAATTAAGAAATAAAACTTGGTGATTGTGGATTAACCCACGCTTGTTGGCTGTATGTGGTCCCAAAGCTCCTTTTACAAGATCCAACAGTCTTCTTATAATTATACTACCAAACTTTAGTGGCAGACCCTCAAATAGCAGCAGCATACATTTTAATTAATGGAACAGGTATAATAAAGGCTTAATTGTCCTGTCAATTTTTTAAATGAGAAAACAAGGCAAAAATTCCAGTCCTCCTCCTCTTAGTGATATATCACTGTGCCCCTTGTAACTTTCAGACACCCTCCTCCCAAAATTAAAAACAAGTGTATCCCCCCCTACTGCTTTCATTGAAAGGGTATATATGTTCCCTTTTCAAGACAAAAGCATTGAAGACATGGGGAACATTTGTGTGTTTTTCATGTGTGTATTTACAAAATAGTGAGCAATCACTTAGCTTGAACTTCAGAAACAGCAGCTCAGTATCAGCCATCATAATACTTTGTTAATTAACCTGAATCATGTAAATTAATTTTGTAATTTAAGATGTAGTATTTCTTTAACTTGACTTGTCTAGCCAAAGTGAAATGTGCATCTAGAAATGTAGCGTTTGGTGGAACAGTTAAGAAGTGATAGGAGAAGGTACAATTTGGAACAGAGACAGCATTGGAAGTTAGAGATTTTATCCATTCCCCTACCTGCCACTAAGAGTCTTCCAGTCAGGAGAACACAGAGCAGAAGCAAAAAGAGGATAAAGAAGGAGTCATTTCTTGCTATCTTAGTCTAAGGTCATCCTATCGATAGGATAAAAGTTTAAGAGTGGATTCTTTAAGAGCTGCATCTACCATTAACATTTGTCTTATCTGGTATCTTTTCCTCAATTGTCTTGGTTGAAAAAGAAAACACTATACAATAGGAATGACTAGATTAAATTATTGGTAGGAAAGGGTTAAGTAATATTTTTCCCATGTGCTTCTTTTTTCCTCTAAATTAGGACTTCTTTCACTATTTTTGGTGAAACAGCTAAGATTCAAGATGCCGATTTCCACAGAATATATTGTTTGGCTCTCTGGCAATCAATTTCATTTGATCATCCTTCATGTAGTATCCTCACGATAAAATAATTTCTTGCTATTCATCCTCTCCACTCTGTTCAATTATCTGTCCCCTGGAAGTAGTATTCAGATTCCTTGCTACTTCTGCTTTATGTTATTCTTGGGTCTAAACCAATTCCTGGAGCCATTTAAAGGGTGGGAATGCTTTTTATTTCAGTTATATTTTTTCTCTTTCTTGACTAAAAATGTAGTGACCATAATGAATGGACTATTTAACCTTGAGACTACATTGCTAAAGGTTTTCCTTTGTTTTTCTGCAAAGCTTTAGCTGATAGCAAGACATTTTAGACATACTGTATTTATCTCTACACTGCCCCAAGAATCTGCTGTGTAATAAGACAATATGTGCTCAATGACGTTTATAGCTCATATTTCTCTTTATTTTTTTATCCCCTTTAGATAATCTGTTCATATCTGTTTATGCCATTTTCTTTTATGATGGGGGTAGACTGGGAAGACAGCTTTATTGTTGGTGGGCTCCTTGGTTATAAGACTTTCTTCAATGAATTTGTGGCTTATGAACATCTTGCAACCTTCATTCGACTAAGAAAGAAGGGAGGGAAAATGTACATCAATGGTGTGAAACAGTACTTGAGTGTGAGTATTCCTGTGCAACTTCGTTTCTTTAGACCCAGTACTTCATAGATTTTATCCAGTGTGCTTTCCTAGAACTTATCTCTGAATTGAAGTTACTGTTATGTATGTGTTACTACAGATGGGAAGCCACAATTAAAGTAAATATTTTTGTAATACCATTTTCTTATGGTTCATAATCTGAGTTATGCCTTGGTTGTATTTAGTAATACCTGTCTGTCAACCAAATGAAAATCTGGGGGAATAGTTCCCTGTATGTGACTTCAGCATTGAAGCAAGATGGAGTGCAAAGAGAAAGAGAAGTCTGACTTAGCAGACATTTACTACAGACACAACATTGGATGTAGCCCAATGTTCTTTCTGAGAACCATTTTAAACAAGGATTGGGATAAAACAGCATTGCCTTAGGCCTAATTTTTATATCAGTTTTTTAAAAAAGACCTTTGACATGGAAGAGGATACTTTCATATTTGGTTTGATAGTATCAGAATAGTCTCTTCTGGGGATTTACATGAGACATCTTCAACAGGTATAGTATAAAATTGTGACTTCCAGTTCTTGGACCTGTTTTGTGCAAAAGCAGGAGACCAAGGACATATTCTCAGTAACCTTTCCTAATTCAAAGATAGAAAAATGGTCTTTGGAATAGGAAAAGGGTTTTTTTTAATGATTGGGAAGTTTTACTGAGATTTGTGAGTCTAGTTATTTTTGGTAAAATTCAGCTGCATGCAACATGAAGCACAGTTGCAGTTGTATTTTCCTGATAATATATAGTGTGTTGTAAATCAGTGGTCAGAATGGGCAGGGGGAGGTTGTTGAAGATTTATTTTTTTTCAGAAACTGCTGCAAAACTGCAAATATAGTCAAGAGTTTGTGCTACTTCTGCTTCAGCATTATGCCCATACAACCTTACATCATCAGTTCATCAGCTAAGCTAATGTATTTCCATTGTAGCGAAAGTTCAAGAAAAGACACATTGAAACCAGTTTTCTAATAGAAGCACTGGTGCTCTGCAGACTTAGGAGTAGGCAATTTTCCCATTGGTAGGATCTTTAGTTTTACCATTCCTATCAGATCCTGGGCCCTTCTATCCCCCACAGAGTTTTAAGTCCTTGTAACTTCTCTGTTGCTTTAATACATAGAGCACAGATGGCTTTTCAGCTGCCCCAACTCATTGTGAAATACACCCAAAACAACCACTAGCTGAATATCCTATTTTTGCATCCTGTTGTACTGTAGTCAGTTGGGAGGGTGCACTAACTGCCGTGAATGACATCTCTGCATTTTAAGATCTATGGAAGTAAAGACCATGGATCAGCTTGAAACTTTCTGAGATATTGGTGGAGGTATGGAAGGAACCAAATTATATTTAAGACTGCAGTTCTACTACCTTGTAATCAGCTGAGCATTGAGAAAAGCAGGAAAGAGAAGTGAAAATTCTCACTTTGCTCATAGATTTGCTGTCCTTGAATTTAAGATGACACTATTAGATGAATTCATTGGGGGAAATGCAGATTTGCTACTAGCATTGTAAAATCCAGATCATAAAAGCTACATGAAGTTTTGCAAATGAAAAATAATGCAACTCTAATATTTGCTATGTTTATACAACATAACCTGGCTACTGTATTAACCGATTTTCTGGATTTACAGTACATGTTGAATCAGATACTTAGTAAATAGCCTGGGATCAAACAACATACTAAGTAACAGAAAAACTAACCAAGGCTAATACTGAGCAAAGTAGTACATTTGGAAATACAACTGCTAGGCCTTTAATCAGTCTGGGTACAAGTCCTGCCCTGATTAATCTAGGTTTTAGCCCATTAGGCATTTGTTCACTAGTGAATAATTTATTCATAATCATAATAGTTGTGTAGTCTAATTGGAGGAACCATTCAGGAAAACATTTTGCACCTTATTGTTTGAAAAACTTGCAAAACCTGTTTACCTAGAAATGACCACAGGATAATGCAGATGTGTTCAGTATGGGAAGCAGTTCTCTCAGACCATTTAATTTCTTAAAGATTTTTTCTTTAAGATATCAGATATATCAGCTAGGCCTACCCATTCTTTTGAAAACCATATGCAGAGTGTCATCTATATGCACAAAGTTCAAATGTCTGCGTGTGATCAGAATTGACAAACTATGTGCATGTTCCATTTTCTACCCAGAAATATTTTTGATGCAAAATAGCTGGCACATCTGAAATAGCCCTTGGCAATTAAGCCTTACATGTGTCTGCTAATGGATTCAGACATATCAGTGTTGAAATTAGCTACATTTTGAGAAATTCTAGCCAACATCAAGAAACCATCAACAAGACTGCACAAAAAGTAAGGTGAAATTTGATTTCTTCACTGGAAGTTCAGGTTTTCTATTTCAGTGCGATATGCATATAAAAATGGAATCTGGTCATGTGAGCCAGATGTTTTATCTGGTAAATTTACAAAGGATATGAAGATATTCTATTTCCAGTTTCTTTAATATGTAATTCTTTGCAGTGGGGAAACACAGAAAAAGTCTGAATTTATTCTCCTTCCAAAACCATGTACATACAGTATATCATTGTACGTTCAAACGCCATTAGCCAGAAACGAAAAACTATTTTTCTTTTTCAAAGAGAAAGTAATTGATGTAACTGTGTTTTATTTGCTTTATTTCAGATCCGATCGGAAACAATTGCCACTTATGCCCTTTGTGGATTTGCAAATTTTGGTTCAGTGGGCATGATACTTGGAGCACTATGTAAGACTCATGTCTACTTCTTATATGGAGCAATGTGAAAGACTGATATCTATTTTAAAAAGCAAAGACTTTTGCTGTGATGAGCAATTGTTCATCATCCATCTTTGAAGATGGTAGAGTAGTGGAAATTAGTCTCTAACTTTTTTGGCACTGCAGAAGCATTGCAAGAATTCTGCAACTCATGTATTGTTGGAAATTTTCTTTCCTTCTCCTAAATGAGGAGAGCTGTTGATACACTGCCAATTTTGCCTAGATAAGTGAGTCATCCAAAATTTCACTGCACACCAACTTCTCAACTTGCCCCTAGTGCTTCATCTAGCCTTGGGCGAATCTCTCCTATCACTGGATTGGTCTACAGCTAGAAGATTTGCTCCAGAATTAAATTAACAAGTTTCCCCTGTTCAGATATAATTGTGTCCATCTCAGATGAAAATTGAAATAAACATTATCCAGTTTCAGTCTGGATAATATTCAAAATATTCTGTCCTATGTGTTATCTAGCAGAAGTAAAAGATTCCAGAATTAACATTTAATATAATTATGTTTCAAGAGGATTGGTTGATCTAATATTAGAGTCAACTATCTGGGGATCACTTACTAAAATGTACCTCAACCTTAGAAATAAATTAGCCTTAGGCTTGTGTTTTCAGCCTCTGTTGGTGTCAACTGGTATCTTGTAAATTCAGCATCTAAAGCACTTCAGATCTACAAGACATGCCCTATGCCTTACTTTCCCAGTGTCCATGCTTATCTAGATTTGGTACTCTTTGGAAGACTGTACTTTATAATATTTTATTTTCTTTTACAAGTAAGGATGGGATATTTCATATTTCAACAGCAAATCTGCTGCCCCACATCAGATCCTCCAAGAAAAAAAGCTTTTTGAGTATTCCCTCAAAACTGTAGCTTCTGTTGTTTGCTTAGCCTATACAGATCTTTATTACCTCATTCTTATCTATACTGGGGGGCAGGGGTCTGTACTGCATCTTTACTTTCTGATAGATCAGGATGTTCAAAAGACTCTTTATTCCATTGCCTTTTTCAGTGTTCCTTCTTTGTGAGGTTTCACTTTATATTCTCCCAAAATATGGATGGTATAAATTTATGGAGGATGAGTGACACAGTGGTAGAGATGACCCTATTCTTCCTTTCCATATGTTTACAAAACTCTGAAAGAGAACATTCAAAAGCAGTTCCAATTAGCATCAGCTGCAAAATATTACACAAATAATTCAGGAATGTATAATTGTTAAGTCCAAGGGTCTGGCAAGATATTGTCTTACAGCTAAGTGGCAATGGTAGCCCTATTGATCATAGCAAACACTGAAAAATAAATATACTTCAGATCTTCCAAACTAGATAGGGAAACAGATCCATCAATATGATGCTTACACCAGTAGAGTCCCACAATCTGGTCATCTCATGACTATCATCACAAATGAGTGCTGAATAAATGCTAGTTTTTATGCAAATGGGGAAATGTTGTTTTGCTGCAATGGACCTTACTGCATAGGGGACATGGAGAAATATTGGACAGGGAATTGGCTCACCCTGCCTCTTGTTTGCTGATCCAGGGTATCAGCCTGCAGGTTTGAAAGGGAGTCTGATAAACATGCTTCATCCTCATAATGTCATGATTGCCAAAATAATTTGAAATATTCAGAAGAACTCAGAATAATGCCAAGCTGACTTTGAAATTGAAATTGGAAGGATTTCTGGATAGGAAGGCTGGTTACCTGGAAGCACCTTGAGACATTCAGAATGATGCCCTCAAACAAAATAGTAGAGATTCATACTAGTTTATACATATCAGAAAACTAACAAGGGAAAGTGTTAAGAACACCCAGAAAACAGAAATTTCATAAGATTCATCAAAAACTTAATATCAACACTAGCTTCTTAGGAAACGTTATCATCCTTAAAGGATATGAATGGAAGGCAATTATACAGACCTTGAACAGGCTATAGGAATATGGAAATAAATGTACTTTCTATTATGTTATTATAATATTTATGTGAACTTGTTAAGTGGACGAATTATACTATTAATTTGAAGGTGAGAGTTAAGGGAAAGGAAAACCTTAGGGTAATGAACATTCAGGGACAGAGAAGTGGTCTAATCTCTGCACCATTTTATCAAATGAGCTTTCACTTTAAAAGATATTACCATTATAATTTATCGTTACCTAACCATATCTATCCTAGGTAGCAAGAATCTTTACTGAAACCACTCCAGAAATTATAAAACTATTAGAAAAGAACTGAATGGATATTTCAACATTGCATGTTGCTCACTTGTTTCTTTTCTTCCATTTATGTCTCCAGCATCTTTGGCTCCCTCTAGGAAGAGAGACATTGCAGGGGGAGCCTTCAGGGCCATGATTGCTGGCACTGTGGCCTGCTTCATGACAGCTTGTGTTGCAGGTACTATAACTTTACATACCACAAATGATAGCATTTTAGTTTGACATTTTGTGTTTGTCTGTTAGAAGAACACTATTATGACAATCCTGGAATATGCTAAATATAACTGAAAAGATTCACCCTTCTAATTTCTTTTTTAAAAGGGGGGGCATTTTCCCTTATTACTTTTAATAAAACACCAGGTTAGTTCATCTGCAAGGTGATAAAAAGGCATCTGTTTGAAAGGAGTAAACTGAAAGATAAACTGTGTTTCCATTTCTTTTTCAACTGCACAGTATTTATGCAGAAAGAAGAAAGTTTGTTTCAAATTAATACAAGCATGATCCAGATCATTTATACTGCATGAAGGAAGTTGAACTCTCCCACTGAAATCAGTGGGATTTCTAGAAAGACTTAAATTTGACATGATCATGTTTTCATGACACTATGAATAAAAAGAAAAAAGGAATCCCTGCTTAACTCAGCATGGTGGCAGATTTAATGGCTTAGGTTTAGAAAAGAGTTGAAGGAAGGGACTTTCCCTTCCATTATCCCCTGGAAGCCTTTTGAGGACATTTCTACATAGACATCAGTATCTCCCCTTATAGTCTCTGCAGCAATTTTGCATCCCCATACTAGTGCTCTCTTCCATCCTTCCATTGAACCATCTCATGCTCTATCCAGCTCGCTGATGCAAGGGTGAAAAAATGTCAGCCAGTGTTCCACCTTACTGTCTTCAAAAAGCTGCTTTGTGGAGGAAGCAGCTAAGTCATCCCTCAGAAACTGGAGAGAATGCTAGCAAGATGCTACAGACCCTTAGCTGTAAGTGGCAGGTAGAAGTTTCTGGAAGGAAGAGCTAGTTAAAAGTTCTCACTAGTGGGAAAACCACTCTTCCAGAAGGAATACTACAAAATTGGGATAGTTATTTGGCACTGCCTCCCAAGCCCTACATATGTCCCACATCATTATGGCAACACAGTGCAGATCAATGCAGTCCCTGTATGTAAAAGGGGTCCAAGTCCTCTAAGAAGCCTCTTCCAGGAATCAGAAGATCTTCCTTGAATGGAAAGGAGTCTTGCAGGAAATGGAAGGCAAGACAAATATCAAGAATTGGGTAAAGAAACTTATAAACTGAAGCTCTTTCTCACAAAAGGTAATTCTATCCAATCTGGCATTTTTCCTCTCCCCCACCCCCAGCTCTCTTTGAGCATGTCATACAGGAGATTTTCCTAATACTCAGAAGAGATTTCTTCAGGGGCTTCTTAAACAGAAAAAAAAATACCCCTCTATTTCCACTGGTGCTTCTTTAGATTCAAAATAATTTCTGAAATAATGAGAATGGCTTGGAAGTAATATTTTTAAGTATAAATGTATTTTTAATTTTTCAGGAAAAAAATGGCTATTTCTCATTCTCTAAGATCAGGCTTTTAAAAGGGCAGCTCTTCGCATGCAGATCTGAACAAAACACTCAAGGCACATTTGTTTACCGAAGCTCAGATTTTAGTATCCGAGGCCTATTCAGAGAAGGCTTTATTGTTCCATCATCTGTACTTAGGCCACCTGAGAGTTCATGGACCATATTGGTGCTCTTGCCTGTGCCCAATACTATTCTAAAGACTTCTCCTTCCAATATTTTGAACAATCTGGCAGATACTTTGTTTAATGAGTTGAAGGGAAAACATTTAAATGAATAACCTGCACTTTTTAAAAGCTTAAAGGAATAGGTAAAACTTAAACAGTTGTCCTGAATGGTGGATCTGATAACTGAGTCCATAAGAATCCATTAGGACATTACCTGATATGTTATGGGCCTTGCCTGTGAGATATTTTTCAATTCTGTAAGAGAAACATATACTTCTGATGAATAGCACTCATGTTTGCACACAAAGATTAAATTCTGGATTCTGTCTGAATAGTTTCAAAAATGTAGGTGAGGTTATGGGGGAAATAGCTCTGCATAGTCCATGTGATGGATTCTGAAAAGCACTGTGTGTGCACAAGCCAGCTCCGGTGCAAACCAATTCATTCATTGTCAGTTTAACTAAATTGAATGACCTTGTGGAAAACAGAGATGAAATGAAGTACAAGTGAGTTTCTCAGTGAGTTTCTCACCATAACCCAGTTATACTATTGTTTAATACAGACATCTTTTCTGACCCTTTTTCAGGTATATTATCTAAAAATCCATGTGCATCTTTATTGGAAAGCAACTTCCATATGACTGACAATAGCACAGAAATAGTTACATGCTGTTTAAACCTCTTTAACAGGTAATTAGATCAGAATCTCGTGTCACAGAGATCATGTCCTCATGACAGATCATATGTGAAGTCAAACTGCTTATTGCCCATAAACGTTCTAAGAGCACTATACGTGAAATGCACTATAATGTATAAAAATATGGTATAATGGTTAATATTTCAGAAGTTCCTGAAGATAATCAGTTTTTTTTAAAAAAACTATGGGTTATAAAAGGCTGAATTTTTAAAGATTTCCATCTATACTTTTGCTGTTCCTCAGACAGCACAGTAATTTATAATTTATTTTATTTTATTTATTTTCTACCATACCTTTATTATTTTTATAAATAACTCAAGGTGGCGAACATACCAAATACTCCTGCCTCCTCCTATTTTCCCCACAACAACCACCTTGTGAGGTGAGTTGGGCTGAGAGAGAGCGACTGGCCCAAGGTCACCCAGCCGGCTTTCATGCCTCAGGCGGGACTAGAACTCACAGACTCCCGGTTTCTAGCCCAGCGCCTTAACTACTAGACCACCTTTGTCTTAGTTTGGCTGATGGTTTTTGAATATGGTATTTAAGGTAAATTTTTATCTTTAGTGATGCCTTCACAATACATTAAGAGTTCTCTTACTTAGTATCTATGTTTGGAAGTCTTATGGATACATGATCAGGAGCAGAGGTGTTAGTGAGAAATTATGCTATGCTATCCAACATTTCTCTTCCATGCACTGTACCTCTGCAATGCAGTTTTATACCTTTTCTTTTTTCCATCCTTATTCTAAGCAAACTTATTCTAATTAAGCTGGAGGCTAATACACAAACTAAGATCCTGCATGCACAAATTTTTTCCCATTGGCCAAATGCTAATTTAGAGGGAATGGGAACCTCTCAAAGAAATCTGACCAGTTTTGTTACATTTGCTGCATTTATCATTCTGTTCTAGCTAGTCTGAAATAATCATTCAGATTCTTTGCCACTGACACAAGCTGCTGGTTGCGCAAGAACATTTTAAAAATATTATTCAATATATACATTATTTTAAAATATTATTTAAAATGTTATTTAAAATATACAATAAAATGGACATTTTATTCATTGCATTTTCTGTTTTAGTGTTTATAGTAATTTTGTATTCCACTGATAAAATGTTAAGTATGATAAGTAGCTTTATTTATATTATTATTTTAAAAAATCATTCTCCTCTTTACCAAACAGTGCCAACAGTTCTGCAGAGGTCTTCCCAAAGTCTAACAGCAGTTTAAGATCCTTGCACCAATGTTGTCAACTTCTGGGCCCATCCATGGTTAATTGCAGTGGGGTCCCTCCATTATCTTAAGCTGAATCATAGGATTTTACTTCATGATGGAAAAATAGACAAGATGAAAATGAGGTGATCTTGTTGCTAACTTAGATAGAAAAAAAAACCTCTCCTCTATTTTCATAATGTTGCTGATGAAGGACATGTTGATATGTTTGTAAGGGAAAAAAAACTTGCATGCACATATACCCCGATCTTCCCCCATCATGTGCTGCTTTTTAATCAACATATAAGGTTTAGCATGACATCTGAATCTGAAATGGCCTCCATCTTGGATTTATGGAAGTAACTTGGCAACTAGTTGTAGGTTATAAGGTCTGGTTTGCACAAATCCCCAATGGTGTCTATTTGGATCAAGGTGACACAATAAGCCCCAAACCTTGGTTAAAATATAGCCTGTGAGGAGGTAAGATGGTGACACATTCAGTCACATTAACTCAGTTTGAACAAACCACAGAAATATTTAAAATTTATTTAAAGTTATTTAAAATGTGCTTAATTATACCTTCCAATTTCTGTTAGCTATCTATCAAAACCCTGTTTTGCTCTACTGAGATAAAATTATTATTTTAATGTGATCCTAAGTGTGTCTACTTAGAACTAAGATCCCCACCCCCATGGAGCTTACTTCCAAAGCATGGGTAAGGGTCAGTCCCTTAAGGTAGGCCAAGTCAGAAAACAGGCAACACACAGGCCACTAGAATTCTACTTCCCTGTTATAGGGTATAATAACAGAATCTGGAAATCCTGCCAGAGTATCCCTCTAACCCTCTTATACCAAACAAAATCAAAGCAGGGCTATTGTTAACCGAATGTCACCGGTCATTAGGCGAGGACCCATGCTGATCCAATCCATTCCTGGCTTGGTCCCTCCCAGCCCCAAGCCTCAATAAGGTAAGCAACTACCTGCTCTTGAACTCCCCCAACCCACCTATGTCCACCACATCTCTGCCATTTTGGTCACCCTGCACAGTGGCATTCCTCAGTGGTAGTGGTGGTGCCAGTGGTGCTGGGCTGAAGTAGAGGCCCGGGGCCTTCAGTCTCAGCTGGCTGGCACTGCCCCCCAGACCTCTACTTCAGCCCAAGCACCACTACCACGACCAAGGAGTGCCGCCTCCAGCCCCATGCTGCAGCCAGCCACCACAGCGCAAAGCCCCAGCCACCCCTGCCACCCTGTACTCCGCCAGCCCTGCCACCCCAACCTGACCATCATCTTCCCACTGCTGATGTGGTGCACCTGGCCTGGCCCTGTGCAAGGCAGCTGCTGGCCATACCAGGCCCTTCCCCAAGTTATGTGCACATTTCTCCAAGTCACACACAGCCTTCCCTTGAGCTTTTGGAAGGCCTCAGAATCCTTCCAAAGCATCGCAAGAAGGCCGCATGCAATATGGAGAAGGGCACACGGCCTCAGGAAGAAGGCCTGGTGTCACCAGCAGCTGCCTCACATAGGGCCAGGCCAGGCACACCTCAGCAGCAGCGGGAGGAAGAAGACAGCGAAGGTCAGCTGGGGGCGGCAGAGGTGGCAGAGTGCAGGGCAGCCAAAAGGGCAGAGATGGGGGAGAAATTAGGCAGGTGGGGGAAGCTGAAGCACCCCTGCAGTTATAAGTGTGGACAGGCTGCCAAGCACCCAAATTTTGATCACATGACTGTGTGACTTTTATAGTGAGATGGGCAGTGTATAAATTTAATAATAAATAAATAAATAAAATAAACTTCATAAATACCATTTGCTCAGTGCTGCCATAAATTCAAACACTCATTAAACAAATGGTTGTTAACTGAGGACTACCTGTACCAGCACTGAAATGCTGTCAGGGTCACAATGGCACAATGCTACTTCCATCATTTTGACGAAAGCTCGAAACCCTGCCTCTGCTGCTGGAGAAAAGTTGACATTAAAAGCTGCAATGAAGAGCAGAGAAAGGATAGGATAAGAAGATACTATTTAACCAATTTTGTTCAGGGCAGCTCATTCTCACAAAAACCACAGATTCACAGCTGAAATATATATCTCAAGGAATCTTTTTAATGGGCAAAACAGCTCCCACTTCAGGGGGCTGCTAATCCTGATTATATTTTTCAGTAGCTGGTTTCCATTCAACAGTAAATGATCAGAAAGTTATACAGTATGAAACTCCGTAGCTTGGCCTTGGTACATATGAATATGAGCTCTGAAAGAAAAAACAATGATTTTGAAATATTTTTAAACTAATTGACAGTAAAATCTATACACACATGCAACAGTATTAACAATATAAAGTAATATCAAAATTAGTAATTATAATAAAAATGAGGGAAACCTGGAAAATTATGATATAAAAAAAATCCCCAAAAATGAACATATTGTTCCAAAATCTATTCCTTACCCCATTGTTGAAACAATGGGGCAAATTTTGAGGAACTACACCTATCAACAATCCATTGCATCAAGTCAGGTTTAATTTCTCTTACCAGTTTAATGTGTGGGGGTGAGAGGGGAAGACACCCTTTCAGCAGCAGCATAGCTTCAAAGAAAGCTCTGTAAATGCCAAACAGAAACTAAAGGAGTTTCTAATATTTGCTTCTGTGTTGGCTGTCAGGAAAGGCTTGGAATAACTTAGTACACATCTGCATTATTGTACCATTAGGAAAGTGAAATATTTTTTGTTCTGTTCTGAAGTCAGGCAGAAGATTTCACATTCAGTCACTTTATCTCTGGCAAAAAAAAAGTTCATCTGAAACTCTGGAGAGTTGCTACAGCCAGTCTTGATAGGTCAGAGATGGTGGGACCAGTAGTCTGGGTTGGTTCCTACCCTGGGACTTCATGAATGAAAAGCATAAATCAATTGAAATTGTCATGCATCAATAGATAACTTTGAGCCTTTATTTTCCTTTTTTTTTTTTTTTATGAAGGGGAGCAAAGAGAAAATGAAAAAGCTAATAATAGAAAAGAAACAAGGAGAGGAGAAAAAATGTTTTTTGAGTTTGTTTTTAAATTATTCTGTGTTGTAGTAGAGCTTTGTTTTATTTCTGTGTTTTAAAAAATGATAAATGATTTATCTCAATATTTAAGTGGTCTTTTTTTACTTGAAAATATTTTCCAAGGGCATTTTGTGCATCGTTTCTGCAACAAAACATGTTACTAAAATACAGTATATTGCTCTGATATATGTAATTATTCCGATGGTAACATTTAATTTTTAATAAACCGAATAAACTCTTTTCTAGTGCACAGTTCTTTCTGGTATGTACAAAACTTTGCTTGTCTCATTCTTTGTAAAGACATGCTAGTAGAAGTATTGTGTATTTTTAAAGTGCAAGTTCAGGTTCACATGATTCAATTGTGCCACAAAAAGCATGCTATAAATTTATATGAATATGAAAAGTCCTACAAGATCAGGCCATATCTGTTTCCTGCAGTTACAATCAGAAGAACATGACAGCAATAGGACTTCCATGCTGCTGTTCTTCAGCAGGTGCTGTGTTATTTCTGGTCCTGCAGATACAGTACATAGCAAATAATTATTGATAGTGCTGTCATTCTGGTATTTGTCTAATCTACCTATCCTCAATGCAGTAGTCTCCAGATGGGATAGACTTCAATTCTAGTAATTTTAAAATCGGTGCTGCATTTTGGAAGTAGAAATCCAATACATCTGGAAAACATGTAGAGGGAAGGCAGGTCTAATCTCGTTAAAGATGAGTTTTAGCTATATGTCAGCCCTTCAAGGTAGGCCAGGTCAAGAAACAAACTTTACCAGGACTACTGTTACAGGGTAAAGCATCATGAAAGCCTGACAGATTTTCTCTCTCCCCCCTTTTATACCAAAGAAAATCAAGGAGGGACAATCTTGAGTTTCTTCCTTACCCCCTCCTCTCATTCAGGGCTTTTTTGTTGCTGTTCTTTTTTAATGTAATGACCAGGATTGTACACAGTATCTCAGATATGGAGGCACCTTAGATTTGCTTAAAGATGTTACAAATTCATTTGTTTAATTTTCATAATGTTTCCTAACATGGAATTTGTCTTTTTCCAACCTAATAAAGGAGTAACAGAACAGTGAACTAACTTCATAGAAATCATAATATTTTCATGAGAGGTGAAGGGAAATTTCCCAACCAACAAATCTTTTATTAGCCAGATTTTTTGAAGTACTGTTTTTCTATCCAGAGCTGCTGGTAAAGTTTGTTTCTTGACCTGGCCTACCTATGACAGCACAGACGAAATGCTATCTTAGTAATGTATACTAAGAAAATTACATAATTTATATGAGGAAGAGAAATAAACTAGTTTTAATTAAAATTAATTGTTTTTCCAACCAGGTAGAGCTACATGGTGCTTTTTCATTTCTCACTGTTTTTGGTAAGACCTGAAAAGAAAATATTTTTAGAAACCTGGACCTCAAAGCATTTTCTGATATACAGTTCCTCAAAGCAAAAGAATTCATTATATGTACCAACAAAGACAGTTCAGTCATTGTATGCATTTTGCCACAGTAAACGTAAAACCAAAAATCTTAAATCAATTCTTTTACAGCAATTGACTAGGTGTGAAACTACACATGACATGGATGACCTCAGTTTGCTGTACCAATTTTCCCCCTTTAAAACAACCATAGGGGACTGCTAATTTGATAAAGGAAGTAAAGGCAGAGCTATAGGTTTTAATTGTGAAGCTAATGGCTTGAATGTGGAAAACAAAATTACTTAGATTGGGACAACACTCCACGTACCAGGCATTCCTCCCTCTAACATCAATCTCCACCAGATACGTGTTCAAAAAGTTGTTGGCAGATCCAAAGTGATTCCAGAAAGGGAAATCATTCTAAAGATACTATTTTGCAATAACATTCTTTCCATTTTAATTATTTTTCCAAGTAAGAAAAAGAAGTGGGAAAACATAAAGTGGTTCTATAAGGAAAATAATGCTGCCCAGATTCTGCATAAAATTTCACATATGTGGTATGATGATGGCACAATACAAACCTTATTTGAAAACACCTATCATCTCCCACATTGTATATACTTAGTTTTTTAGGTGTGCACTAGGTGTACACTTTGAGAATGTACTTAAAATGTTAACTATTACAGTGCATTGTTCTGACTATATAAATGATTTAACTTTTTAATAGGAAAATCTAAAGTATATTGGCTCTGTCAGATTGTATGGGATGCCAGGCTCAAATACTCCTATCAAATGTCTAGAAGATACAATTTCTCTTTCCATCCCTGCCTGTAGGAGCTTGCTGGTTTTGACAAAAGCAACATTGTGGTATTGCACCCCAAGCCAACCCTTCCATAAGTGCATGCAATGTCACAATGCATTTACAAAAGGGGCAGGACTTATACCATGACCCAGCAACACA
The DNA here is from genome assembly GCF_035149785.1 of Candoia aspera. NCBI lineage: Eukaryota > Metazoa > Chordata > Lepidosauria > Squamata > Candoiidae > Candoia > Candoia aspera. The sequence goes on along the minus strand of NC_086154.1, from coordinate 201,423,698 downwards.
GCTTTTGTCATTCTGCACGCCCCCTTGCCCCTGCTGGAGGATGTCACTACTCCTTTCACAAAAGGTAGCAATTAATAAGACTTCCACTTTCTTAAAAGAACTAAACCTTAGGACTTCTGGGACAAGAAAGCAGCTTCTCTATACAGCAAGGAAATCCAAAAGGAAGTTTTCCTGTGTTTGCATATAACTTCCAACTGAATCACAGCAGATGTCTCTTCTTTTTGCCCATCTGTTGTTCAAATTAAAATTGTTGAACTTCCTTTTCTTTCAATTTGTATTTTGCCAAGATATAGAGCTGTAAACAGGAACATGAAAGAAAATAAATAAGAGTTTTTATAGGAAAAGCTGATAGAACAGCTTTTCTTTTTTTAAGGAGCTATATCAATGAAAAGCTTTCCTGTTTTGTTAATGTTGACACAAGTAAGATTAAATTTTTCCCACAATGGACTTTAAAGTAATTTTATTAACTAGCTTAGGGAAAAGAAAGGTACAAGTCAAGACTAGTATGAATTAATAATCAAGTAGACATGGTGTATACATTCCTTGATTAGATGTAGTATATAAAAGTAGATATGGCATATAAATTACTTGCAGCCTAGATGTAACAATCTGGATAGTTTTGTTATTCCTCAGTTACCCATTCTACCAGAAATCACATATTTGTTTTTTGATGCTATCAAATCTACAGTGAGATAAACAGCGAGAATGAGTGTATACATCTACACCTACATGGGTATCTTTTTGATGCTATCAAATCTATAATGAGAAAAAATGAGAATATTTTTTTACAATGAGAAAAAAAGACAGCTCTAAAAGATCATTTGTGAAGTTCATATTTTCAGTGAGGCAAACATTTTATTATATTAGTTGTTTTAAAAAATTACTGCTAATTGTGGGAAACCATATGATTTGGGTAGCTACTGTCCTAAACCCTGATAAAAAATACCGATTTATCCTTGCCAAATACCTATACTCAAAGAATCCATAGCTACTTTCTTTAATGGTTCTGAGATGGGAATCAGTTTCCTGACAAATATAAAGTTGTCATCATTATAGTCAAGGTAGTAAAAAAATCAGAAAATATCCAGCATGACATTTTTAACACAGAGACCTAATTATCTGTTCCCTTCCCTCCTACCCTCCATCTGTTGCGCTGCCTTGTTCCTTTTGAGGTAGATAAAAGAAACTCTACAGCATCCTTGTTACAAACCTGGTGTTCCTAAATATTAGGCTGATGAAACCCAATGATAAGCTTTAAGAAGCTCAGTGTTTATTTGGGTAAAATAAAGCACTCTTTGTTTCTTTTTCTCTAATTCTTAAGAAAGAAACACTAGATGGCAGAATTTCATCAGGGAAGTTCTTTCAAAATCACATTCTTGCTCCCTGAGCTGGCCCAGAAAATTTGGTTCATTGTTGAATCCATGATAAAACATATAATTTTTTTTAAAGAAACACTCTATCCAAGACTAATCACCATCTGTTCACTGATTAACACCCCTAAGAACAAGCCAGCTTTGATATATCTGCTACAATATTGGAGGATGATAGTGGAACTTGGAAAAATTGATCATATCATTCAAAAGCTTTCTTCCTTCTCTCTTTGTGGGGAAAAAAATAGCAAAAGTTGAAAAACAACACAAATTAGGGATAGACTTCTCCTTCCTTTGTAATATGACAATGTTTTATTATAAAACTCTCAATTCTTGATTCCAAATTCTATAGAATATAGTTAAGTAAAACAAGACTGTTGATTTCAATCCAGAAATGTGACAATAATATTTGTCCAAAATGAGCTAATATTCCAACTTCTAAGTTCCATACCCATCAGCATGACAACTGCAACCATCTCTTATTAAACATTCCCTAAGGTGTCCAATATATATGAAACAAAATTTTGAGTTTTCCCTATTAACCTCATTTTAATATCACAGAATTTCATACTATTTAAAGTAATCTTCCCCTAGTTAACCAGGTTAGAACATTCAAACATATTATTCCAGAAGTTATGTGAATAACTAACACTGGTTTCATCAGCTTCCTTTCACTTTGTGTAAAAGAGAGTTATTAGCTTGAGAGTTACATTTTAAGGAATTAGGAATTAATTCCTCAAAAACCTCTAATGATGTAGAACTTCAGAAACAGCAATAATATCTAGATACTGAGTAACAAATGCTTAACTTGAATAACCTGCCAATAGGCACTCTGAGGAAGTTCAAATTTATTTCTTAATTCTTCAGAGTTTCAGGAGAATGTTCTTAAGAACTTAATTGATCCAAAGTAATAATACAAGCAAACTTATAGGGCCCTTCCTGAACAAAGTTGTTAAAAGGATACCAAGTGGGAACTGTAAACATGGTAACAGGAATGTGGTATCTAGGAAAAAATCATTGAATCATTAAGTTCACTAAAAAATATTCATCCCAACTTTGTCAAGCTACAACATGGAGAAATGCTAAGAGGATGAAAAACTGTACTATTTGCCAAAGGGCCCTACTCTTTTTAGTAAATGAAGTATTGAAAGGTTCCATTAATCTCTTACAGCAGCGATCTTCCTATGAGAAATGAAAATCTCAAGCTGCTTACCATGGAAGTAAACAATGGCCATTCCTTAGGATGTCTATTTACAAATATCCCAATACTGAAAATTAGAGAAGATAGAGGGCATCACTGATGAGTTCTTTATTGCATTTTAATTACTAGTGAAATAATCCCATTTGTGATTACACATGCAAAAGAATTAAACTACCATTTAAAAGTAGACACCACAGAAAAGGTATGAAACTGAGACCTTTTTTCATGTCAGTTGAGTAACATCTCAATTGCACATTCAACTAGAGTGACATTGCAATGTATGATTTCTCAAAGGTAGTTAAAAAGGGAAGGTAGGAGTAACTTATTCTCATGAGTTTATTCCTAAGATTAATGAAACAAAGCAACTTATAAGAAATAAAAATAAAATAATAAACTCTAATAAAAAGTATTTATATACTGTTAATAAAATATCCCTTATTCTAAATTAGAATAACGTTCTATTATTCCCATTCCCATTTGTGTTTTTTCTATTACCCTCAGTAATTAAATACCATTTCCATTTGCAATATTTCAAGGACCCATATCCTGGTTTTATATATAGAAACTACAAGAAAATCTACTTTCTAAAGATTAAAGGAATTATAATACTCCCCCAGTTGCACCACATGCAGGAACTCAGTAAAGCTCATCAACTAGTTTTATTGGACCGTTTCAAAAATAAGAAGCAAATAACAATTTTCAGAGCAAGAAATTGATTTTATTAAATAATTAAATTGACCACACAGTGTACTTTATTTCTTATTCTAAACATTTTTACTGTGCTCTTCAGTTGATAAATCCCACAAAAAGCTTCCACAAGGACATATTGGACAGCTGCAATAGGCAATTCAAAGAATTCGTAATAATACACATTCATTTATTCATCTTCTACTCACAGGACAGTTAGTTTTGATTATCTTGAAGAGCAAAAACAGTCCAGTACAAGACCCAATAACAGCTAAGAATTTGTTTCTTTTCAGTCAGACACATTTGCCTGACAGACATATTTTTAAATAGTTCCAAATTTAAAAAGCCTGCTTTTCTCTATAACTCTTTGAGGCAAAAAATTTATTAGACTAATTCAAGATCAGAAAATAATGTGCAAATCTTTTATGACAAAGTGAAAGTAAATGTAGCTTTTAGGAATCATTACCTAAGGAATGTGTTATTAAGAATATGGAATAAACATAAACCCAGATGGTGTCCAAAGATATCTTTACTGACATCCACACAAGAAGCATTTTATAGAAGAGAAATAGCAGATAAAGAATATGAGGACTTACTAAGACAAGATAAGGAAGAAATGAAGATGAAGACAAGAGAACAATTAATAACATAAGGAGATTGTTTTCAATGGTTTTCTTATAATCAGATGAAAGAGAGATTTAATATAGACAAAAGGACAATTGGAATTGAGAAGAAGAAAACAGAATTTGAAATAGGGTTATGTACAAAGGATGATCAGAAAGTGCAAAAGCTGGCTTGCAACTAAACCTCAAAAAAACCAAGATTATGGCAACCAGCTTGATTGATAACTGGCAAATAGAGGGAGAAAATGTAGAGGCAGTGAAAGACTTTGTATTTCTAGGTGCGAAGATTACCGCAGATACTGACTGCAGTCAGGAAATCAGAAGACGCTTAATCCTTGGGAGAAGAGCAATGACAAATCTCGATAAAATAGTTAAGAGCAGAGACATCACACTGACAACAAAGGTCCGCATAGTTAAAGCAATGGTGTTCCCCATAGTAACAGATGGGTGCGAGAGCTGGACCATAAGGAAGGCTGAGAGAAGGAAGATCGATGCTTTTGAACTGTGGTGTTGGAGGAAAATTCTGAGAGTGCCTTGGACTGCAAGAAGATCAAACCAGTCCATCCTCCAGGAAATAAAGCCAGACTGCTCACTTGAGGGAATGATATTAAAGGCAAAACTGAAACACTTTAGCCACATAATGAGAAGACAGGACACCCTGGAGAAGATGCTGATGCTAGGGAGAGTGGAAGGGAAGAGGGGCCGACCAAGGGCAAGATGGATGGATGATATTCTAGAGGTGATGGATTCGTCCCTGGGGGAGCTGGGGGTGTTGACGACCGACAGGAAGCTCTGGCGTGGGCTGGTCCATGAAGTCACGAAGAGTCGGAAGCGACTAAACGAGTAAACAACAACAACAACAAAGGATGATCATGTAATAGCTAAAATGTACAAATTGTTACTAAGGTTTGAAATGGAGGATGAACAGGTTAAAGACTGTATGGTAAAATGAGCTGCAAACTTTGGTTACAATATTAATATGTATATATGGGAGAAAATGTGGGGAACTGGTGTTAAATTTATATTGGGTCATAATTTAAGAGAAAACTTTTATAAAATGATGTACCAATGGTATATGACACCAGCTATTGTAAATTGTCTAAAATTTATAAAGGAATATCAAGTAAGTGTTGGAAGTATGAAAAGGAAGAGGGGACTATCTATTTATTTATTTAGTTATTAATCAAATTTATCACTGCTCATCTCCCAAAAGGGACTCTGGGTGGTTTACAATAAAACATAAACAAAAATATAAAACTATAAAACACTATAATACATAATACAATAAATATAATAAAAACCTCAATGGCTGAAAGTTCTTTATGATTTGCAGGCAGAGCTGGGTCCTGCTAAGAAACTAACCATCCCCAAGAATGGCTACTCTCCCTCCCACCCCAGGCATAATTACAGAACCAGGTCTTTAGCTGTTTCCTAAAGTCCAGGAGGGAGGGAGCCAATCTCACTTCCAGGGGAAGGATATTCCAAAAGGCAGGTGCTATTGCAGAGAAGGACCTCCTGGACCCCACCAGATGGAATTCTCTTGCAGATGGGGTCTGTAGCATACCCTCTCTGCATGACCCGGTGGGATAGGCTGATGTGATGGGGAGGAGACAGTCCCTTAGGTAACCTGGACCTGTGCCATGTAGGGCTTTAAAGGTGATAACCAACACCTTGAATTGGACCCGGAAGCATACTGGCAACCAATGCAGCTCGCGGAGCAAAGGAGTGACGTGTGCTGATCTTGGGAAACCCAAGATCACCCGCACAGCTGCATTTTGCACCAGCTGTAGGCTTAAATTTCATTAATATTATAAATCTGACTTTTATCAATGTCCTAGAAAATTAAACATGGTGTAATACGGTTACTAAATGTCTGAATAATATATTTTTTCCTAGGGAATTAAAGCAACTGATCCATTCCAGTTGCTTAGATTGATCCTTGTTTGTGAGATATAAAATGCACACTGTTTAATATTTAAAGTGAACTTGTACTACACTGATAGCAGATATGTTACAAAGAATAAGATACTCAGGCTTTGAATATGAATTCCATTTTAGCTCTAAACTAATACTGCATGATTTATTTATTTATTTATTCAATATGTATGTCTGCCCATCTCACTGTAGAGTAGCTAACAACATATAAAACTACAATGCAAATAAGCATTCAACCACAATACAGTACATTGTCTTGTGAAAACATTGTCTGTCAGTCTACCTTTAATTTTGGAGGAAAAAAAAAACACATAACCCAAAATTGGTCTTTTTGTCACCAAATCTCAGCAGTGCAATTTTAGGATGCTGAAAAGCTGCAAGCAACTCATAGCTGCCTATCCCAACTTTAGGCAATGTTGCCTAATGAGAAAAACTGTCTATAAGGGCTGAAGTCGGTAATGTAGGAATCACCAATTCCTAGGCTAGGCAGAACCACAATATAAACACTGAGATATCCCCTATTCCCAAGGATGGGAAGAGAGCAGCCAAATTGCCATTGACTTAAAAAGTTGGAGGAAAATGCCTAGAACTTAAATCCTGCAAGAGGTGTGATTTCTGTGTTTTGTGCATATATGGATTCTTCCTGTCTGCAATAAAACTTATCCAGTTATGTTCTGCATTTAACCTTCTGCTGTAAGCAAATTCTGGAATAAGGGATGAAATGACTGAAGAATCAAGATTTACTGCCAGGGAGGAAGGGAGTCAGAAAAAACAAGATGGCACATATGCCTGCATGATCAAAGCCTACCATCCTCTTTTTAAAAATTATTATTATTATTATTATTATTACTATTATTATTATTACTATTATTATTATTATATCTTAACATATACAATTAACAAAAAAAATCCTTAAAGAAAAAAATTAATAGAAACCAAAAGAAAAAAAGAAAATAGAAAAGAAACAACCCCAGAGAAAGGAAAAAGAAAAAAATCTTATATTTTATACTTATCAATAGTCACTTGCTTACTAATAAACACACTACTATAATATAATCAGTATAAAGTATCATTGTAAATTATCACAACATTTCTGCCATAGTAACACATATTGCTACATCCTTTAATAAAAATACCATCTTTTCCACAAAATTTACACCATGTTGCACCTCTGAAGGGGGAGGGAAAGAAATGGAGGAATGTGGTAGTAAAAGGTACCCCCCCATGTACATGTAAGCTGCATTCACAACCAAATCTCTGAGATCCCCCCACCCCATACATATGAACTGCTGAAAGTGTCCTTGTAAGAAAACATTCACAGCAAGCTGATTTGACTCCTAGTGGCAACAGGGAGAAGCCTCCGTCAGGGACCTGTGGCCCAATAAACCAAATGCTTCCATTCACCGATCATATATCAGAGATGATACAGCTAGCATGCTGACCTAGAGGAAGGGATAAATAATAATATGGTCACACGGATGGGTTTATCTAAAAATTCTGAGGTCGCACTGCAATTTCCACTATGTCTGCCTTTTTCTGTGTCTTGTCTTTGCAATGTAGCAGGCCAAAGGAATATAAGCTGTGGTTCTGCTTTTGTTCAGGGCTGCTCAGCTTTGCTAGGAGCCCAGTATATACTGTATGCATGTTAATACAATTATGTTGTATCTTCAAAGTGATTTGGTTGCTTTAGGTGAGCCAGGATTTGGCCACAATATAAGCTTTACCTAGGAAGTAACATTTTCAAGGGAAAGTCTGAGTTACCTAGTCTGTCTACAGCAGTGTTTCTCAATCTTGGCAACTTCAAGACGCGTGGACTTCAACTCCCAGAATTCCCCAGCCAGCCATGCTGGCTAGGGAATTCTGGGAGTTGAAGTCCATGCATCTTAAAGTTGCCAAAGTTGAGAAACACTGGTCTACAGCATAAAGTTTACATGATGCACCCTCCAGTATAGGAGGGAGAGAGAAGTTCAGTTCATGAAGAAGGAAGAACTGCAAATGATGGACAGCCCTGAGAGTTTCAGTTTAACCAGTAGGAGGCATATATAGAGAGACATGTAAAATAACCATTCTGAGAAAGGAATGGAGAGAAACCTACAGAATCTCTCCACTATCTTGACTAACACTATCTTAGTTACCCCTAGTGGTCAATACATTTAGAGGTATAGAAAGCTGGTGCATGCAGTCTTGGAGGATTCGCATACCACTCACTGAACTCAAATTAAAAAAAGCCAAAACCCATCAAGGTTTCACACAGTGTATCACTCAGCAGGGCCAGCTCTAGGCTAAGGCTCAGTAGGCACTGGCCTGGGGGCCCCAAAATGGAAAAGACTTTCGAAAAACACAATAAACATGCAAAAAGCAGTAACAGCACACTCTGTGAACCAGCACACCTGCTCAAGGGTTAAATATAATTTTGCAAAATTGTTGCCATATGAGAACAATTACTTACTGGGTAAATAGGGTGAAAATGTCTGAGAAAAGAAAAAAAAATGTCTGTGGCTGAAAATCGTAAGTGTAAAGCTCAAAAAGTCAAAGAAAAAAAGAAAAAAGAAGGCACCTTTTTGAAATTCCTAACAAAATCAGAAGATGAGGCAAACCTTAGAGGCACCAGAATATGACACCACTCCATAAGATCAGTCCATTTTCACTCAGATCTATTATATTCTTTGTCTTTCTTTTGGTTTCACAGATCCACAATGTACCTATTTTCTTTCTTTCATTTCACTTATTAGTTCATGTTCTTCATATACTCCTTTTACATCCCAAGTTGCAATATTCTGTATACCATGGCTGTCACTGGATGGGTCCATAAATATTTACCTCAGATGCCTATCACAACTTTCATCAATTAAGACTTCCATATAATGCTTTTTAGTGAGGTTTTCCAAGCACATTCACACATTTCTATGCAAGCTAAGATCACCAATCTAGAGACTACCTTGCAAACCCACATATTGTTGCCTGCATTCCACCAGCTACAAGACAGAGTGATGTATTGACACTCAAAATACTAATCTGATACTTTCTTCATACAATTCATATGAAGGTAGATTGCGTGGCTTCTAAGTCCTTAATGCCAAACTTCATAACAGCTGTATTCACTCATCACACTATGGCATCATATGGTTTGGTCTGACTTAATGTGATGTGTAAAACCCACCCTTGTGGTTTGTAAACCATGGTCTTTGGAATAGAATTATTTGTGAACTAGGTTACTATGGTTTGTTCAATAAATCATCATTAAAACAAATAATGACTAAGCAAAATGTATGAATTTATCATACAAGCATGTCTGTAATAAATCCCATCAACTGTTTTTCCTTCCTAAGAAACAGTTTAAGGAAAGTAATTTGTAGCAGAGAAGAGATGATAGGAGGAAGAGTGCTGCTTAACGTTTTCAGCATCTGCTGCATCCCCATGTTCATTTTACCTCCACAGCTGCTCCATCTATTGGATTCCAAAAATATACATGGACGTGCCCAGTGTTGCATCAGACCTATCCTGATGCATCATATGATAGGGTCTTGCCCTCCTGTGTGTTTCAGATGTTTGGGAGATGAGAGCCTGAAGTGCCCAAAAGCTGCAGAGATGAATGTTTTGTAAGGACCTGGGACTTGCCTGAAATATTTACCAGAAATATTCCTGGACAAATATTCTTTGCTTCTGCACTCATCATATCACCAGGGCATACCAAAGCCATCTTCTCACCCTTAAAATTAACTCGCTGCTCAACCATTTTTAAGTGTCTGGTTTAATACTGGACACCTTGCCTGAGGGATGGAGGAGCCAAGGTACCCAGTAGTGAAAGAGGTGGTGCAGCTATGAGGGAAACAAGCAAGCAGTGGGAGAAAGAAGCCAGGCATGTGAATCCTGCTGGTTAGCGAGGTTGAGACCTTTCTTTCCTTGGCTGCTCTTGCCTTTATCAAGTTTCTTTTGTAAATAAGAATAGCCACATGGTTCACACATTGTGCTAATCCATAGCTTGTTTAACCATGTTTTTTTAATAAGCCACAGTGACCAGGCTCACACGTCATGCTAAACAAAAACTATATAGACCATTTGATTGATTTGCACAATGTATAAACCCAGCTGCAGTGTGATTTTTGGTTTTGTTTATACATGTCGTAGTAAACCAGATATCTGAATCTGTCACTGCTAATTAGTGCTTGAGTGGAATGTAACTGCAGGCGTTTCTCATCAATGACAGGTGAGAAAAGCCTGCAGTTGTGAAACAAAGATCCACCTCGCTCTTCGCGCCTGTTGAAGTCTTCTTTGTGTGCCGAGGCTGGTTGATTTTCCATATGTTTTTCTAAACAGGCCCCAGAGCCAACAATGACAGAGGTAATAAACACTGTGGATTTGGCAGAATCTAGAATATAAGATTAAGAATGTATTAATTACAGTTTGTGTGATGAGCCACTCAGAGTGCTGGAGGTTTCTAATGCAATTTTAGCACAGATGGAAATGTTACTGAAGAATAGGGTAAAGCTCGGGTGAAGGAAAAACTCTCCTCAAGTAAACTTTGTTTCTTCAGAATTTCACATTGTGCATGGTGTCTCCCTGAGTGAGATGCGCAGGGACAAAATATGAGATATAAATGAATAAACAAACAAACAAATAAATAAACAGTGTGATCTATTTAAAAGCTTGGACAAGGTAGTCTTTGGGATATTCCCTAAGAAGTAGAACAATTATGGATAGAAAGCAGGCAACACAGGGGGTGGGGAGAAGTCTCATCAAATGGGATTGATTCTATCAATTCATTATCCTGTATCAATGTAAATCTGATTTTATGAAAGGGTCACAAGGAGAATGTGAGTAGATAAAATAACAGTAGTCAAAGAGACATTACGTTGTACTGTAGTTTAAATGATGCTAGCAGCCATTACAGCTCGTTTTTGCTACACCTTTTTTTTTAACCTAAGCAACATCCCAAGTGCTACATAAGTAAAGCTTTTTCTATAATTTTATCTGATGTGCACATAAGAGCATTTTAAAGTTCAATTGATTCCAAGAAATGTTGGCTCTCACAGTGCAAAATAGACTGTTTTATTTTTTTCAAAACAGGTACTGGTACTACCCTTCAAGCCAAAATACACTTACTCAGAAATAAGTCTTGCTTTGTTCATTAGAGTTTATTCCCAAGTAAATGTGTCGCCTTGTTGCCTTTCTTCTTAAGACTTTTTTTGTGTTAAGATAATCAGTGAAATCACTTGATGGGGCAGGCTTAAAGGGTTTCCTCATATGGACAGAATAGGATAGACTAGGAACCTTACAATCATGTAACATATTTTGATTGATTTGTTCAAACATCTAAGACTTAAGTCAGAGGTGAATGTAAACTGTGAAAAAAAAACTAGTTGTTAAATAGCAAGAACAAAGACTCGTGATGCTTCTTTCTTTCATCCTGGAGTGATCACCTTATTAATATCAGAGTAAGTATTTGCATTATGCAGAAGTCACAATTTCATATAGAAAGACAATAATCTACCCAAAGAAGTTCACAAACAACTAAGGCTGGAAAACACTGGATTGCTGTATTTTTGTAAATGGTTGTTCTCCCCTGAATTTTGATTGTATATACTAGCTGGGCATTCACCCCCCCCCCACCCCACCCCACCTATGCCTATTTTTCTGATTCTCAGAGCCCTCAAAACCATAATTTGGTGACCATTTTTCAGCAGAAACACATGATTTTTATGGGAAAACCCATTTTTAAAAAGCATTTAAGCCTTTTTAAGATTAGCAAACCCCAAAATATCACCCTAAACCCACTACAAACAAACTCTCCTTATACTCACTACTCCATCACGATAGCCCTCAGCCATCCTCCCACCAGAAATTAAGTATGTCCCCGCAAATACAGAAAGTTTGTCAATTCCAGGGCTCATCCCAGTGATGTAGCATATTTATTTCATTTGAACAGAGATAAAACATTTTTCCCTTCTGTGTCATGACCAGAACTTGAGAATGCTAGAGAAGAGTTTAAATTTAATTTAATTCCAAGCTTGGCTTTTATATTATTCTCTCCTGAAGGCTTGAGTCCTAATCTGGGGGAGAAACTAGTAATTTTTTAAAAAGTGTTTTTCACCCAAGTGGATAGGACACTTTCGGCAGAGAAAGAAAATCAAGAGAATTTCTTTAAATGTTGTTCTATTAAACTTGATAAACATTACAATTAACATTGGTATCATATATAAACTAAATACCAATATTAGGCAATGGCAAACCACCCCGCTATAGTCTGCCAAGAAAAATCGCAAAAGTGGCGTCCCTCCAAAGGGTCAGACATTACTCGGTGCTTGCACAGGGGACCTTTCACATCATATTACTATTACATAAAAATTGGTATTTAAAAAAAAAAACAATTAAAAAAATGAGAAATCAGGGAAAAATTAAAAACGTTTACTAAACTGCCTAAAGAACAAAAACAAGAGACAAGGAGAAAGACAAAGGGAAAAAAAAATAGGAAGGGAAATTTAAAAACCACTATAAACTAGAAAGTAAAAAAAAAAGCAAAACATCTAAATATCTAAATTATATCTATTTCTATATGTTTGTGTAATGTGCCAATTTAAAAATTGTTAATTAGAAAGATATCAGACTACAGATAGTCCTCGCTTACTGACTGTCTTGTTTAACAACCATTCAAAGTTACAATGGTTGGGAAAAAAAGCTCTGCCACCAATCCTTGCATTTACACTTGTCGCAGCATCCCACAGTCACATGATCACCATTTGAGAGCTTCACAACCAGCTTCTAACAAACAAAATTAATGGAGAACACAGAAGTGAAATCACAAGTCATGGTCCTGTGGTGTCTCACTTAACAACCATGGTGATTCACTTAATGATGGAAGCAGAAGTTAGGTCATAAGTCCGGTGCAGTCACGTGATTTTTTTGCTTAGTGGCCGTGGAGTTTAGCGACAGAATTGCAGTTCCCAATTGTGGTTGGTAAGCAAGAACTACCTGTATTAAAATGATATAACTTCATTTTTTTCAATGCTGTTTTCCAGTTTTTAAATAAGGAATTGAACCGAGACCATACAGGGTACTGACAGAAAACAGTGGACATTTTTAAAAGAAAAGTTATTTTACTTTTGTGCTGTATTTTTTCAAATTTTGCTGGTCATTGACCGAATAAACAGTATTTTTTTTCTTTCTTTAAAAGAAAGGTGTATTTCCTTGTTCAGCTGCCACCCCCTACCCCTACTACCAAAAAAAAAAAAAGCTTTGTGTTTCTGTCTTCAGGGAAATCATCTGGGAGCCAGAACTCCATTTCCCATTTGGAGGGGCCAAAAATCAGAGTTGGCTACGAGTGGCAAATGAAAGGGGGCAGCAGATGCCCTGCACATAGGGGGGGAGCCCAGGACTGACAATTCTGCCAATTGTTAGCAATTGTGGTTGGAGTGGGCTCCGGGGCCATAAAAAAGTGGGCTAGGCCCTGCAAACCACTTGGAATTTAAACTATACCGAGGTCCTTTAGACATTGCTTTCCTCTGATAAACATGGGATATCCCTCTAGTTGCAGCTGTTTTTTATATCCTGTCCAATATTTTGCTTGCCCATTTTAACTCCTCTCTCTCTCCCTCATTAAGATGCTTAACATCCACAAGGAAAGCTATTAGAGTCTGACCTTCTACTCAACTGCCTTGTAAGTCCCTTGCTGCCTTTTCTAATAAGCAGAATGCTAACACGTTTAAAAAAAAAACTTGTTTTCCTAGGGATCACAGTCACCTTCTAAACAAGATCCTCTTTGCCTGAGAACACACGTACATGCTTAATTATGAAATAGGGATATTGGTGTTTGGAGAAAGGGGGAAGAAGAAATTCTTCAGCCAAACAACTGAGTGACACAGAAGTGGTTGACAAATTGTTTAGGCCAAATTATTGATGTGAACAACAATACGGCTCTGTGTTGCTTTTTCCAATGCATATATTAACAGCCATACATGGGAAACAAATGCTGCTTTGTGGCAAATGAATTATGTAAATGCAATTTATAGCATTAATTTGGATGTGTAAATTTAATCCACGCAAACATAAAAAGGGCTTTCGTGCAATGAATATTTCAAAGGCAGTTTAATACATTTAAAATAAATATTGAGCAGCTGATGGGAGGGGCAAGCATGCTTTCCACATCACAAAAGCTGCTTTAAAGCAATCATTTAAGGGCCTAATGAACACTTACTACCTTGGGATCTTAACTCCTAAGTAAAGGTGGCTTTTAAAAGGTTCGTTGTGCACCCTATACAGGTGCCAGATATTGGAGGCTGCACATCACAAAAGTACATTGTAAAATATATTAGGGAAGCAAGTTTGACTATATTTAAAAGGTACTTTTAATAGAGCAGGACCTAAAAATCACAAATCTTTCAGTGGTGAAGCACATTTAATAGATGATCATTCAGCATCAACATTTTAATTCAGTGGGTTTTTCTGTTCACATCGCCAATTTTTATTCAAGTTACCAATCAGGAGTCAGTCTCCTCAAATTTTTAGTGGTCATGTTCTTATCTAATATTTTTGTTTATTCGTTCAGTCGCTTCCGACTCTTCGTGACTTCATGGACCAGCCCACGCCAGAGCTTCCTGTCGGTCGTCAACACCCCCAGCTCCCCCAAGGATGAGTTTGTCACCTCCAGAATATCATCTATCCAACTTGCCCTTGGTTGGCCCCTCTTCCTTTTCCCTTCCATTTTCCCTAGCATCATCATCTTCTCCAGGGTATCCTGTCTTCTCATTATGTGGCCAAAGTATTTCAGTTTTGCCTTTAATGTCATTCCCTCAAGTGAGCAGTCTGGATTTATTTCCTGGAGTATGGACTGGTTTGATCTTCTGGCAGTCCAAGGCACTCTCAGAATTTTCCTCCAACACCACAGTTCAAAAGCATCGATCTTCCTTCTCTCAGTCTTCCTTATGGTCCAGCTCTCGCAGCCATATGTTACTACGGGGAACACCATTGCTTTATCTATGCGGACCTTTGTTGTCAGTGTTATGTCTCTGCTCTTAACTATTTTATCAAGATTTGTCATTGCTCTTCTCCCAAGGATTAAACGTCTTCTGATTTCCTGACTGCAGTCAGCATCTGCAGTAATCTTCGCACCTAGAAATACAAAGTCTTTCACTGCTTCTACATTTTCTCCCTCTATTTGCCAGTTATCAATCAAGCTGGTTGCCATAATCTTGGTTTTTTTGAGGTTTAGCTGCAAGCCAGATTTTGCACTTTCTTCTTTCACCTTCATGATAAGGCTCCTCAGTTCCTCTTCGCTTTCAGCCATCAAAGTGGTATCATCTGCATATCTGAGGTAGTTAATGTTTCCTCCAGCGATTTTAACTCCAGCCTTGGATTCCTCAAGCCCAGCATGTTGCATAATGTGTTCTGCGTACAAGTTGAATAGGTAGGGTGAGAGTATACAACCCTGCCGTACTCCTTTCTCAATCTTAAACCAGTCCGTTGTTCCGTGGTCTGTTCTTACTGTTGCTACTTGGTCATTATACAGATTCCTCAGGAGGCATACAAGATAACTTGGTATCCCCATACTGCTAAGAACTTGCCACAATTTGTTATGGTCCACACAGTCAAAGGCTTTAGAATAGTCAATAAAACAAAAATAGATGTTTTTCTGAAACTCCCTGGCTTTTTCTATTATCCAGCGGATATTGGCAATTTGGTCCCTAGTTCCTCTGCCTTTTCTAAACCCAGCTTGTGCATCTGGCAATTGTCGCTCCATGAATTGCTGAAGTCTACCTTGCAGGATCTTGAGCATTACCTTGCTGGCATGTGAAATGAGTGCCACTGTTCGATAGTTTGAACATTCTTTAGTGTTTCCCTTTTTTGGTATGGGGATATAAGTTGATTTTTTCCAATCTGATGGCCATTCTTGTGTTTTCCAAATTTGCTGGCATATAGCATGCATTATCTTGACAGCATCATCTCACAAGATTTTGAATAACTTATTCGATATACCTAGCTTTAATCAAAATGTAAGAATTGGGTTGTAAATTGACTGAGAAGCACAGAGGATATAGTAGAATGAGTCTCCAAATATCTAGGCCTAGCTTATATCTAGGTTACCATAAGGATATTCTATATAAGAATGTTAGGAAGAATTTTTTAACGATGTTCAGTGACTAACCACACATTCTTTTTATCATCACATTTAATTTTAACATTAAAAAGTATATGTTTTGCATGTTGATTGAAGCAAAGTAACATTTTCTTTTACTGCCTAACAGGAGATAAATGATCATAAGAACGTTTTCCATCTGGGGATGGGAAGATCAGTTTATTTACAGGCTTTGTCCATTTCATAAGTTTATGAATGTTCCCATCTGCCCTGAAGTTCACTAGTAAAGAGTCTTGCTTCTCAAGGTCCCTACACTCATATGGCTAATAGAGATCTTTCTGTGCTTAACTTTATCAACCATGCAGTCTTCAGGTGCATCATTCTGCTGATAAAGAACTGAAAATCATTTACCAGAAATGAAGATCACGTCCTTTTTGAATAGGCCCCAAAAATGACAGATTGGCCCTTGAACCACCAGTCTTTGATCCTTTTGGTTCCTAGACAGCAGACTACCAAAATATGGCAGGAAATGCCTAGAGGAGTTCTAATGTTATTTTAAGTTTTTCACTCAAAATCAAAGTGTTCTAAGTGAAAGCTGTGATTCACGTACAGTGCACATATTTGTGATCTTTCAAGACTTTATTTCTAGAAAGTGCAAATTTTTAGCACATTTCTTTTACTATCCTAAGGAGTGCTGAATTGGACTGGGATTAATCAAGGGACAAGATTGGATGTTGATTTTCAATGATTGGTAAAAATAATAATTTTCTCTCCATTAGGGTTAGCTCCCTTGGACTTCATTATTGTAATTGGCAGTAAACTATGGAGTGAAAATTTCTTTTTTTAAAATTTTTTTATGAAAGGTTTTTTTTCATAAGCAAAAAACAAATCTAATAAAGAAAAAAAGGAAGAGAGGGAGGGAGGGAGGAAAAAAGATAAAGTGCAAATAAAAAGAAAAACAAAAAAGAGATACAATAGATAACTTCCAACCTCCTTTCCAAAAGATATTAACAAACCCATCATCTCCTCTCCTTTTTAACTATTCCAGGAATCCCTTCATCCAGATATTTAATCCCCCTCTTTTTCAATCATTAAATTCATAAATTATCATTTCAATTTTTTCTTCTTTTAGCAAAAAGTCTATAAAAGGTTTCCAGTCTTTTAAAAAAGTACTTAGTGTTTCCTTTCTGACCAAATAAGTCAGTTTTGCCATTTCCAACAAACAATCCATTCCTGCGTTGTGGGAATTTCAATACTCTTCCACTTTAGTGCGTGCATATAATAATCTTGCTGCCATTATCATATACAAAATCAGTCTTCCATGAGTCTTTTCTAATTCACTATCCATAAGTTCTAAATAAAAAAATTCTGGTTTCAACTATGGAGTGGAAATTTCCTGAACTGGGGCTCACTCCTGAATTTGTGATTAGCATGGGGCTCTTTATAGCTGACACAACAACAATACAAAGGATCACATATATTATTTATTTAAAAGATTGGAGTAGGATGCCTTCTGAAGTAATTACTCCATCAACCTGTGCAAAAACTATCCTCCTGTGAAATACTGCTCCAGTTTAATAGTCCCTTGTCAGAAAAGGACTCAATGCTGACTCATTTTAATGCTCTCTCTTTAGACTTATCCTTGGAGATATTTTCAGACTTTACTCTTGAAGGGCATTTGTCCATGTGGATTGGGGGAAGACAAACTATTGTCCAATGTACTTTTACACTGGTTATTTTATAAAGATCTTCATACAGAATTTAGTATTCCAGGCATGTCAGATTAATTCTACCGACTGTTTCTTGCTGGAGCAAGAACAACAAATGAAGTGATGTTCTATGTAACAGCCTGTGCTATTCAATCCACCTAGTCAATGTCATTTATTCTTGCTTTGCCTTGAGTTGCAATTCTAAAGCCTTTTTTCTCTCAAATGGATGGATATTCTTATTTTATATGCTGCCTGATCATAATCAACATCGACAACATATTTTAATGTTCCCAATGCAGACTTCCATATTACAAAAAATAGTTTCTTTCAGATGTTAATATTTAGGGTGCAGATGGGCAACATACATATATACATACATACATACATACATATATAAATATATACATATACATATATGCATATACATATACATATACTGCTCAGTACCCCTTTTGAGATCTCCAAAGCACCCTTAGAGTCTGCAGGCTAAATTTTTCTATTTTTGTCTGGGGGGGCAGTTTCAGGGGTGAAATGGGTACCTTATGCCTGGCAGTCTCCCAACAGCCAGGCTGTTTTCCTATTGGCAGGGGGATAGGTGGGTGTTAAGGAGCAAAATGAATTTAAGGCATCCATTTCACCCACTAAAAATATTCCCAACATACAGTATGCTGAAAAACTTGTCCCATCCACCCTGGTGAAATTTGTCCTTAGCCATGATGTCATTAGTCAAGTCCCCTTCAGACCCTGATCAAAATAATTAAGAAAGATTTGATATAAGATGTTTTACTATCAGTCTTGATTGCTAAAATGAATACATTCTTTTCCCAAAAATATTTATTTATTTATTTATTTATTTATTTATTCATTCATTCATTCATTCATTCAATTTGTATGACTGCCCATCTCACCTAAGTGAGTCTGGGCAGCTTAACACAGTTAAAACAACAATCCAATAAAAAAGTTAAAAACCAATATAGAAACTTATAAAACATCAGAAACCACTTAGAAAACAAAATAGCCATGGTCAGCAGTATCAGTAATTACAGTAATCCATTCAAGTAGTGTCTAGAGCATGAGTGACTGTGAGCAGAGCCTCTTTAAGCAGGAGCTGTGAGTCCAGGAGAAACCCCAGATTGCACATCAGATCTGTTTGGGGCAGTGCCACCCCATCCAGAACCAAGGATGGTAAGTCCTTGGAGCCTGCAGGCCCCAAGACCCAAAGGCACTCAGTGCTGCTAGGGTTGAGCTGAAGCCTGTGGTTCCCCATCCAAACCCCCACAGCCTCCAGACACAGGGCAGGTGTCATGAGTAAGGATGGCGAGCAGGGGGCTCCCATCCAGGCTGTAAAGCGCATGCGTAGTACTGAGGAATTAGGTAGCCATTCAAAGAGACACAGATCGGGCCCGCCTTAGCCTTTGGGGTTTATATGTCTGGGTTTTTCCCACGCTTCTTCAGTTTGTTAGGATTTTCTGTTATGTAGCAGTAATAAAACACTAGAGCCCTATTCCTTGTCTCAGCGTGGTTCCTGGCTGTTAGGACATCAGGACCTCGACAGCATTGCTTAATTCACCAGGGGCAGAGAAATAAAGCTGGATAACCCCGTAGCAATGGATAACCTCACCCAGCAGCTTCATGTAGGTGTTAAATAGCAGCAGAGAGAGTACTGAATCCTGCAGGACCTCACAAAGCAGGGGCCAAGACTAGGACCTCTTACTTCCACTCAACACCAACTGGAGTTGACCCTGGAGGAAGGATGAGAGCCAGCACAATACAGTGTTGCCCACTCCCGGAGCAAGTCCAGAAGGATACCCTGGTCGATAGTATTGAAAGCTGCTGAGAGGTCAAGAAGAACAAAAATGGATGCG
This sequence comes from Candoia aspera, assembly GCF_035149785.1. NCBI lineage: Eukaryota > Metazoa > Chordata > Lepidosauria > Squamata > Candoiidae > Candoia > Candoia aspera. Next base: position 201,404,239 of record NC_086154.1, on the reverse strand, counting down.
CTACCCCCATCCCACTCACACCAGAGGTCATCCAAAAGCACAACCAATGCTGTTTCAGTCCCATACCCAGGCCTGAAACCCAACTGAAAGGTCTAGATAATCCATCTCATCCAGGATCCTCTGAAACTGTTGCACGGCCACCTTCTCAACAACCTTCCCTAAAAAGGGAAGGTTGGAATCTGGATGAAAATTGTCCAGTATGGTTGGGTCTAGCAATGGTTTCTTGAGAAAGGGTGAACCAAAGCCTCTTTAAGTGGTGAAGGGACAACCCCCTCTTTCAAGGAAGAAGTAACCACTGCTAGGACCCAGCCACATGTCACCTCCCACAAGGCTTTCAGCAGCCAGGGAGGACATGGCTCTAATAAGCAGGTGGCCGAGCTCACAGTTATGAGGACCCTGTCCACTTCCTCAGGCCCAACAGGATCAAACTCTTCCCAGATAACAAAGCAAGACCACCAAAGGACCTGTATTAAGGCTGGAATCTAACTGGGAGCAGATCCAAGTGACTTTATCCGCCAGATACCCTGCATATTCCTCCACACAGCCCTATAGGTAAACCTCTGAGTTCCCCTTACCCAGGAGGGCCCAGGTCACCTTAAACAGGGTCATCTGGGGTGTACCAATCAAATAGGTCCCACCTCCCTGTGGCACAGCATAGCACCAGAGAACTCCACTGCTGCGTTGCTACCAGGGAGTGATCTGACCATGACAGGGGAGTGACTGACAACTCCCCCAATTCCAGATCACATTGCCATTGCTCTGACAGAAAAGTTAGATTAGGTGTTCAACCACTGTCCCGCATCAGGCCCTGGATTACATTGGATAGGCCCACGGCTGTCATGGTGGCCATGAACTTCCAAGCTTCCTCAGACCCCACTCCCAGAGAAGGCAAACTGAAGTCCCCCAGGACTATAAGCCTGAAAAACTCCAATGCCAGCCTGGTTATGGAGTCAAGGAACACAGGGAGGTTGCGACGCAGCAGAGAGGCTGGTACAGCAGCAACAGTCCCAACTGATCCCTAGAGCCCAACATAATGTTGGAAATATAATGAGCACATTGGATCTTTTTATCCTATCTGGTGGCAATGTTGTTAAGTTCAGCACTAATATAAAACTGTAGAATGGAACAAATTTTGAAAGTTGTAACCCCATTGCAACCTCAGATATTCTTACTTAATTTCACTAAACCATATATCCCTTCAAAATGCACTGAATTAGCATTGTATATGTAAATGGCTGCAAGAATTCTATATGCTTTTTACTGGAAAAGATCTCTGACCCGCCTCTTCAGAAAAATGGCTAGTTAAATTGTGGGAGTATGCCTCCATGTCAAGAATAACTTCATATTCTGATGCAGAATTAATTCTAATTGGAAACTATTCTTGAATTACAATGTTATATATGGAATCGTGTCACATCCAAAATTTGAGTTTTAGAGTTCATATCTTAATTTGATGCATAGTTTACAGCACTGATTTAATGAATTGTTTACTATCTACAGTTTTTTTTTACCATTTTGAACTGTGTTAACCAAGGTCTTTTAGTTTAAAGTTCAACAGGAATATGTGGCTTTTTATTAGAAAATGGATATGAATTTTCTATAATATCCTAAGTCTCTAATGGTCATAGGAATATATTAGTTTTATGATATTTCTGATTTATTGTTTATTGCATGTATTTCACTACCTTTATCTGATTCTTATATTTGTAGCATCTTTTTATTATATTCTTTCAAAAAGATATAAACAATAACATGGATAAAAATAATTAAAATGTGGCTTCTGGCTACAAGAAAATTATCTAGGCCTTTAGAAAGGATAAAAGGGGTTATGTCTGTTCACCCTTTAAAAAGATTGACTATTTCAGAAAGGCAAAATACAGATGCTTCTCCATAAACACAGTCCATTCCATATTTAAATAGAAAAGCACAGCCCAAATTAGAGGACTTCATATTTGCTAGATATAATATAGATACAAGGTTTGGTTTCATTTTGCTTTGTTTTGAAAGACGTTTTCCTTTTAATGAAAGACTTCACATTGCATCTGGCTCTGGGCAATGCTTAGAACCAAATTTTGCTGCACTACTTGAGTGAGCTTGCTGGGGGAGATAATAACACTGTGTCTTTTTTGCTGGTTGGATTGATAATTGGGGGAACCCAGGTTTAAGTCCAACCTGAGCCACAGAAGCTCTTTAGGTGATTTTGGGCCATCATTTCCTCTGTCCAACCTATTTCACAGGGTTATTGTGATTATAATGAGAGGAATCCCATGTACGCTGTTTTGAACTCCTGAACAAAAGGCAGCGTATAAAACTAACCACAAATAAATAATACATTAGAATATACCACTTTAAAAACCAGTTGGGATATGGATAATACATAAAATAGTATTAAGTACAAGTGGGAAAACTGCAGCCTTGAAGAAAGTGTTAGTTATAACTTATAGCATCCCTCACCACCGGCCAGGGGTTTCCACAGCAATGGGGTCAAAAAGGTCAAGATGATGCAGTCAAAGCCCTGCCCCTTTTCCAGTGCATTATGATGCAAGGCAGGACTTCAATCACATGGTTGTTGCCGCCAACTTGACTTTTTTGACCTTCCCCACAGGTACCCCTGCCACTCCTGGAGAGTAATCTAGCACATTTAGAACGCACAAGGTTGAGGAAGTGCAATCTAAGCAATGGCTGTATAATTACTATATTGTATGTAGATAAAACGTCTGGAACGGTGCACAGCACTCCCCATTAGGAAAAAACAATACAAGTTTGCAGCCTAAAAAATAAAAAAATCAAAGTTACAGCAATTGACACAAATGCAGCGTGTTGTAGCTACTTCATCTTCTATAATTAAACCAGATGTTGCTTCTTTCAGCAGACATACGGCATAATTTGTGATAGCAACATAATAAGCATTCTACTTTGCCTGGAGAAACACTCTAAGAGCAAGAAAAGCCCATCTCTCTTAAATTACCAAAATATGTATTATCGTTAAGAGATGTAGAAACATAAATGCAGCACAATACTGTTCTAAGACAAGCTGTAATTAGAAATGAATTAGAGTGAAACACTTGATGTACAACTGACAGTGGCACAGACTATTCATTCATCTTCAAAGTGGTGAATGGGAGGCTGTCTATCATCTTCACCCTCAGGAAACCAAGAACAAAGGTATCAGCTTCCCACCTGACCTACATACTGTTTACAGGCAAAGTTAGAGTGTTCATAGATTTTATAATGTTTTAAAAGGTTATAAAACTACCTTGTTTCAGGGTAACATTTGTTGATTTGACTGCACTCAGGCATTCGGAAGTAATAACTGTATTTACATATTTCTCTTTTCTTGATGGTCTTTTGCAGTGTTCCTATGAGATTTTTTAAAAAATTGACATGGGAGAACAGAAAGGAACAAGAGGCGATATAAGCTTTATTTTAATTGGCTTGGGGTTTTTATTAGCAAGCAAGATACAGATTTCAGCTCCTTGCAGATCTCTACCACTCCTATTGGCTATGGCATCCCAGTGATCTGGCAGGGCTGCCTCCTGTATTAATTTGATCTGTCAGCAAATGGGCACCTATGTGTCATGAGTACTGATGGTGAGCAGGAGGGGGCCCCTATCTAGGGGGGGAAACTCATGCGTAGTACTGAGGAGTTAAGCAGCCATTCAAAGAGACACAGATCAGACCCGCCTTAACTTTTGGGGTTTATCTGTCTGGGTTTTTCCCACGCTTCTTCAGTTTGTTAGGATTTTCTGTCTAATGTAGCAGTAATAAAACACTAGGGACCTATTCCTTGTCTCAGCGTGGTTCCTGGCTGTTAGGACACTATGTCTCAGCACTAATGTTGTGTGCTTCGTATCTCTATCTATTTCAGATTTTGCTGTTGCAATCAATGAAGAAAGCATCATCATTTATTGATGTCATATTTATTCTCTTCCAATTGCAGAAATAAGGGCATTATAGCTATACAATTGTCCTTTGTTCCAGTAGTCCTGACCTGCTGCTGTTGTAACAGTGTTTAACACTTAGGTTGACATCATACTGTGCAAAAGAAGGAAATAAAATGACATAATGATAAATGCAACAAGTGGGTAGTAACCTTTTTGCAGCTGAACCCGCTTTTTCCTTTAAAAAAGAAACTTGAGCCTCCTAGAGCCAGAGGAGATATGGCCAATGCTACAGTGAGATTGATGAAGTAGCCAGTTGTGACATTTTCAGATACTTTTGTGTGCTGGGGGAGGGGTGGAGGAAAAGAAAGAAAGAACAAACGAATGAAAGAAAGAAAGCCAAAACAAATATCACTGAAAACATGTAATGAGGAGGTCAGAAATAGAGCTGGTGGTCACAGCTGGCCCTGAAGTTCCTGGATTAAAACAATAAAACAAAAAATCTCTTTAAGAAAATAGATAAAGCAACTAGCATTGATTTCAATCTATCTGTGTCTTAACTGGTTCCTTCTAATGGAAAGACTGTTCAGCTGCCCCAACGTTATCTGGGTGTTTTCTTAAATAACAGGTATTCTGAAATCACCTTTCTAATTGCTAATAGCCATAAGACTATAGCTTATCCAGATCTGCCAATAGAAATATATCATGTATTAAACTGTTATCCTGTTATTATATTTTTGGGTTGTTTCACTGATGTTGTACTGGTCTTGGACACCAATAAAAATACTAACACATGACTAACTGGTTCCCAAGAAGCTGTATTCATAATTTATTGCAGTCTTAGACCAGTACAAGGATAGTGTTCTGTGAAATATACAAAGGCTATCTTAAAATGATAACAACATAGGATAAAATAGGAGGATAAAAATTTAAATAAAATTAAAATACATTTATAGACTATCTAACTAGACTCTATAAGTGCAGTCTAAGATACAGCCTATACTAAATGAGAATATAGACATTAAGAATATATTCAGTATAAAATGTAAAACATGAGTATCTAAAATTACCACTATGTTACATATATAAAAAGAAAATTTAAATGATTTACTATTACATATAATACATTACAAAAATTAGTCCATCAGGGTCTGATGAATCTTCATTGCTGCAGCACAGAACCTTGCTACCTGCGCTGTGACGATAGAGTTTTCATCTATAAGCAGCAAGTGAGTTTAGTCAGAATCTGTATGACCGGGGTATTTACTAATCAGGGCTATGATCAGTTTGATACGAATGTCTTTATAGAGGATGCAATGCAGAACATGGTCTATAGTTTCCACCTCTCCGGAGTCACAAGGATGAAGCCTTGCGGCCAATGGTATTTTTTTAATATTTACCCTCCAATAGCACAGAGGGGAGATCATGACAATGAGCTAAAGAAAAGGCTCTCCGATGGCTGGGTATTTCAAGCTGTGTGAGATAACTAGCTGCAGAAGCGATATATTTGTTGTGTGCTGGAGACAGGAAGAATAGAGCTTTCCTTATATCTGCTTGCCTCTCTGTATCCTTTATCCTTTGTTTCAGCTCTTGTCTGGCTTGGCTGAAGTCCATCTCAAGGACTGTAGATGGGGAATATCCTAGCCTTAAAAGATTTGAGTCAATGGCCTTGATCCATGTGGCTTGAAAATTGTCCTGGAAGATGAGGGGTGCAAGGCCCTTGGGACAGAATTTGAGCTTTAGCCAAAGGTTTAGAGCGGCTAAACACACTCTTGACTCAGCCCTCATCATGCCTGTTGTTCCTAAGAAGCTAAAAACTAAAGCAAGTCACTCCAATAGGAATAATCTTTTGCTCCAGAACTCCCACAAAACAGGCAATTGTTCATTGTAAAGCGTCCAGATGTGTAGGGGGGCATAGGGAACGGCCTCAAAGGACAGAAGGGCAATGGTCAGATCAGTGGGGCTTGAGCCTGGGCGAAGAACCTAATTTGAAAAAATGTCTCAGGCAAGCCCCTCCCTAGTTCACATGAAGAGGGAGGGAGGGAGGGAGGGAGGAAGCACATTCAGACTTGCAAGATTCTGTTACTATAGCTGTTGCAATAAAAATAGTCCTGACCTATATGGCATTGGTTTCTTAGTCTGGTCTACCTTGTAGGGCTGACAATCTGGTGTAGTTCCATGAGGACAGAATCCATGTCTCTTTAGATGTTGCTGAACTGTAACTGTAGTCCCAGCCAGTACAGCAAATGGAGAGTGGTGCTAGGAATTGTCTTTCAATCGCTTTTGGAAAAACAAAGTTCCCCATCCTTAGTGTAGTGGCTAGAATGCTGAACTGATTAGAACCCAAATTTGTGCTTAGTCCTTTGGTGGCCTTGCTTAGAGACTTTGCCCCAACCTATCTGAAAGGTACAGTACAAAATGGGAGGGAAGGAAGCATGTACGCTATCTTTAACATGGAAGAGACATGCACACTATCTTTAGTGTAGGAGAGAGAGCCTTGACGAGAGTATATGGCAACCATTAGGGAAACATCAGCTAAGCTTGGAAAGACAGAATGGGGTGAGGAAGAAAGTCAAGAATGACTCTGGTATAAGAGGGAGAGAGGGAGAAGCTCTGTCAGGCTTTCAAGATTCTGTTATTATACCATATAACAATAAAGTAGATGTCTGTTTCCTGACCTGGCCTACCTTGAAGAGCTGACACTTAATTCTTTGAAAGAAAAGCTGTAAATAGAATTAATTACTTAATCTTGCAATCCAAGATGTTAGAAGTTCGAGTGTAGTTTCAGTGCAGATTTTAGTACTTTCGTGCTAAGGAATTAAATTTGAAAAGGCATTTCCTAACATAATCAGCTGTATTTTCAAATTAAAATGTCAAGCTGATTATCATTGGGAATGGTTTTTGAAGTGGTATACTAAATTCTCACCTCCTCTGTAGATTTTTGGAATATCTGAAATTTCCACTCATCTTCAATGGCAAATTCACATAGACCAAGCCGAAAATCACCAAGATATGGATGATAACTTCTGGGTCCTTATCTTATAACTGTAACAAAAATTATTCTGGACCACAGATATTCCAGGAAATCAAAGGAAAATGCCAGATCTGAAATACTTCCACTCTAAAAGGAGAGAATGTGTTTCTCATCAAGAAACAAACCTTCAACCATTCACTGTCCAAGTCTCCTTCTATTATAGATAATATAAATTGTCTAATAAATTCAGACATATGAATTTCTGAGAAATTTTACCCAATATCACAGGAATTATAATTTAAATAAACTGTCTATGGGAGATGAGGTTGACAAAGCGTTAGGCAAAGTAGATAATGAAGGGTAGAGGCGGCAACCCTCTTGGCCATTATTTCCACAGTGCCAAAAATTTCCTCCTATTAGATCAACAATATACAGAAATAGGAAATTATGGATGGACTCCTTATTGTGCAGTTGAGCAGAAATACATGAAAGTTATAGCTATTTTGACCTGGCACAGCATGACCAAAATCCTAAAATGACATTTCAATCTTAGTTTGCCTAAAATACAGACAGTGTTGATGATTTTTCAATATGGGCATTTGTATTACCTAGTACAGTTGTATCCTGCAAAGTTCTGGATCAGTGTTTTTCAAACGTGGCAACTTTAAGATGTGTGGACTTCAACTCCCAGAATTCTGGCTGAAGAATTCTGGGAGTTGAAGTCCACACATCTTAAAGTTGCCACATTTGAAAAACACTGCATTAGATGATAGATCTGTGTATACCCCAGTTCTTCCTGAGTCCCCCAGATGAGCTTGATCCCTTGGATATGGTTTAATTCACTGTATTCTGTCAACAGTGGTAAATAAGATCACCTGCCAATCTGAGTGTACTTGAAATAGAGTGGGGCACTTTCTTTCTCATCAGCAGGCAACCAAATGTCTTGTGCCAGGCCTGATGATGGCAGAACATCCAAACATCTTTGCCTTAAGTCAAAAGAACAGTGTGACTGGCTCAGGAGCATTTGGATAGGAAACAGTCCTCACAGTGACTCAGGGTAAATTGCATTTAAAACAGAGGTTTTTAAAAGTAGGTTTTAATATGGCAGGGGGTCTACTTTCTAAAGGAGTATAATAGTAATAAATCCAAGATGGCACGCCTAAACTGCTGTCTTTCACTTTCCTTGTTGCTTAAAAAAACTATACTAGATCAGCAATCCTTACAACTCAGGAAGGATTGTCAGGAAGGATTATAATCCCGCATATGACAGTTGCAGGATTGCAGTTGAGAGACTGTAGCTTGCCTATGGCCATCCATGGCTAGGCCACAATATGAACTGAGGACCACTATAGCTCATAACTAACCGTCTAAAACACTAAGTGGGCCATTTCAGCTGTCAATCAACTGCTCCCTTCTTATTCCACACATATCTTCATTCTCTCCAGGTAATGAATTATACTGGGAAGCTGCAGAAACAAATAAGACATGCTGCTAGGTTGTCTCTCAAGTTGTATTAAGCAGGTGTATTCACACACCTGGCATTATATATATCACCTGCACCCTAAATTTTCAATGCAGCTTCCAGAATACATTGCACTGTTTGTTAAGTGTGAAATTTACCTAAAGGCAAAAAAACAACGTTTCTAATATTCAGCTTTGGATATTAGCTTCTTAAAAACCCTAAAGGATAATACCAATGTCTGAAAGTTCAGATGATAATCAGCCCATTATTATTCCCATAAAGCTCATTAAAATGGCAGGACATTGTTTCTTGAAAGAGACAGGATGCTGTCTAGAGTGCTAATAATACAATATCATCTCTCTCTATCCCTCTCTTTGTCTCCCCTTTCAAAAGGTTGTGGATTCATGAGAAACAGGCTAGCTTTGGTCACCATTAAATCAAGCTCACCTCACATCCTTTCATAAGTGTGAAATGAATTTTGAGTGATACTGATTATAGAAACTGTCGTCTGGCCCTGGTTAAACCTAATTACAATCTCATGCAGGATTGCACTCCATTATTGTTTTCAGGTAATGTGGCCCCTCTTGTTCTCTTTCTTTTCAGGCTATAGCCTTTACAGACAGCTCCTTTTTAATGAATAAAATAGTTGGCAGCAGGGCAAGGGGGGAGGAGAAGGATACAATCTCAAATGATCTCTTTTGCATTGTAAAAAGATATGTGGATTGATAAATATCCTAGGATGTGCTATTATCCATTATTCAGTCGCACAATTAGTGAACACCTGGCATCAGGAAAGTGAGATGGTTGTTTGCTTCCCTTCTGAATTAATGTTGATTGCCCAACAGACCCCACAGAGCATACCAATTTCCCTTTTAGAAGGGGTGGGGGTGGGGAAGAGGTCTGGAGAGACAAAAAGCCAAATAACAACAAAAATAAGCATTTGATATTTCAAGACAGTGAACTGGAATATTCACGGTGTACGCATAGAGTGTACAAATGCCAGATGGATTAGATTTTACTGGGGTTCTTTCTCAGCCCTATTTCTTAACCCAGAAATAAAAGCTGAGCCCTATATAAGGAATGCTACCATCCCTCAAACTGATAGTAATCATATATTGGGAATTCCAAAGATCCAAAGAGAGAATTTTCCCCTCCCCTTTCTAATACTTACTAGAAGCATATATTTAGCAAACTGGAACTGAGTCAGACAAGTCAACCCATCATGGTCTCCACGGATGGGTAGTGACTTTCCAAGATCTCAGACTGGAGACCTACAACTCACCATCTGCAGGGAACTTCGACCTTTGGCTTCAATGCTATATAGTTCTATACATTTCATTTCTTTTATTGACAAGATATAGTAAATATTGCTGGCCAGAATTCAGGATTGTAGTCAAATGGGGAGCAAAAGAATAGCTAACAAACTGTAATTGTAGAAATACACACATTAAGGTTACATTTCATTAGATTCTGAATGGTAAAAGTGCTATACTCCTTTCATGAGGTAGGGGACATAACTGTCCTTCTAAGGTTTTTTTTTTCTCTCCTCCATTTGTACTGTTGTATGACAGCTTAGGAGACAATGAGCAGGACAAAGCAGAAGGGGTGGATATTTTCTTCTTAGAAGGGAAAGCTTTAGTGGACCATTCAGTCTTATGTTGTCTGATCCATTTTTTTAAAATACATTTTTCAGTTCAGGTTCTTGCAAATCCTTTACTTATAAATCAAAAACTCTAAGCTATTTAAGATTCGTACTGGACATTTATATTCATTTATATTTCAGCTTTTTTTTTCCCATCATGGAACTCAAGGCATAAATGGGGTTCCATGTTGGTGTACAAGCTAGCCCAGTGTTTCTCAACCTTTGCAACTTTAAGAAGTGTGGACTTCAATTCCCAGAATTCCCCAGCCAGCTAATGTTGCAAAGGTTGATAAACATTGCTCTAGCCATTGATTAGATCTTAACTTAACCTAAACAAGTGTCCATATCCATCTGTCCCATCTAATATTCTCCTGTGGCCACGCTGGCTGTGAGTTCTGGGAAAAATAGTCACAGTGCACGTTGAGGGTACTAGGTTGGGAAAGGCTGAACCATATCATGTACTTTCAATCCATGCTATATCAATCTAAAACATACGTAATCTTTTAAGAATTACTTTTCTATTAATTAAAAACAGCCTTATATGGCTAGTATTAATATAGATGTCATTGCACAAATTATGTGATTATGTACTTGCATTAAGACATCTGCTACACGTACATGAGCTGTTTGCATGATGATATTATGATGCATGGGTCAACATTTGCTCCCTTTGCTCCCCCCACATTCATAAGCAGGATACCCTAACCCTTTGTTGTAACCAGGGATTGTCCTGAAGACAAGAAAAATGTCTAGGATTCTGATTAATGTGTCTCCTAAATCTTCTATGACATAGTAAGAAGTTAGGATTTAAGTCTGCAAATGTGTAGCAAAGCCAAGAAACCCACATAATTTCTTGTGGCATAACTTTTCAGATTTAATAATCTTGCAGTTTGGCCTGAATGGAAATAAAGGACTGTTTCCTTTTACCTGTTTACAGAACGTGATGTAGAGGAAAGCAACAGTATTAATAAATTATTTATCTTTGCTAAAGAAACGCATAAGCCAGAGGTCCAAGCAGCTGGGTTTTAAATTAGGACTACTACATCTGGACTGCAAAAGCCTGGAGGACTGCTAGGTAGCAGCAAGGAATGTTCTGTATCTCTTTGCCACTACACTACACTACAATGCTGCCTAAAGTGTGGGTTGCATTTTGCATCCCAGAGTTAGTAGCCTAGCCTTAGACCAGCCATGCTAAAGTTAAGGGAAGGTGAGAAATATGCAGTAATCAGTGTTTATTTAGCAAGGTCTATGTACAGGCTAGAAGTCAGAAACAAATTTAACTATATGTGCATCAAATATGCTGCTGCAAAGTCCTACCTCATCACCTCATAGTGGTGCAGCAGTGACCCTGGCTGTCTGACAGTGAAGTACAGCACAGTGTATTCTCTGGCAGGTTCTACCAAGCCGTGAAGGCATCAGGCTGTTGGCCAAAGGCTTTTATCCTTTAGGTCATCGCTAGCTAAGCTGAGGAGGCACACAGGTCATCGACAGCCTAGCCAGTGGGTGATTCAAATCTAAAGCTAAAACAACTCGCAAAAATGGGCCTCAGTTCCCCACAGGTCCCTCAAACCATGCTAAGGTGGTAGTGCGGAGCTCGATCAACCAGAGGCTGCTAAGAATCTCAGGAGGCAGGCCACCATCCCAACTGATCATGGCCCTCTTGCTATGTACCTACAACTGTAGAACATTAGCGAGAGATGATCATCTAAACCATGTCATGGAAAAAAAAGCCAAATTGAGGTGAGACATCCTCGGTTTGTGTGAAGCGCGATGGAGGAAAGAGTTAGAAGCAATGTGGAAAGACAGAGGCACACGACTTGATGAAGGAGATGGCCCACGAACAACTGGAGGAATTGGTTTCATTGTTAGCAAGGAATGGTCTTTGAAAATCATTTTGCGCAATATTTCATCAGCGAGGATCGGATCTCATCTTATTAAACTAAGTCCCAGCAGCACACTCAAGGTCATTCAGGTATATGCACCAACAAGTCAGAGCAATGACGATGAAGTAGATAGCTTTTATGAAGATCTCTCAAATGCTCTGTCTCAGAAAACGACATATACAATGGTGATTGGTGACTTCAACGCGATAATCAGAAAAGCTGTAGGGGAAAAGTTTATTGGGAAGTATGGATCCAGTGAAAGGAATGAAAGAGGCGAAAAGCTTGTGACAATGGTGGAAACCAGCAAACTATATTTTGGCAACACGTGGTTTAAGAAAAATATTAAAAGACAATGGACCTGGATCACTCCGAATGCAAGGAAGAAGAATGAAATCGACTACATTCTGATCAACAAAAGAAGATTGCTGAAAGATGTCTCTGTAGTGCCTTCATTTAATACAAGCAGTGACCACCAGATGCTAAGGGCAAGACTAATTTTTGATGAAAAGATTGAGAAGAAAATCCTATGATTTGCAAATCAAAAGTGGTTACCAAAATCTCTTGACGAAAATGTCCTGAAGGAAAGCATTTCAAAGACGAATTGGAACACGGTAGAAAATCATAATGAAGACTATAACAACTTCATTGAGAAACTGATGCAATGCGCTAAAGAAGCAAGAATGATGAAGCCAAAGGAGACAAAAGGAAGAATTTCAGAAGAGACCAAAATGCTTCTTCAAAAGAGAAGACAGGTGGCTAGAACTGCTCAGAATAATGTTGAATACTCTTTCCTCTGCAAATTAATATGGAGGAAACTGAAAGAAGATCTGGAGAAATTCCGAGAGCAGAAACTTCTTGAGGCAGAAAATAAGCAAAGCAGCATCAGAAAGTGCAAACAGGAAATAGCATGGCGTAAAACAACAATAGCAGCATTAAAAGATAAAAATGGAAAAGAAAAGATAGGAAAGCAAGATGTCAAGCAAATCTGCAAAGAATTCTACACAGACTTGTTTGTATCCCATTCAGACATTCCAATGCCACCATTGACCGCCACTACCAAGCATATACCACCCATTCTAATAAGTGAAGTTTGGCACGCCATCCATCAGATGACACTGGGGAAAGCTCCAGGAAAAGATGGTATAACAACAGAAATACTGAGGGCTGGAGGTCATGAACTATGGAAAGCACTGGCGGAGAGCTTCACCAGGTACATAGAGATGCAAAAAATTCCTGCCTGCTGGAAGGAGTCTACTACAGTCCTACTGTACAAGAAGGGAGATCACAAAGATCTCAAAAATTATAGGCCGATTTGCTTATTATCAACTGTCTATAAGCTATTCACGAAAATGATTACAAACCATCTTACAAGAACTTTAGACGAGCAACTGCCATGAGAGCAGGCAGGCTTTAGAAGCAAATACAGTACTACCGATCATATATTCATTCTTACTCAGCTCATCAAATGGTCAAGAGAATATAAATTTCCGCTTGCGATCGCATTGGTAGTGTCATGAGTAAGGATGGCGAGCAGGGGGCTCCCATCCAGTCTGTCAAGCGCATGCGTAGCACTGAGGAATTGTTCAGCCATTCAAAGAGACACAGATCGGGACCGCCTTAACCCTTGGGGGTTATATGTCTGGGTTTTTCCCACGCTTCTTCAGTTTGTTAGGATTCCTGTTAAGCACTAGTAATAAATATTAGAGACCAGTTCCTTGTCTCAGTGTGTTTCCTGGTTGTTAGGACATCAATCCTAACAAACTCCTACTCCCATCGAAAGAGGGAGGAACAAGCAATTAAGGAGATACGTTTAGAAATGTCTTCAGAAAACCAAGAAATGCGGCTCGCCATCCAGCAATTGGCAGCAGCCCTACAACAACACCAGCAACAAGTAGATCTCCAGATCAACACATTACAAGCTGCCATGCTACAGCAGTTACAACAACCAGCTCCGATTAACCCACAACCGGCACCAGCAGCAGCAGCAGCAGCAGGTCCACCAGTAATGTTGAGATCCCAGGGCAGTCTACCAGAGAAATTTGGAGGAGAAGCAGGACAGCTGAGAATCTTTCTCACACAGTGTACTATGTTCTTCGACAGCAGACCCGCAGAGTTTCCCACAGACAGAACCAGAGTCACCTTCATCCTAGGCCTGCTGAAGGGACCAGCTGCCAAATAGGCTATTCCCATGGTGGAGAACAACGACCCGATTCTCAACGACTACCAGAACTTTTTGGCAGGGTTCCGAGCACACTTTGACGACCCCATCAGAGAAGCCACGGCCAGCCAGGAAATTCGGAGGCTCAAGCAAGGTAACAAGAGGGTGGGACTCTACATTGCTGATTTCAAGTTGTTAGCAGGAGATCTGGACTGGAATGAGAGTGCATTAAAAGACCAATTCAAACAGGGTCTGGATGAGGAAATTAAGAATGAATTGGTGCGCCAGGGAACACCAGCTACGTTAGAAGCCCTATATCAGTTATCGGTGGTCATAGATGCCAGGCTAGAGGAGCTTAGGCAGATGCAGCCGAGGAGAAGCAAGACCCTCAGAGCGTTTTCAGGATTTCCAGCTCTCTCTGTAGCAGCCTCTCACTCAGCACAAGAGGAGCCAATGCAGATTGGGGCAAGCAGGAGACTGATTTCCGAGACTGAGAGGCAGAGAAGGAGAGAGAGAGCCCTGTGTTTCTACTGCGGAGCCCAGGGGCACATGGTGAGAGCTTGCCCAGCGAGAGGCCAAGCAGCTCCAGTAAGAGCCCCAAGGCAAGCAGCTGAAACAGGGACCAGCTTCGCCTCTACTCCCAACCAGGGAAACTCCAGCGGTCTCCCTCCACAGAGCTCAGCAGGGAGACCATAAATCAATTAAGGAGGGCTCATTCCGAAGATTCCAGGCAAGCCTTTTACTACTTACCAGTAATAATTCATGACAACCCAGAGCACCAGGTCAAGCTAGAGGCCCTCATGGATTCTGGAGCTTCAACTAATTTTATTGATGCGCAGACCGTACAAGACTGCAACATCCCGACCAGAGAATTACCATGCCCCATAGAAGTGGAGACCATTGACGGCCAGCCACTCAAAGCAGGGCCGATTAGAAGGCTCACAGAACCGGTGCAACTGACAGTGGGAGACCACACTGAGTGGATCCAGCTTTATGTTACTGCATCGCTAAATGTGCCGGTAATCCTAGGCACGCCTTGGCTGAGGATCCACAACCCGTTGATGAACTGGACTACAGGAGCTATCTCCTTCCCAGCTAAGGAATGCCAGCACCACAAGATTCAAGCCGCTCCACGCTCTCCAGCAACCAACGCAGTCACAGTAGCAGGGGGAGTCCACTTGCCAGCCAAGTATGCAGATTTTTCAGACGTTTTCAGCGAACAAGAGGCCACAGCACTACCCCCCCATAGGGACTGTGACTGCACCATTGAGTTGATACCTGTCCTGATTACCAGGAAACACACTGAGGCGAGGACTTGGTCTCTAATATTTATTAGCAGTACTTAACAAGAATCCTAACAAACTGAGAAAGCGTGGGAAAACCCAGCCATATAAACCCCAAAGGTTAAGGCAGTCCCGATCTGTGTCTCTTTGAATGGCTGAACAGTTCCTCAGTGCTACACATGCGCTTGACAGTCTGGGTGAGAGCCCCCTGCTCGCCATCCTTACTCATGACAATACCAGGAGCCAAGATTCCAGCAAGGAAACAATATCCCATGTCCCCCAGGGAGTTAGCCACCTTAAAGGATTACTTGGACTCCAATCTCCAAAAGGGGTTCATCCGACCATCTACGTCCCCAGCGTCTGCTCCTACCTTCTTCGTACCAAAGAAGCCTGACCCGTTGGCACCTGCAGCCCAGGAGACACCCATGAGAGTGGTCCACGACTTCAGTTTTTTAAATAAACAAAGAGAGAATCCTATCCTCTGCCCTTAATCTCGGATCTGCTAGATCGCTTACAGAAGGCACGCATTTTTACCAGGTTGGATCTCAGGAGTGCGTACAATCTGATCCGGGTGAAAGAGGGGCACGAATACCTGACTGCCTTCGACACCAGGTTTGGAAAATTTGAGTACCTTGTTATGCCCTTTGGCTTGTCTAATGCAGGAGCCATATTTTCCAGATTTATGAATCACGTTTTTGCTGATTTACTAGATAAGTACATGGTCGTTTATCTAGATGACATATTAATTTTCTCTGAGGATGCCACAACTCACGTAACCCATGTACGTAATGTTTTGCAAAGACTAAGAGAGAACAGGCTGTTCGCCAAGCTAGAGAAGTGTGCCTTTGATTTAACTGAAGTACATTTCCTGGGCTATATAGTATCCACAGAAGGCATATCCATGGATCCTGCTAAGGTCCAGGCAATTCTCTCTTGGCCACCTCCCCAAAATGTTAAAGATATACAAAAATGGTTAGGATTCTCCAATTTTTATCGTCGTTTCATAAGAAATTTCAGTGACCGTACCAGACCATTTACACAGCTCTTGAAGAAAGGCTCAAAATTCATATGGGGGGAGAGGGAGCAAGCAGCGTTCCAGGAATTGAAGCAGCTTTTTGCTTCCCAACCGCTCTTAAGGCACCCTGACCCCACGAAGCCATTCATAATGTATTCAGATGCTTCAGATGTTGCCATTGGGGCAGTGTTATTGCAATATACAAACAAGGCAGAGAATACATTGCTTCCTTGTGCCTTTTTTTCACGCCTACTGTCACCAGCAGAGAGAAACTATGATGTTTTTAACAGAGAGTTGCTGGCAATTAAAGCAGCATTCCAAGAGTGGAGGCACTGGCTAGAAGGGGCGACCTTTCCTGTGAAAGTTTGCACCGATCACAAGAATTTACAGCTTCTACAGAACACCAGATCCCTCACCCCACGCCAGATCAGATGGAGCCAGTTTTTCTCTAATAAATATTAGAGACCAGTTCCTTGTCTCAGTGTGTTTCCTGGTTGTTAGGACAGGTAGACTATGAAAAAGCATTTGACAGTGTTGAAGTCAATGCACTAATGCAAGCCACCAGTGAACAAGGAATCAACTCCGACTACATTGCACTGCTCAAAGAAGCAAATACCAACTGTTTTATAAATATTACTGTCTTTGAAACCGAAATACAAATACCAGTGGAGAAAGGTGTAAAGCAAGGCAATACAATCTCACCTAAACATTTCAACGCTTGTTTGGAAAATATCATGCTCAAAATGAAATGGGAAGATGGAATTGATATAAACAGAGAGAAGATAAACCATCTCAGATTTGCGGACGATGTTGTACTGATCGCAGAGGATACTCGAAAGCTGCAAAACATGCTTTGACAACTTGATGCCAAAAGCAGAAAGGTGGGTCTAAAGATGAATCGCACTAAAACAAAATATATGCAGACAGGGAACCTTCCAAAATTCCAAATGAGGCTTCAGAATGAAGTTACTGAAGAATTTGACCACTATGTCTACCTGGGATAGCTAATCAAAATGTACAACAATCAAAGAGAAGAACTGGTCAGAAGAAAGAAAGCTGGATGGGCTAGATACAACTCTATTAGGGAAGTCTTACAGAATGAGAAGATCAACGGAAAACTGCGTGCTAATCTTTTTAATTCGACTGTCTTATCGGCGGTGCTATATGGAAGTGAAACATGGTAGCTAACAAAGGCAGACGAGGAAGAGCTTTCAAGAGTAGTAAGGGCTATAGAAAGATCTATGCTGAAAGCTTTTCTCCGAGACCACATCCCAAGCAGCCAGATTAGAACACGAAGTGGAATAAATGATGTCATTGTCGAATATTGAAAACGGAAGCTACACTGGGCAGAGCATGTCATGCACATGTCAGATGGCCATTGGACAACAGCAGTTGCTGAATGGTATCTAAGAGAAGTAAAAAGACCTATCGGCCGACCTCCAAAGAGATGGGAAGATCCAATAGTCAAGGACTTTGGCCGAACCTGGAGAAGAAAAGCCAGGATTCGAGACAAATGGAAAGCGAGTTGCGACCAGCAGGACTCTGTCCAGTGACAAACTGGTCAATCAAGGTGATTAAGGTGATATGCATCAAACAGTAGTTTCAAAATAATTTTGAAGGAATGAACCCCAGGATTATAGAACATCAGAGACCTTTTAAGTCCTTGGCAACTTTGGATCATGTACCGTTATTATTCCAATGTCTTCTAGTAAGAATGATGAGATTTAACCATGTAGCTGAGTATGGAAAAAAGGTGGCATGTTGCAGGCATTAGGACTACTAGATCTGAGATGCAAAAATTCAGAGGATCCCTAAATGAGAGCAAAAAACTAGAATTATATGTATCTCTTTGCTACCATCTAATGGTGTCCAGGTACGGTAATCCTATAGACATCATCTCACTAATAGTACAACTCAAGCAAACATTTACAAATTAGTAGCCAATGTTAAGCCTTAGTCTCATGTTGTAAGCATTCCTCTGCCAGCATCTGAAACTAGATTTCATCAAACTCCAACTACTGCAAAAGAAGAAAATGAAATACCCTGTTCATGTTATTGGAAAAATGTATTTCTTTGATTATTATTTATGCATTACAGACTATGGCACAGAGATTTCTGGTAAAACTTTACACTTAAGCTTTGTAGAGTTGATAGAAATGCAGAGTTAAAAGTTCTCAGTCCCAATAATTAATATGAACAGGTCTTTTGCATGGAAGAAACCACCATATTCCTTTCATACAGCAAACCTGTGCTGATGCCCGGGACCTGCATTTTGCCTTTTGTTGATCACAGAGTAGAAACAATGAAGGAACCCTTCATTATAATATTCCCATCATTCTAAAGCCAGTATCGTGACATAGGGAGACATGAACTTAAAAACATAAGTGCACATTTGATTGTTTGTCCTTCAGGTGATGTCGTGCTTCATCCATACGCAATTTGTTCTTGTTTGTTACAGTTTCCAAGGAAACCATTTTCTTTCAAGTAGCAAGTAAATTGCTAAGAAGTACATCTCATTTTGGCTACAGTATAGAAATAGCATGCTCTTATATACGTAGATCCTCTGTTCTCATAGGCATAAACATTTCATTGCAGGAACTCAGTTCTTCAATAAAAACTAGTCTTCATGTTTTATATTTGTTTTTCTGTTTTTCATAAATCCATCTGTCTCTTTGCATATGTTCACCACTTAACCCATCTCCTGACTCTAGCCACCTAGAGTTTGAGAATAGGCAGCACCCAAGTAATTGTACATAAATAAATAAATATACACCCTGTAGCATTTTCTCTTCACATAAACAGAATGAGTCTTTCCCTTGTTTTGTTTTGTTTTAGGCTGAAATGTGGCAGGGGAAGAATGATTATTTTCAAAAGAGTTGGAAGTGGTTGGGTTCCTCATCCTCTCTCTTTTAAATTCTGAGCAAAAGAGATGGAAGATGCTACAATCCTATTTCTGAAGGCAAGTTTCCTAGAGGATGCAACATGTGTGCCATTTATAGATACAGGAGCCCACTAATGGGGTGATGCTCACCTGTACAGGTCCTGCCAGTGTGGAGATTCAGCAACAGCAAAATTAGGACTTCTAGGAAGATCCTGCAGATTGGGGTTGGGCTACATAGGCTTCCATCACAAACTATAGTGAGGAAAAGACTAAAAAATGAGTGTTGTGATGTCATGACCCAAACCCTGGTCTTTCATATCTGCATCCTAATGTCAGACATAAGTAAGGAGATCACATGATTTTGTCTCTCTCTCTCCTCCTCCCCCACCCACCCAATCCCCCCAGTCCTCTGCAGAAAAAGACTTCAGTGTTGTGCTAGGGTCATGGAGAAAGGAAAACACATTGTCTCTGAGTTATTGCTGGAGTCCTTTTTATCCTGGCTTACATTGAGACTTCATTGGATATGGCTAATAATTTTTTTGCTGCTGGGTCAACTAGTAAATGGTCTCATTCATGCTGAAGGAAATGGAGTTGATCTGGTGATGTTGGTTCACAGGAAAGAAAAGAGAGACTGGAGGTCAAAGGAGTAAAGCCATCATGTTGACATGGACAAATCACAGCTTGATTTTTTTTTTTATTAGGTTTAGATATTTGACAACCTCTAAGCTCTGCAGAAATGGAGGGACTGATGCAGCCAAATGAATTGCTGATGGTTTGAGGGGATTTTAAGCCAATATAGTTGATGATTCTTCCAATGCTCTGATGTTCTGCAGAACACAGAAACGGCCCAGATGCTCTTATGTGTCTTATTCTCCCTGACAAAATCCTACATTTCTCTAGTTTATTTGAGAGCAGCAGTGGCTATGATACAAGCAAGAATATAGGGGAGAATTTGAATACAAAATGTTTTGCCTCTCCTAACTGAGAGACTTGGATGCTGGTTGTTTCTTTGTTAAATCATGGTGCTGCTATTATTCTTTAAAGACTTAATTGACTTGAAACTGGCTATCTTAAGGATCACCTCTTTGCAGAGAACAGTAGTGTGGAAACCAGTGTACTATAATGATTAGGGTATCAGACTACTGAACAACCCAGAAGATGTAGGTTCAAATCCATACTTAGCTTAGGAAGCTCATCTGTGATGACTTCTCACCCAAGATACCTCACAGGGTTAAGCTGGGGGTTAAGAGATTTGAACTCCTCAAGAAAAAAAGTGGGATATAAATCAAAGTAAATTACTCTAGGTATGCTTTATTTTCATTTTACCAGGCTCAAATGCTGAAGAATCAAAGTATTGCTCAGTTTAAACATCCCACACATAGAGCTTGTCTTTCAAAATAATAGGACTATTCCTGCAAAGAATGTCAAAAACAAACATCATTTGTGTTGCTATGGTGTATCTATGGTTTGGGGTCCTAGCATGCTCAAAGAAAATTAACTTCCTTTGCTACTATGTGCAATGCTGAAAGAAAACAAAACATTCAGTTGAGCATAATTCAGCTAGACATGTTCGTGGTTCCAAGACACTTGTGTTGAAAATGCTATACAAGTAACATGATGGTGAAAATAATAGGGACTGTTTTTGCTTCCACTTTTTACTGTTATGCAGAAAATCCTAAAGCCTTTTCCAGAAGAGAAAGTTTGGTGATAGAGCATAAGCTTTGCAGACATAAGGTCCCATGATTAAATCAAGATTTTTGCTGTGCCATCCCAAAATATTATCAAATCTTCAAAGCACAGATCCAAGTTAAAAGGGACTTACTGGTTATATAGACCAAGCCTCTGCTCACTGCAAGAATCCACTAAATAATCCTCAGCAGATTGCCATCCAGTCCTTGTTGGAAAATTTCCAGTGAGCAAGGTCCCCCACTGTTCTAGGTGGACTTAACACTGCTTAACAGCTCTTGCCATGAGGATATTCTTCCTGATATTCAGCCTGAATCTCATTTCTTTTAACCTCAACACATTGGAATCAGTGAGTGGTATCCACAGGAATGGAGGTGCAAACAATGGAAGCCCCGACCCCTTTCTGGGTGTGTTGTGATGTTGCATGCACACCTAAAAGGGGCTGAGCTTGCAGATACCATTGGCTGGAATCCTTGTACATGATTATCTTGCAGATATTTGCAGATTGTTATCATCTGTGCTATTAAATCTTTATTTTTGCAAATAAACTAAAGATGCCCACATTGCTTTCCAGAGCCCTCATGATCCTGGCAACTCATTTCTGAACCCATTCCAGCTTCTCCATGTCACTTTTAAAGTGTTGCCCATAACTGGACATTGTACTCATTGTACTGGACATAAGTATGGTCTAGCCAGCACAGGGTGCACTGGAACTTTTATCCAATATTCTAAATTTAGTACTTCTGTAGATTGCATTGGGGGTTTTAGCTGCTGCACCACATTGCTTGCTCATGGTCAGCCAATGAGTCACTAATACTTAGATCCTTCTTACACATACTACTGCCAAGCAAATCCTCCTCAAACCTGCTCTGGTACATTTTATTTTTTGCTACCAGGATGTAGGACCTCACAGTTCTTACAGCTGAACACCATTCTGGTCAAGCCACACTGAATTACTATTTTGTTGTCTAAACTTATTAGCCAACTCCCCCACCCCACAGCTTAGAATTGTTCTTCCATTCCATCCTCTATGTCACTTATAAAGATATTGAATAGCACACAGCTGATGACAGAGTTCTGGGGGAGTATCAAGAAACTATAGTTAATCATTAAAGGGTACAGACATAAATATAATCAGCAATCTCTAAAATGACTCATTCAGGAGCAGAGCAGCACAGACTTGTCTTCACAGGATCTTTTTAAAGTAATTGATTTCTGATATGCCGTCTTTCTTATACAAGTCCTTGAAATGCAAGTAAATATTAATGGCCACCTGAGTCCTCTGACTGTAGATAAGATATATAATCTCAGACAGTATGCTATAATTATAGGAGTTATTTCTTCCAGGACAGGGAAAATAAGTTAGAGATTCTATGATGAAAGGCATAGAAAGCAAAACAACAACAATCCTAAAACCTTGCATTTGTTCATGAGAAAAAAACCATCTAAAATCATCAATTGGGCAATAACTTTATGTGAACCAATCAAAGTAGACCAGATGTTACAGCCACAAAGTCTGTATTTTAGATTCCATCTCAAGATGGATATTTTAGGCTGAGGATAAGCAGTGGACTCCCAACTTGCTTGCCATATACCCTGTCTCATGCACCCCACTTGCACATATGAGATTGTTTGAAGAACCTCACCTTGCTCATCTATTTCCTAAAGATATGCTAAAATTGAATTTCTTGACTCAGTTTGTATAGTTTATTAAGTCCCTGGACACAAGATGGGCAGCAGAGAAATTTGACAAATAAATAAATATAAATAAATAAATAAATGTTGACAGACATATCCTCAGGGCAGATATTTGAAATTGGTTCCTTATTTCCTCATCCCATATACCTCAAAGGTCAATGAGGTCATTCAGAGAAATAATGTGTTATTTTGTGGTTTAGACCAGGACACCAATACTTGCCAGTAACTGAACAAACAAGACTTTAGGATAGTTAATTTAAGCCTTCTTTATCTGTCTTTTAAGATGTATCTTACCTCCACATTAAACTCTCATCCATTTGTAATCCCTTTAAGAAGTGTTTGTTTAATGTGCTTCACTTGTAATAAATGGATTCAGAGCAGATATAGCCCAATTCCATTTAAATTTGTACAGGTTCTTGTCCAATGTCTAAAAATCTACTCTAGAATAGGTGCTTGGATTCTTATGCTTGGAACCACTAACTTTTGCACTGTTATTTGTATGAGTGATCTGTCATTTAACTTGCATTTTATTCTTTATTCTGTATGTTAAACTGGACTGGTAATTTCCCCAACTAAAATAGTAGAATTTGTGGTATTTTAATATAATCCTGAAATAAATTGAATCCTTTTGATTCTATATGCATTGTGTTTGCCAATAAAAACTCTTTAAAACGAAGAGATTGTATGTAGGGTCACTGGGTGTTAATTCAATAAGACGCATATATGTCACTGTGGAAAGTTTTCTTAAGGGATATGTATTAGGATGTGGTCTTGAGTTTGACCCATGCTCCTGTACAACATTTGCAATGTGCACCATTAGTCAGATTTCCACACCAAATTAAGTAAGATGAAAAACTATGCTATCTGATGTAGTCAATACCTGGAAAAGCTCAGGAGCCTTTTTATATGAGCGTAGCAGCATACCAGTGCTTTGAATTTCGATTTTTTTCCCAATCTACATTTGACTATGTAAAGACTTTACAAGTCATGTCTGTCTATCTTAGAAGCAGCACATCTTCACCTCTCATGCTGGAAAGTTGTCAAGTCTGAGCTCTTAACATAAGAGCTAAACTATATTATATTCAAAATATAAGAAGTAAACTCTGAGAGAATACTAAATCAGTAAATCCAGTAAGATGGATGTACAAGCTAAACTTCCAGCCAAACAACGAAAAAGTCAGGCAAATGCAGAAATACTGTGAAACAAGATAAAAGACTTTTGTTAGCTGTGTAAAGGTTTGTAGGGCACATGATGTGAGGCAGCATATAGCTGGAGCAGATTATAACATTTGATTGCAGTTGAGCAAAATTAAGCCATAGCCAGCATTTTAATCCCTGAAAATTCATTGGAAGGTAATAAGGTACTGTAGTATGTTTGATTACTTTCATGATCAGTCTGCTGCTCCTAGGCAGCTGCACATCTTTGTTTTATTTCGCCTTTAAAAAGGTATACTGTACTCTGTGTTCCTAGAAAGCTATTCAACTTATCTTACAGTATCAAACTTTACAATAACAGAACTTTTACAAAAATAGAATATAGCATTTATTTATTTTTATTTTACTAGGCTTATGCCATTCCAATTATGTCTTGTTGTTTATTCGTTTAGTCGCTTCCGACTCTTCGTGACTTCATGGACCAGCCCACGCCAGAGCTTCCTGTCGGTCGTCAACACCCCCAGCTCCCCCAGGGACGGGTCCGTCACCTCTAGAATATCATCCATCCATCTTGCCCTTGGTCGGCCCCTCTTCCTTTTGCCTTCCACTCTCCCTAGCATCAGCATCTTCTCCAGGGTGTCCTGTCTTCTCATGATGTGGCCAAAGTATTTCAGTTTTGCCTTTACTATCATTCCCTCAAGTGAGCAGTCTGGCTTTATTTCCTGGAGGATGGACTGGTTGGATCTTCTTGCAGTCCAAGGCACTCTCAGAATTTTCCTCCAACACCACAGTTCAAAAGCATCGATCTTCCTTCGCTCAGCCTTCCTTATGGTCCAGCTCTCGCAGCCATATGTTACTACAGGGAACACCATTGCTTTAACTATGCGGGCCTTTGTTGTCAGTGTGATGTCTCTGCTCTTAACTATTTTATCGAGATTTGTCATTGCTCTTCTTCCAAGGATTAAGCGTCTTCTGATTTCCTGACTGCAGTCAGCATCTGCAGTAATCTTTGCACCTAGGAATACAAAGTCTTTCACTGCTTCTACATTTTCTCCCTCTATTTGCCAGTTATCAATCAAGCTGGTTGCCATAATTTTGGTTTTTTTGAGGTTTAGCTGCAAACCAGCTTTTGCACTTTCTTCTTTCACCTTCATGATAAGGCTCCTCAGTTCCTCTTCGCTTTCAGCCATCAAAGTGGTATCATCTGCATATCTGAGATTGTTAATGTTTCTTCCAGCGATTTTAACTCCAGCCTTGGATTCCTCAAGCCCAGCATGTCGCATGATGTGTTCTGCGTACAAGTTGAATAGGTAGGGTGAGAGTATACAGCCCTGCCGTACTCCTTTCCCAATCTTAAACCAGTCCGTTGTTCCGTGGTCTGTTCTTACTGTTGCTACTTGGTCATTATACAGATTTCTCAGGAGGCATACAAGATGACTTGGTATCCCCATACCACTAAGAACTTGCCACAATTTGTTATGGTCCACACAGTCAAAGGCTTTAGAATAGTCAATAAAACAGAAATAGATGTTTTTCTGAAACTCCCTGGCTTTTTCCATTATCCAGTGGATATTGGCAATTTGGTCCCTAGTTCCTCTGCCTTTTCTAAACCCAGCTTGCACATCTGGCAATTCTCGCTCCATGAATTGTTGAAGTCTACCTTGCAGGATCTTGAGCATTACGTTACTGGGACGTGAAATGAGTGCCACTGTTTGATAGTTTGAACATTCTTTAGTGTTTCCCTTTTTTGGTATGGGGATATAAATTGATTTTTTCCAATCTGATGGCCATTCTTGTGTTTTCCAAATTTGCTGGCATATAGCATGCATTACCTTGACAGCATCATCTTGCAAGATTTTGAACAGTTCAGCTGGGATGCCGTCGTCTCCTGCTGCCTTGTTATTAGCAATACTTCTTAAGGCCCATTCAACCTCACTCTTCAGGATGTCTGGCTCTAGCTCACTGACCACACCGTCAAAGCTATCCCCGATATTGTTATCCTTCCTATACAGGTCTTCTGTATATTCTTGCCACCTTTTCTTGATCTCTTCTTCTTCTGATAGGTCCTTGCCATCTTTGTTTTTGATCATACCCATTTTTGCCTGGAATTTACCTCCGATGTTTCTAATTTTCTGGAAGAGGTCTCTTGTCCTTCCTATTCTGTTGTCTTCTTCCACTTCCGTGCATTGCTTGTTTAAAAATAATTCCTTATCTCTTCTGGCTAACCTCTGGAATTTTGCATTTAATTGGGCATATTTCCCCCTATCACTGTTGCCTTTTGCTTTCCTTCTTTCTTGGGCTACTTCTAGTGTCTCAGCAGACAGCCATTTTGCCTTCTTGGTTTTCTCTTTCTTTGGGATGTATTTTGTTGCCGCCTCCTGAACAATGCTGCCAACTTCTGTCCAGAGTTCTTCCGGGACCCTATCTACTAAGTCCAGTCCCTTAAATCGATTCTTCACCTCCACTGCATATTCCTTAGGAATATTAGTGAGCTCATATCTAGCTGATCTGTGGGTCTTCCCTAATCTCTTTAGTCTGATCCTAAATTGTGCAAGAAGAAGTTCGTGATCTGAACTACAGTCAGCTCCAGGCCTTGTTTTTACCGACTGTACAGATGTCCGCCACCTTTGGCTGCAAAGGATGTAATCAATCTGATTTCGGTGTTGTCCATCTGGTGAAGTCCATGTATAAAGCCGTCTCTTAGGTTGTTGGAAGAGAGTGTTTGTTATGCAGAGTGAATTGTCTTGGCAAAATTCTATCAGCCTGTGTCCTGCTTCGTTTTGTTCTCCCAGGCCATACTTACCTGTAATTCGAGGTGTCATTTGACTGCCCACCTTAGCATTCCAGTTTCCTGTGATGAAAATAACATCTCTTTTAGGCGTGTTGTCCAGTAGGTGCTGCAGATCCTCATAGAACTGTTCTACTTCAGCTTCTTCAGCATTTGTGGTTGGGGCGTATATTTGGATCATTGTGATGTTAGATGGCTTGCCCTGAATTCGAATTGAGATCATTCTATCATTTTTTGGGTTGTATCCAAGCACTGCTTTAGCCACTTTACTATCAATTATGAAGGCTACTCCATTTCTTCTGTGGTCCTCTTGTCCGCAGTAGTAGATCTGGTGGTCATTTGATGTGAAGTGGCCCATTCCAGTCCATTTCAGTTCACTGACGCCCAGAATGTCTATCTTTAATCTTGACATCTCACCAATAACCACATCCAATTTGCCCTGGCTCATAGATCTTACATTCCAGGTTCCGATGGTGTGTTGATCCTTAGAACATCGGATTCGCCGTTCACCACCAGCACCGTCGGCCGCTAGCCGTCCTTTCGGCTTTGAGCTAGCTGCGTCATCACGTCTGGGGCTAGTTGAGCTCATCCTCTGTTCCTCCCCAGTAGCATTTTGACCATCTTCCGACCTGGGGGTCTCATCTTCCGATGGTATACCGACATATCTCTGGTTGTACTGATCCATTTAGTTTTCACAGCAAGAATACTGAGGTGGGTTGCCATTACCTTCCCCAGGGATCGCATTTAGTCTGACCTCTCTGTCATGACCTTCCCGTCTTGGGTGGCCCTTCACGGTTTAGCTCATGGCATCATTGAGGTGCTCAAGCTCCAGCACCACGACAAGGTAACGATCCATTGCTGGAGCCAATTATGTCTAAGCAGCTTATATACCTTCAGAGGTAATGAGATTAAAAATTAAAAGACACAATATAGCAGTGTAAGCTACCTAAACCCTAACTCTTACACCCATTCACCTTCCAGGAGAGAGAGAGACAACTCTTCCAATATCAAAGTCCTCCTTAAATAGCCAGGTTTGAATTCCTTTACAAAAAACTGAAGAGATATCTGTTTAACCTTATATAGTAGGGCAGTGTTTCTCAACCGTGGCAGCTTTAAGATGTGTAGACTTCAACTCCCAGAATTCCCCAGCCAGCATGCTGGCTAGGGAATTCTGGGAGTTGAAGTCTACACATCTTAAAGCTGCCACGGTTGAAAAATGCTGTTATAGGGGGTGAAAAGTTATTAAATTTATTTCTACTTGTTGTGATGAAGGTTGGAATTCACTTCTTTATATATTTCTTTATTATAGTCACTCTTTCTTTTTTCTTCTTTCTTTCCATTCTCTTCTCTTTCTCTAAGTTTAGTTTGTATTAGTTTTTACTATTGTAATTAAAATTCTTAATAAAAAAGAATTGCTTTACAAAAAACTAACAGAGTCTACACCTGTTGGATATCTTGCTCTGCAGAAGAGGAGCAGTGACAGAGAAGGCCTTCCCGAAAGATTGGGACCCATAGAGAGCTTTCTGTTCCAGATTTCAAAAGACAGGCAGAAACTGCATGATGAAATTGCAGCACTCAGAGCGTTTTTTACAAATTAAAAATAACAGTAGTGGAAACTGAAAAGCATTGCTCTCCACTAGAGAACATATTTCATCTTATTTCCTATGTTTATGCCTTTCCCAGGAAGCTATCTGTACTCTCATCTGCTTTATCTGGATGTGCTGGGCATATTCAAAGCAAATGGAAGAGGAATTAAAATAGGAGTTCTGTGGAACTGACAAAGGGCAGGCTCCTTGCAAGAATGAATGTAGATATTACATCTATCGAATTTCACGTGAAGGCCATAAAGGCAAGTCTTTTCTCAGTATTACAGTGCATAATGAGAAATATACAGTATATGGAGGAAAAGCGCCCTCGGTGCAAAAAAAAAACCCACTTTAATGTTATATTGCTCTTTCACTCTCTTTTAATACTAGGATTTAAAACTGTTGCATTCAGACTATTATTCACAAAAACAACATTGAAATCTCTGGGACAATTAATTTAAGCCCTGTTCATTTCAGCGGAGCAGTTACAGCCTGAGTACTACCTGTGCATTATTGAAATAATTTATTTAAAAAGACATACTACATGTACTGACATAAGTAATTTGTCATTTTACTGAAGCCTTAGAGCAGTGTTTCTCAGCCTTGGCAACTTGATCAACCCTGGCAACTCAACAAGATGTATGGAATTCTGGGAGGTGAAGTCTACAGATCTTAAAGATGCCAAGATTGAGAAACGCGGTCTTCGTGTTTTAGAACCTTATTTTAGAACTCTTCAGGTAGCAAGCCTCTCTAATGCAAATGATTCAGCAAGCCCCTTTATTGTGCCCATTGTTTCCTAGCACTCAACGTGCAAATCGAAGTAGAATTCCTATCCCAGCAAAAAGTTACTATACTTTGTTATGTGGAAAGTAATATGTTAATATTGTAAGTCCCTATTCTTTGTTATTTGTGAGAACTATACCCCGCATTAACTCTCTCCCCATCTACACATATTGTTTTCTATGTTTAATTCTGTCCCTCTGAAACACTCATTTTGCTTAATCGCTGAGCAAAATCCTAACAGATAAAATAAAAGACACTCTGATGATTTATAATTTATTCCCACAGAATAAGCCTATCCATTTTTCCTGTATTCGGAAGACAGTCCTACATTGACAATGATGCTTATTTCCAATTAACTATGCATAGGCACTCAGCTACAACCAGCTGCTTTTCTGATGTTGCTGAAGGACAACTTCTAGCATCACTCACCACTGGCCATGTTAGCTTAAGCTGCTGGAAATGCTAAACTGGTGCAACAACATCTGGAGGACCTGGGGGTCCTCACTTCAGTGTTGTTATATTGTTGTTATACAGTATGGTAGTATAACACAATACTGCACTGCAACACATATGAATTCTGAGCTGTAATTTTAGTGTTCGTTAACTCATGTTTAAGTAAGTATTATTGTTCAAAGAAGCCTCTTCAGCAAGAACAACGATAATAAGTCTGACATTAACCTTTGGCTACCAGAAAAAATAAAAGTTCAACACATTTTGCTTCCTTCTTTTCAAAATCACCATGAACTGTTTCTTTGCATTACATAATGTTCTCCTCCATAATTACTATTATCCTTAAAATGTGGACTAATTATTCCAGAGTATTAATCAGCTGCAGATCTCTTTACTCTCTGCCCTATTAACTTTTGTGCTGCAGGACCATAATCTCCATATTGATACAAATACCTCCTCCCCTTTAGTTAATTTAAGGAAAACATTGTCAAAGTACTCCAGGTTGAAAGGGATGCTAAATAATTTTTAGACTCAAAGTTGAAGTGGATTGACTAGGAGCAATTTTGATGTTTTGCACAATAAAAAGATGACCTACTGGGGTTTGCGGAGCCAATTTGCAGAGCAACCTCTTTCCTCTAATTGCTGCTAGACTAATGTAGAAGCACACTCCTAGGAAGTAGAAAAATCCATTTACCCATCCATGTTATTTAAGTAGGGCACACAAGTAGTGGATTTTTCTATTTACCCTGCCTATTAGTCCAGCTACACTCCACCTGTGACCCTCATTTTATAAGGGCAGCGCTCTTTTATATAATTTTGCAACTATAATAAAGGCCCACTTAAAATTTTTCAGAGCAGACCAAGAACATTTTTTTAAAGGAGAAAAAAACATAATTAGGGTCCTAACCAATCCCCCTAATTCCTGGTAATGCATTGTGGAACCAAATTGTTTGATAAAAGGTCTAATAAATCTGCATCTTTGGGAGCAGAAAATAGCATTTCCTCTATTACAAGAGCATAGTGACAAGCCATGTCTGATGATGGTTTGACATTAGTATTGCATCTCCCCTTGAGCATTTAACAACGGTGATGACTGTATAAGGGAAAATGGCAGAGGGGGGTGAGATCAGAGATGGCACCAGAAGCAAGCTATAGCAAGTTGCGTAGAAAGGAAGCTCCATTCATCTCAGTGGTACTAACTTATAAATAAGCATATAAGAGAGCTTATGGCCTCATCTTTACATGCCCTCGTTACACAAATATACCCTGGCAACCATTTTTATGAGATGTTCTCATGTCATTGCCTTTGTCTCATCTCCAGTCCCCAGCTGAGGCAGCTTAAAGTCATCTTTAGCTATTTCCGCGTTAAATAGTGTTGTTTCATCATTAAATAGTGTTTTCCCTCTTATTCCAACTCAATTTTTGCTACAGCCATGAGTTACATGTTTCAGTGGTGATATGGATGATGATGTGGTCATGATTGGGATCTTTTTTTTTTTAGAAAAAATCTGCCTGTGAATTCACTTTTAATTAATCAAATATATATTTAGAAAATCTTTCCCTCACAAAATATGTTTGTCTAAAAGCATTCTCTTACAACATTTAAAAATGCATTTTATATGCCAGTTTGTGTTATCTTCAATAACAAGGCAGAGACTGAAGTGTTTGTCCAAATTTATTCTGGCAATGCACTATGCTCTGTTGCCTGTTAAATAGAGTAAGTGTCTTAGAAATCAGTGAGACTTTCTTCTGAATAAATTTGCGTGCTTCAAAGTAGTCCTTCTAGTACTAAGATTACCCATTAGACTGGCCTTGGAATAGTAAAAGAGGGAAGGAAAACTACGTAAAGCAAGATGGATGGCCTACAGTCCAAAGGCTGACATGGCTCTCAAGCTCCATTTTACAGGCCTCGGAGCACCCTGACACTGAGCTGCTGAAATGGCCATTTTTCAGCAGCAGCAGCAGCACAAATTTTAGTAAAGATTTGCTACAGTAGGACTGAAACCCTCCAAAATATATTTTTTTAAAAAGCCCTGTCCCCTGATTACATCACTGTATCAGCACTAGCCTCTGTGGCCTTTGAAGAACATACATACACAAACACACACACACACGGATACACATGGACAAACATAAATGCAGGTCCCTGGCTGAGAAAGAATGCCTGCTGTTTTAATGCAGACTCCTGACCAAATTAAGGTGATACCAATGCAACAAATGGAAGTACTGTACTTTTAATGTAAGATGAATCCTTTTTAGCAAGTGCCTGTCTTATGTTTGGGCTTCTGCAGGACTGAGAAAAATGTTTTTCTTTGTTGATTTTTGAAGTCAGTCAGGATGTGGAGAAACCTAAAATACTGAAATAACTCCTAGAATTTAATTTTAAATTGTTTTATTAACTTGAATGAAAAGGACTGATCTATTTGCTTATTTCAATTAGTAAATTAAATTAAGTCTTAGGTCTAATTTAAGTCTAACAATGAGTTGTGTTGAAAATAAAATACAACTTGTATGTCCCTGGATCCATTCTTCCTACCTACCTTCCTTCCTTCTTCCCTTCCTTCCTCTGTAATTTGCCCAATCCACAGACTCTGGATGGTATACAATTGAGTAAAACCATGAAAAGCAACATTTAAAATTAATAAATCCATCCCCAAGGCCAGCATCCATAAACAATCTTCAAGGATTAATGGCCTGGTGGAACAGGCTTGTTTTAATGGCCTTATGAAGAACATCTGAAAGAAAGGGGCTGTACAAACCTCCAGTGGCAGAGTTCCGTTACAGGGGGACCAGAAAGTCCTGCTGCCTGGTTCAACTCTTCCAACCTCACCTAAAGGGGGAACTCTCAGCAGACTTCACAAGTTGTTACTACCAGATGGGTAGATTCCGTTCTGACAAGGTGGTGCCTGATATAACCTGGTGCCATGCTATATAGGGTTTGTAGGTAATTACATCACTTTGAATTGGGCCTGGAAACCTACTGGCAACCAGTACGATAGTTTAAGAAGTAGTGTTACTTTGCAAGGGTGAGGTTGACACACCAATAATCTAGCTGCCACACACTGGACCAACTGCAGCTTCCAGGTCATCTCTAAAGGCTGCCCCACATAGAGAACATGACAGTAATCCAACCAAATGATGATCAGGGCATGAGTTATCATTGCCAAATCATCCTAATCTGGAAGAAGATAAACTTCTCCTTTGTTGGAGGTCCCAGCAAATCAGCATGCCTCTTTAGTATGTGGATGAGTTTGCTCTAGGATGCAAATTGTCTATGTGCTTCTGGAGGAAGCTGTTTGTTGCCCCTCCTACATTCCTCTCTTCCTCCTTCTTCACCATTCTGGGAAGGAATTATGTGGCTGTAGCTCCTTCCATATCTCTTGGGCCACGCAGTGGGCCTAGAATTCAGGAGGTTCCCCCTTTTTCCATGCAGCCTTCAGCAGCAATGAGGACTGAGGGTCAATTCAGTTTAGGGAAAAGAAAGAAGAACAAAAATCATAATTTTTCTTCTGAATGGATGTAACTGGACCAAATAAATCAGTAAGACTCTTTTTACTTGCTTTTGAACCTACTTTGTCTAAGTGTGTAATTCTTTATGCCTGGATGGGCTGTGTGTAAGATCAATAACCTTTATTTCTCTAATGTGCTCATTAATGCTATTTAAGATAATATTCTTTTTCTGTGCACATCTTTTGCTGTGTTAAGCTCTGCTCCATTCAGTGGCCCTAGCTGTCCACTAATGGCTTCATCCTTGACTTTCAGTTTTTTAGTATCCATTAAAATTGCTCTCTCCATCCTTTGGAAGGTTTCTGACTTCGTAATAGCTACGTTTATATATTGGACAAAACCAGTATCTCTTCTTCTACAACAACAACAACAAGCTGAATTCTACTTTATCATACAAGCGCTAAAGAACAAGAACATTGCCAAAGCAAGCACTGGCAGCGTTAGTGCCAGCCCATTCCTTCAAAATTCATAAAGCAAAGGAAGTGTATATGTGACTAGTTTGGACAGCTAGAAGCAAATCTAGGCACCTGTTAGAGAAGCTGCAGCTTTTTGAGGGAGGTTGAGAAAAGCTACTCCTGCTGCAAAGAACTTTTGAGTAACATGATATAATTTCTTCCTGGACACTTTTTGCATCTCTCTGGTCACTTAGAGCAGAGCTTGTGGGCACTGAGTCAGGAAATTTGACATTTAATGCAAGAGATGTATAGTCTTTTCAGAGATTAGAGCAGTGTTTCTCAACCTTGGCACCTGGAAGATGTGTGGAGCTCAACTCCCAGAATTGCCCAGCCAGGATGCTGGCTGGGGAATTCTGGGGGTTGAAGTCCACACATCTTCAAGTTGCCAAGGTTGAGAAACACTGGATTAGAGTTACATTTGGCATTTGAGTGGCATGCTGAGGGCTGCACTTCAAAAAGTAGATGTAGCTAAGACAAAGACAAATGGACCAGGCCAAAAAATAAATGTGGCTTAATTTAATATTACATTAAGTTTAATAAAACCATTATTCCTTCCTATGCGGTTAGTAATTTTCCCTCTTAATTGCAAGTCAGTGGCAACTTCTGGAGAGATCATACACAAGATCCTGATGGCCACCAATAGCTACAGCTACAGAGAGATGCTACAGATCAGATTTTATAAGACAAAGATTATGCATGGTAAACATTTGCTTTACCGCAGTTTTGAGGAGGCTTTTTACAAGATGTACAATGTGGACTGCAGTGCAGACACATAGTACTCTGCTTATTCCCCTTAGATGTGCTGTGTGTTTAGCCTGTGTTTCCCCTTTGCTTTGAAGATCGCAGAGTATTTTCTCTTTGGCATCCTTTTTTAAGAATTAAGGGGAAAGGATTTATAAATTTAAATTTAATTTATAAAGATTTAATTTAAATTTTATTTTTAATTCAATTTTAATTCAATTTAAAAAGATTTTAAAATGAATATTCAAAGACACTTATTACAACAGATTTTGTTGAAAATTAAACTAACACCTTGGTAAGCAATCTGCAGCAGTTCAGACGTTACTGAGCTACAGTTCACTGCTTCTCTCAACATAGGCTATATGGGTGAAGACTTGCAGGGTGTTACAGCTCTGCATCGGGAGTGCCACAGTCTGCCTATTCTGAACTAAGCACTTGGTAAGGGTTATCATATAAAAGGGGAATATTTATTTATCAATTTATTTATTATTCACATTTACGTGGCCACCCATCTCACACAGGGCAACTCTGGGCGGCATTCAATAACGAGATAGAAACAATAACTAAGAACAATCATTATTAAAAAATTATCATAAAAAATTATCACCAGAATATGCATATACTTTGGGGAGAAATGTTGCATTGGGAGCCCAAAACCCTTTGGTCACACTTAAAAAATTCTCTGAATAGCGACTATTCAGTATGGTATGGTATGGTATGGTATGGTATGGTATGGTATGGTATGGTATGGTATGGTGTATGGTGTATGGTGTATGGTGTATGGTATGGTGTATGGTATGGTGTATGGTATGGTATGGTATGGTGTATGGTGTATGGTGTATGGTGTATGGTATGGTATGATATGGTATGGTGTATGGTATGGTATGGTATGGTATGGTATGGTATGGTATGGTATGGTATAGAAATACCTATAGTAAGGTTAGCAGAAAATACAGTCTGTGTGACCAGTATGTGTGACCACTGTGTGACCAGTACCAGGATCTTAACTTGAGAAATTCTCCAGACAGTCCATTAGGAAGCTTAAAGAATTCATTTATTAAAATCCGTTTACACAGGACAGTTGCAAAGCTCTGAATAACCTTTTGGCGCCAAAGCATTCAAATTAAATCATTCCCTCTGACATAGCCTCTCCTCCCTGTTTTGTCTCACAAACAACCCCGTTCTCACTCCTGATCTTCCCCCTCTCATCTCCTTAGACTTAATTAGAGTCCGGGTGTCTTATCAGCCCATCCTTGGCTTCAACTGCTTGTGAAAGAACGTGATTAACAATCCTCTCTGTCTGCAAAGCTGAGAGAGCTGACACGTGTTTGCTCTCGTTCTGGCATAGCATCTAGCAGCTGATACGTGTAGCAGTGACTTCATGGCAGGCGTGCAAAGTGAGCCTGACAGTATGTGAAAAATGTCCATGAGACTGGTCAAAATGATAGCAAACCTAACTGTAATTGTATGTTACTAGTTCTATTTGAATTGCTAATTAGGAATATACAAACAGGTTTATATTTTGTTTACTTTTAAAATATATTTTGAATTATTTATTTTAGGGTTAATTTCATGCTGCATGTTGCTTTCCTAGCGTGTTATTATATATATTCACATCATTTTCCTTTCCCAGCAGTATAATATCATTCTAATTTTGGTGTATTTTGTTTATTTTGCCTATAAAACCTCTTCTCGCAAACTCAGGAGGCAATATTCTATGTTGACCTTGGCATTTATACATATTAGTAATGTATTCTGAGAACTCATTATGACCCATGTTTAGCAAAATCTCATTTTAAGTGGTATAGTTGTTAAGCAACTTTTCAATTTAATTAGAACCCTCTACTGCATTTCATTAGAAGGTTATTCAGTAATTACTTAGCAGGTCTTGAATGCTTACAAATGAAGTAGTGACAGGACATAATACTCCTAAATTATAACTGCACAGCAGGAGAAGATGCTGAAAAAAGAGGAATAAATTCATTGTTTTAAAAACAGAATGTGAAAATTCAGTATAGTTTCCTTATCCTGTAAATGAAGTTTCTGCATTATTTATCAAGGCCTGTTTCTAACAGTGTGACTGCTATCTAGTTAGGCTCTTCTGAAGCTAATCTAGATCTGGAACCACATGAGAATAATTTACAATATGGGTTTTCCCTGTTATTATAGCATCTGGCTAGGATGACAGATGATTAATTCCCAAATCATCATTTTCATGCAATTTATGGCTTTATGTCTTAAGTTTACAAACCATTTTTAGAAACAATATGCCATTTTTCCCCCATGTCTTCTTTTTCCCCATTGATCTAGGAACATACCTGATGGAGTAAAACTTTCACCTTTGACCTTCAATGAGGGAAGTTGGTTGCAAAGAGGAAATTTGTATTTCCATTCCCTTTCCTTGGTGGAAAGGCAATGTTTATTTATTTATTTATCAAATTTGTCACCGCCCATCTCCTCCGACCGGAGGGACTCTGGGCGGTTTACAACACAGAATAAATATACAATAAAAACTCAAATAAAAAGACAGTAAAATTCCAATAAAATTCCATTGAAAACCAAAACAATTTCTTAACTACCCCAGCTGATAAAATCCAGATGACTATGATCTCTTCAACCATCATGTAGGAGGGGCACTTCAAGGCACCAGCCAACCCCAAGTATGTCGATTCTCCTCTCTGCCCCAAGCCTGGTGGCAGAGCCAGGTCTTCAACTTCCTCTGGAAGGCTAAAAGCGATGGAGCTAATCTTACTTCTGGGGGCAAGATGTTCCAAAGGGCGGGCACTACTGCAGAGAAGGCCCACCTCCTGGACCCCGCCAGGTGGAATTCTCTTATTGACAGGGTCCGCAAAAATATATGTTTGAAATGACCAGATGTGCATCAGGTTCATTCCATTTGTTTTGTGCTATAGTTTTATGCTGCTGCAATAGGATTTTTTGTTAAATGTACCTCACATTTATTAGATAAAATGTGGAAGGAAGAAGTTTATATAGCTGCCCATCTCATATATATGACTCTGGATGGCTGTGATGACTGGAACACTCAAGCATTCACTCAATTACAACTCATAAGCTTTTGCTTAGAAATCTGTTTAATGAAGTGAAGTGTTCAGTACAGAGAAAAAGTTACTAATGGAACTTCCCGTGCATTTCTATATTTTAAAATCACAGTAACTTCAAATTTCCCCCCACTACCCACTTAGGAATGTGCCCCTCCTTTCCGTGCCAGGATCTGGCTGTAACAGTTCTTCCTAGATGACCTTGGGGCAAGGAGCATCTAGCCCAACAAGATGTTTTACACTCCAACCATGTTCCCCCTACCTGCTGGTTGACTCGGAGGTTGACACAGGTTGCTACAAGATGGATGTGAATCCGATAAGATGTTCTGGGAACATTTGATTGGGGAGCATGACAATAGCTTAGAAACAATTAAAATACAAAACAACAACAACAACAAAAGAACAATAAAATTTCAAAACAAGGAAAAACACAAGATGAAAGCCAGTTTGGTCTAGTGGTTAAGGTACTAGGCTAGAAACCAGAAGGCTGTGAGTTCTAGTCCCGCCTTAGGCATGAAGGCTGGCTGGGTGATTTTGGGCCACTCACTGTCTCTCAGCCCTACTTACCTCACAGGGTTGTTGTTGTGGGGAAAGGAGGAGGAGGAAGGAGTATTTGGTACATTTGCCACCTTGAGTTATTTATAAAAAGAATAAAAGGCGGGATAGTAAATAAATAAATATTTTTTAAAAAGGGACCCGCAATATGCCCCTCCTGCCGGACCTAATGGGATGAATAAATGGCAGCCCTTCGAGGTAGTCCAGTCCAGGAAACCAAAGTTATGAATGCTACTCTTACTTTTATTATAAGGTTACAGTAACAAAATATTGCAAGTCTGAATGCACCTCTCCCCTCCTTGCCTTTACGTTCAAGAGAACTAGGGAGAGTCAAGTCTGAGACACTTTCTCAAATTACATTCCTGCTTTGGACTCAAACGTCTCTGATCTGACTTCTGTCTTGGTTGTGGCTCTTCCTCCTGTTCCTCAAGGTTATTTTCACAGCCCATTACAATAGATGTAAATGGAGAGAGGCAGTCTCTATTATGCAGAACTTCCATGTAGTATTCCATGTAGAAATGTGACTCTACACCATTCATTCATTCATTCATTCATTCATTCATTCATTCATTCATTCATTCATGTTTATTTGCTTATTAATGGTCTATAGATAGGCCAATTCCACATCGGGTAGAAATGTTGTAGGTTCCTAGTCCATGTGAAGAGGGAGGAGGTGGGAGACTGGAGACTGTGTTTTTCTGTGGTGGCCTTCACCCTATGGAACACCATCATTCTGGAGGTGAGATTGGTGACTATGCTGGCAGTCAAGGACAATCAAAATGGAATTATTATTCTGCAGGGCCTATAGATATTGATGTTATCCTGCTAGCCACCCAAAGTTGCCTGATTAAGTGAATAAATAAATAAATAAAGACTGGTGCTTTTGGTGATTAAAATTATGGTCATCTTTGATTTTATTTTTATTGTTTTTAACTTGATTTGCCTGTTAAGCTCTTAATGTTGCAATTGCCATGAGTCTTCCAACTTCAGCAGTATGTAAATGAAATTAATTAAAATAATAAAGACCAAGGCTTTAGTCACTCATCATATAATTACAGAAAGGCCTGATAATCTACAATGACCTAATTACCTACAAATCATTAACATGGAGGAATATATTTAAACAGAAATAGCCATTGCTGATAAACCTGAATGCATTTTGAACTGAGATTACATTGCTGCCTTTTTTGCTGATATAATCCTTCCATTTCTCCATTTTTTACATTTTAGTTTACACCTACTATAGAAGGCCTGTAGCTCTCATCCATATGGCTTTAACCTGAATCCTCTGCACGAAGAATTGCCCCGAAAATAGTGTGATGCCTAGTACTGAGGAGTAGGAATTACATGCAGGATATAATGAGCAGGCTAATACAGAATGGAATAGGTCAATTATGTGACCCAAGGATTCACATAATGTCAAGTCCTGTGAGGCTGGCAAACTCAGGCAACAAGAACCACTTAGACTTCTGGAAAGATCTTTATTGCTAGTAGGGTAATATAACAGAATCTTGAAAGCCCGTCAAAGCAATTCTCCTGATCAACATATACCTAGCATAATTAAGACAGAGAGGCTGAGTCTTTCTCATGCGTCTCCTCTCCTCTGGACTGAGGTATCTGTTTTGCAGTGGTCCTGTTTCCTCTTTTGCTTTCCCAGTCTCTGTTAGACATTCCGTCAGTCTCTGTACCAGCCTCTCTCAACTTTTTGACCCTGGAGGAACCCTTGAAATATTTTTCAGGCCTCAAGGGACCCCTGAACATTCAGGCTCAAATATAGGCCAGAAGTTACCAAATTATTTTATTCTTTTCAAGTGTAGGCCTGTCTATATGCATTAACATTCATTAAAATAAAAACAAATAGTGAAACCTCTTTAATGTGAAGTTGCCTGAATTTGAAATAATTTTTTTAATAAATTGTGATCTCCCAGGGAACCCTAGTGACCTCTTGTGGAATCCTGAGGGTCCACGGAACCCTGGTTGAGAAACCCTGCTCTGTACAAATGCAGAAAATGGGGAATACACAGGAAGAACTAGAAGCCTTAAATCAAGAAAGCAGGTATGATTTACTAGGTAGCACTGAAACTTGGTAGAACAAAGCTCATGAGTGGAATGTAAGGATTGAGGGAGATAACGTATTCAGTAGGAAAAGGCCAGAAAAAAGAAAAGATGGTATGACATGTGTGAAAGCAGTACACACAGGTATTGAGATCCAGGTATTTGAGTATAAGGGCCCAGTTGAGAGCATTTGTATAACAATACAACAAAGGGAAATATCATATTGTTATCATGGGAGTGGGCTATAGATTGTCAAACCAGACAAAAGATATGGATAATGCTCTCTTGGACCAAATTATGTAACTTGTAAGGAGGAGAAACTTAGCAGTAATGGGAGACGTCAACTACATGGACATCTGTTGGAAAAACTAACTCAATCAAGAGTCAATCATGAGTGTAAGATGTTGTTCTAGCCCCACCTTAGGCATGAAAGCCAGCTGGGTGACCTTGGGCCAGTCACTCTTTCTGTTCAACTCACCTCACAGGGTTGTTGCTGTGGGGAAAAGAGGAGGGAGTTGTCCTGACTCCCAGGAAACACTCTGAGACAGGGAACTGGTCTCTAATGTTTTATTGCTAATACATAATCCTAACAAACTGAACAAACGTGGGAAAACCCAGCCATATAAACCCCGCAGGTTAAGGCGGTCCCAATCTGTGCCTCTTGGAATGGCTCACCAATTCCTCAGTGCTACGCATGCGCTTAACAGTCTGGAAGGGAGCCCCCTGCTCGCCATCCTTACTCATGACAAGAGTATTTGGTATGTTCACCGCCTTGAGTTATTTATAAAATTAATAAAGGCGGGATATAAAATAAATAAAATAAATAAAAATAAACTACAGTAATTGGGACCAGAATTTCCATTGCTAAGTGACACAGTCATAAAACATGACATCACATGCCCACATCACTTAGCAATGGCAATCCTGGCAGTCCCCATTGTCATCATTATGGTTCGTGGGTCATTAAGCGAGGACCTCCTCACAACTTCCTGTTGGCTTCCAACAACTGAAGTCTGTGAGGAAGCCAGCAGGAAGTTGCAAGTCCCAGGTGGCTTGCAAGCAGGCCGGCGGGGACCTAAGTGGCTACTGCAGGCGGGGTGGTGATGATGGCTGTCTTCAAGTATCTAAAGGGCTGCTATGTAGAAGCTGGAGCCAAAGTACTCAGGTTTGTTCCAGTAGACAGAAGAAACAATGGGTTTAAATTACAAAGTAGATTTCAATTGGTTATCAGGCAAAAAATCCTAACAGTACAAGTTGTTCCATGTGGTCTGGCTAATGCTGAATACTGTAGGTAAAGGTAAAGGTTTCCCTTGACATTAAGTCCAGTTGTGTCCGACTCTAGGGGGCGGTGCTCATCTCCATTTCAAAGCCGAAGAGCCGGCGTTTGTCCGTAGACACTTCCGTGGTCATGTGGCCAGCATGACTAAACGGAATGCCGTTACTTGCCCGCTGAAGCGGTACCTATTAATCTACTCACACTGGCATGTTTTCGAACTGCTAGGTTGGCAGGAGCTGGGACTAGCAACAGGAGCTCACCCCGTCACGCGGATTCGAACCGCCGACCTTCCGATCGGCAAGCTCAGCAGCTCAGCGGTTTAACCCGCAGCGCCACCGCATCCCACGCTGAATACTGTACTGTAGTTCAAAATCAACCAGAGATTAGGGAACAATTGTTAATGTTGCAGTAGCAAATATATTATTTTGAACTCCCTTGTGTGATAAACCTGGCAGGCAGCCTTAAGTAAGCCATAATTCTTCAATCTTGGAAAACTAAGATACAGTACATTCTAATCTTTTAACTTAGTTTAATAGATGTCCTTCAGAACCAAATTATCTAGAATTCATTTCTTCGAGTTACAATGACTCATTACAAGTATACTTTCCAAGTATACTGATCTATGGAGAATAGTGCTATTGATTTTAGAAAATCAATAGCACTATTCTCCAATTTCATTAGTTACTGAAGAGTTTTATTTTGCTTTAATATAGAATTAACAGAAAGTTAAACCTGTATAGTGCAGCTACTTCTCATTTTTCCTTCCCCATCAGTTTACTATATTTAAAACATTTTGTTACAACTGAAAAAAATCATAAAAGAGTATTGGGATTAATATTGAATGACTACAAGCAACAGAAATTAAATTAATTATACAACCTTTCCTGATTAGGCATGTTCCAGATGGGTTAGGACTGCATCTACCTGGAAGTTGTGGTGCCGATGCACTTGAAGGCATCAGGTTGTAAAAACAGATACCATATATAACTTAAAACACTGGTATCAATGGGCTTTCCCTAATCTTGACTAAAGATAGATCCAACCCATAGAAAGTAAATACTACAGTATCCCTGACAATGGCCATCTGGTCTCTATTTAAACACCTCCAATTTTGTATCCTAAAACTGCAATCCTATCCCATTTAAATGGAAGTAAGTCCTGCTGTACTGTTTACAACTCACTGAGAACTACCTTGAATAAAAATTTGACTTTTATTTTTTTTTGGAAGAGAACCTAAATTGAAAATGAGAGAATTGGAAATGGAAGGTCATACTTGTCAATGGTTTGCTTATGCTCAGTTGACAGAAAGATTTAAATTGGACAAGAATTTTATTTTATAAATGAGAAAACTGATTTTGAATTGGATTTGTGTACTAATGACAAACTTATTATTGCCAAGATGTTTAAACTTTTATTGAAAATGAATATGGAAGATGAGTATGTTAAAGACTGTATGATTAAATGAGCAAAAAAAACTGGTTACAATATAATGCTTCATCAATGGAGAGTATGTGGAGTAAAGGATTGAAATTTACATTGAATTATAATTTGAAAGAGAATTTTTATAAAATGATGTATTGTTGGTATTTAATCCCTGATAAATTGTCAAAGTTGTATAAAGGATTGTCAAATATATGTTGGAAACATAATCAGTGTGAAGGTACTTTTTACCATATTTGGTGGACATGCAAGAAAGCTAAGAAATATTGGGATCAGATATATACTTTAATTCAGAGAATTCTCAGAATAAATGTACAATTGAAACCAGAGGCTTTCCTTTTAGGTTTGAGGGATAAACAGATTGAAAGAAAATATGGGACTTTATTTTTGTATATAACAGCAGCAGGACTTTTATATGCACAGAGGTGGAAGGACTTATACCCACAATGGAAGAATGGATGAAGTTAATGGAATTGGCAAAATTGACTACTTTGATTAAAGAAAAGATAGCTACATTTCTACATGGAAACCTCTTTTTGATTTCTTACTTGAAACTGAAAGAATTTCAGATTCGATGTTCATGATTATAGAAATATTGTGTACTATTGTTAATTTTAAAGAGGTTAATGTTTTTTATATTTGTATCTGTACCAAAGGAAGTCTGAAGCTATTCTTTTTCTTTGCACTAATTTTGCTTTTTATGATCTTTTTGTTTCTTGTTGAAATTTAAGTTTTATGAAAAAAACACCTACCCTGAATAAAAATGGATAGGATTGCATGATATTGCTGAGGATAGCTTTTATTTTTCTCCCTAGTAATTTTAAATTATCTAAAATGTTCTTAGTCAAGGTACAACTAGCAAATATACTAACATTAGGAGAAAATGAAAAATATCAATTGTTTAGTTTTTTTTTTAAAAAGCCTATTACAAACGAAAATCAAGTCCATTTATTTTAAAGCGCATAAGCAAAGAATTTATTAGATAGCAAGTTGCTAGAGAAGGCAAGAACATTCTCCTTTTCATAAAGCCTCCAAAAAGCATAGTAGTAGTTATATTGTAGTAGCAGCAAACCAAATCTAAAAACATCTCATTATCTTTGTTTCCTTATCAATATTCAACCCAGTTCTCATGTCTAATTATTCTCACCCTCTCCACTGGCCCTGCAGCTGGCCCATTTATCACATTTTTTTTGGAGACATCCTATCAGATAACAGGTTAAAATGGTTGCATTCTGATTCATTCACAAATCACCTCCACATTATTTTAAATAAATTTTATTTTTAAAGATTTGTGTGAATGCCTAAATACAGTGTAAATACTATACACGAATGACCGAGCTGTCAGTCAAATTTCTAAGCTTGAAAAATTGGGACAAAATTTTGACTATTTCATTTATTTCAGGTTTTTCAAAATACATAGGTTACAAATGCCATGTCAATATTGTAAAACTTAAAAAAAAATCACAAACAGAAGACTGACTTGTTCATTCCAAATATGTATGCATCAATTTACTCACTTTAATAGTGCAAAGGATGAAAAACTTTAGGAATAAACTCTTTTCTTTTCCCCACATATTTAAAAAATTACTTTAAATATGTGGGGTTATTTTAGGGAAATATTTAAAACGCCAACTATTGCTAAAACAAATACGTATCTTGAGTAAACTAAAGAAAATACGTTCTAGTATTAAAATATTTTTCCAGTCTTCGACTGAGTCTCTGAACTCAAATAGTAACACCATAATCCAACCTAGTCTAATATACAGGTTTTTCTCAAGATTACAACCTGCCAGCTAAATGTTAAATATATAAGCGTCTTTTTAAGTTATTCAAATCATTTATATTAACATCTTGCAAAACAGTTACTGTTGCTTTTGTCTGGCAAGCATTAAATTCAATAGTCATCAAGCAACAGAGGTCTATTAGTTCTCTTTGGCATTTCTGTAATCCCTCCTTGAGCTTTGGGTATAGGACAGGATCTTTCCTCAGTTGCCTCATCTCAGATACAGAAAAGCCAATCAAGCTTGTTAGAATCTCATCAGCAAATTCAACTTCTAGATAAGCTGTGCCATCAGATATTTTTGCTGTTATGTTCCAGAAGCCACTGCTACTTATGAGCTTTCCTGTAAGCGTTACTATAAATGCTTTAATTTTCACAATAGTAATATATCTGGGCTTGCTACTTAACAGAACAGATAAATATGTAAAAGGAGGTGTATCTAAATCAACTTTGTGACACTTATTTTTTGTTTTGATCATCTGTACTTGCTCAGAACATAATCTGAATTCTGCATTACTGCCTATTACTCCATCATTACAGATTTTAGAGGATTTCTTCTTGACTTTACTGACATCTAAATTCTCGATGTATTGTCTATTATAATTTATAGTAAAGTCTTCCATGTCTTCTTCAAATGTATTATACATTCCTCTTTCACTAGATTTTTTTTCTTGAACAGCTTCATTATTTATACTAGTATTAGTGTTCAAAACATGTATCTCTTCTTGCTGGATCTCTTCTATTAAAAGTAAATCATCATCCATTGAAAATCCAT
The DNA here is from genome assembly GCF_035149785.1 of Candoia aspera. Lineage (NCBI taxonomy): Eukaryota > Metazoa > Chordata > Lepidosauria > Squamata > Candoiidae > Candoia > Candoia aspera. Next base: position 201,359,271 of record NC_086154.1, on the reverse strand, counting down.
CAAAATCGCCTTCCATATTTTGTAGAACTGAAACAGTTGGTTGTTCATTTCCTGAAATTAACTCTGCAGGTCTTTGCTGTAAGCAGTTCCTTTGGCTGTGAGGAAGAGAAGGCACTGTAGAATTTAAACTGGTACTTCTGCTACAGTATCCACTTTCAGGGGGGACTTCATTTATCCTTAATTCATCATTTTCCTCAAGACTTGCCAGGAGGTCTTCATCAGAAGGCCCTAATTCATCATCAGGCCTTGAAATTTCACCAATACCAGACCTCACAATGTTAGGACTGCAATCTTCTTCTCCAATTAGCCTAGCGAGTACTCTCTCCAAAGCATATGTCTCTAAAAGGCTATCAACTTCACCTCCCAATAATTTCACATTTTCTGGTTTAAGCAAAAGAACACCTAAACGATATGTAACTTTCCCTTGTATCATAACTTTGGTACCTGGAGGTAGACCACCATGGAGTTGAGGAATGGGCTGATATTCCATACCTTGGATAAGATGTATGCCATCAGTCATTTGCAGCAGAAGCATTCGAGTAGGATTTTCTTCCCATGACCTCAAGGTTCTCTGTGCATTAGCAGTTATTTCCTCATTTACAGTATTTTTTCCTCTTATTTTTTGCAACTGGGAATAAGCAGGCTGACTCACATCAACTATTGAATCAATTTGCACAGAATGAAAGCCATTCAATTCTCCTTTTGGATCACTTAAAATGCAATCAGGCAGAATAGGATATTCAAGATCTCTGAGATCTGTAAGAAGCCACTGCTCAAAAACTTGCTTGTTAATAGCAGCCTGAGCCAAATTGCTTCCATGTTCTTTTTCAATCCAATCAATACAAGCTTCTAGCCATCGTGTTGGCACTTTTACATGCCAGGTAGATAAGAGCCAAGTTTCCACTCTTAGTGCAACACCCGATGCAGTCATTTTCTTCTAAGATAAAAAGAAAAAAAAATGAATGCCCTGACGTGAAACACAGTAACTCCCCATAATATATATTAGATGTCTGATTAAACAATTGCCCAAGTTCACGCAGAAAATGATCTTAACATAATTTAATCCAGAATGAGACTAACCAAAGGAATCTACCAGTTAATTTACAGAAAGAAAATCAAGGTGTTCAGTTGGTAAGCAGCAAACTTTTTCTCCAACATCTGCTAGTATACCATTCTACTGCTGTTTTCAGATAATGAAAACAATGCAGTAATAGAACAGCTGAAGCACTTTCCCCTCAACACATTTATCAATTGTTTTACAGTATTTATTCAGAATTGTAAACTGAGAAAAGATGCTTCTTTTAGTTTTTTGGCATTACATAAATCATTGGGGAGGAAAGGTGGCAGAGTTTTTGTGCATGAGTTGCATAATGCCTTATTCTATCCTGATGCTCATGCCGTTGATTCTTCTCTTACATTTAAGAGCACGACACAGATTATTCCTTATTAAGAAAAGTAATAGACTGCTGTCCTACTAAAAAGCGAGTTCATTTATCACAAGGCTTATTTTTAGTCAAACGTGCAGTAAACGTTGCAATCCAAACCATATTCATTGAACATAATAGGTTGTAGTCTAAAAACCAAACTTGGGACTAAACTGCACGATTATTCTCCAGTTAAAAATGTGCAAATCAATACGAATTTCAGCTATAGGCAAACAAGGTGCCGTTTTCGGACATCTTACAGATTCACCTTCCTTCCCTCAACGCTGTTTGATTTCAGGGTTTTGATGAGAAACCCGAAGACTTTCTCTTCTCTTACCACTTCCCCAAGAAGAATGCGCCCATTTGACCCTCAGGCCCCTACCCCACGAAGCGAGGAGCACCCGGCTCCCCTTCGGTCGCCACACCACCGACGTCCAACCTTTTCCCCTTCTCCCGCCTCCTTTTGTTTTAAGCGCCAAAGCGAACCGAGAACCAAAGTTCCTTAGCTCTCGCGAGAAATCCTCCCCCTCCCCATTATGGAGCGTGAGGACGAGGCGGAGTTTTCATCGACGCCATTTTGTTTTTCCCTCACACGCACCGATTCGGGACAATTTCGCTCTCCTTGAAGCAGCTCTAACAGCTATAAAGCGGTTGGGATCGATTTTTTTTTACTTTTTTTTCACAGTAAGTACCCACTCTTTAAACAGGGGAGAAAGGAACCAGGAAAGATAGATAGTTAGAAGGAGCGATAAATACTGGCATATTACAACGTCACTCTCTTTAACGGCCTGAGGCAGAATTAGCGGTAGTAGCGCACCGACAGTTGCCACGGAGGGCGGGTATGATGCGCATGGTGTGCCCAGGTAAAGAACGACAGCTGTGACAGCCAATAAGGATGCAGCGGTGCAGCAAGCGAGCCAATAAGAGCGACAGTGGCGCGTGTGAGGGCGCGCGCTCTTGTTTTTCGAGCGCGTATCATACTCTGGAGGCAGCTTCGGCGGCGTTAGTCCGCTGCGTGGTGAGGAACCCAGCGGGCCTAGCAAAAGGCTTTTCCTGATCGTTCACTCCCATCCACCTTTTGTTGGTGGGAACCAGATACCTATATGTAGCATCCTCATATTTGGGCCTACGAAATTATCGGTACGTGTATAAAACGGGCAAATGTCTTCGTTGTGGGGTGGGCCAATATCACAACATGGCGTGAGAGTCGATTCGGTCTTAGCTATCCCATTCTCCGTTGATGGTGAGTGCCGCATGGCTGGCAAGAAAGCGTCGGGGCTGAGCCCGGTAGTCCCCAGTGCCTGCTGCAGGAATCATGGCGGCTGGTTGTAGCTGGGGGGGGGGGGGGAGGAGGAGAAGAGGGAGCGAGGCGTTTCCTTTTCTTGGTGGCCCTGTTGATTGTGACCGACTTCGTGAGGCCCCAGCACCCGCTTCTCCTTCCCTGAAAAGTCGGCAGAGTGGTCCCAGGCATCTTTTGTGTCTCTTGAGCCGGCGAATCCCGTGTTCTGGAGCCGCCGCGTGGCGGTGCTTCTTCCGCTCCGGACTCCTCCTCGCAGCTCGTGATCGCCATTATTGCTCAAGCTGGTGTTAAAGCCGCCATTTTTAGTTGCACTTCATCAAAGCTAGTCGAGATTACACAACTACAGTCGCGGCAAGGCTTCACCTTTTCTTCCTTCGTGGCCCCCTTTTGGGAAGGAGGGGAGTCGTTTACGATAATGTAGTTAAATCAGGCCCACCTTCTTAGAACCAGAAACAAGCTGCTTCAGACCTACAATTCGCCCTGCTGATAACTCGCGCGATCGAGACAGAACGGGAGATCTTTTTTGAACAGAGCACTATGCTATAGCCAAGGATTGGGTTTTCTGCCTCCTTTTCTTAGCATAAAACCGGTGTTTACAGTTAATCTTGTTTGATGCTTCCTCTCTAATACAGCTGTTGCTGCTGTCGATTACTAAAAGGACTGTAAATTGGGGTTTTTTCCCCCAGCAGATAACCAAAATCCTTTGTGTGGATTGGGTATATATTTTATCCGTTATAATGAGGTTGTACTAACATGAAGAAATGTATTTGTAGCAATACCAGGCTCATTATAGTTTTCAATCTTTTTTTCTGTTGATTTCTCCTATTTCAGTGTTAGCTTTTTGGTTCTAACTGTATATTAATTGCAAGTTCAGCAAAACAGATTGTAATCATCTTATTTTACAATTCTGTGTTGGGCTGCATTCGTTCTTCCTTCTGAGAAGGGATAAAGGGCAATTTAAACTTAATATAGAGATTATTTTTTTTCAACATTTTAAAAATGTTATTTAAAAATTACATATGCTGGAATTTAGTTCGATGACCTGATCTGCTGTATTTGTTTGGTTAGTTAAAATAATTACACATACAGAGAAATTAACTTTAGTTATCAAAGAAGGCAACCTGCTCTTGGTAAGAAAAATCAAGTAGCAGAATGTGATTTTTTTTCCTTCACAATAAGTATTTGTGCTTTCAGATTGAAATTAAAAATTTAAAATTAACTTGTAGTGCTGATTAAATATAGCACTGCCCATTGAAAAAGTTAGTCAAATAAATGCTGCAGGATAGCAATATGTTCATTAAAGTACATTTGCTGATCCAGTTTTTATTTTAATTCTTGCAGCCTAATGTGTAAATTGAGAGCCAGTTTGGGTTAGTGTTTAAGGTGCTAGACTAGAAACAGGGAAACCTGAGTTTTAGTCCTGCTTTAGGCATGGAGGTCAGCTGGATGAGTTTAGACCAGTCACTTTCTCTTAGCTTTAGAAAGAAGGCAGTGACAAATGACTTCTGAAAATATTGTCAAGGAAACTGTATGGACTTATCCATATAGTTACCAGGAGTCAAGACTGACTGGACACACACACTCCCCTGTAAATTAACTAGATCATCCCTTCATGTATGTTGCTTTTCATAGGCTACGTGATTGTTGATCCCGCCCAGAAGATTTACTTGGCAAAGATATATAATACTGGTAAGTGCTGGCAACCCGTTGCTAACCTCTTGTGTTCTTTAGAAAGCTGAGGATTCTGTTTGAGCACTTCAGTATATATTTATGTTTAATCGGTTTTGTCTTCAAGTTTGAAAACAATGGAGACTGAACAGCAAGAGGAGACCTTTACTAACACAGAGACAAATGGTAAGTTTATAAATGATAAAATATCTTAGTAAATTTGCTAAGTGCTAATTGTATAATAGGATTTATTATGGGCCCCATTACAGGGACTGGAACTTGGAACATGATCCCAGTATTCTGAGTAAGGGTTTCGAGATTAGTATAAATTTGTTTTGCTGTCAGTTATATTAGTAAAGAACTTCCTTTTTCTTTTTTAACATGTTCAACAAAATCATCCTTGAGATTTAAGGTAGTCTATTAGTCCCTCATTTTTAATCATCTTCATTAAAACTGAATTTAAAAGATCAAAAATTGTTCATTTATTTATTTGAAATATTTATCCTCCCCAATCCTAGAGGGCTTTGTTAATGCTGTTTGGGTAATGATGGCTTATGGCACATGTTTATATGTTAGGTAAGTAAATTATTGATGCATGAATAAAAATATGTATACTCAGCTGCTTCAAGAAGCCATCAAAAAGTGATTTTTATAAATAGTCCATTCTCTTAAATATTAGGCAAACGCCCAGCTGAGGATATAGAAGAGGAACAGGCCTTCAAAAGGTCTAGGAACACTGATGAGATGGTGGAATTGCGCATTCTGCTTCAGAGTAAAGTATGTTTATTGTTGATCTGCTAATTTACTGACCACATCGATCCCCTCCCCCCCAAAATTTATTCCCCACTGCAGCTATTTGGGAAACCTTAATCTAATTCATAACTTTTTTAGAATGCTGGAGCAGTAATTGGCAAAGGTGGCAAAAATATAAAAGCACTTCGTACAGACGTGAGTATTTACAAACTAAATCTTGATTATTTTGCAAAACATAGCATTAAGAGTACATTTCTAGTAATGTATATTTTAAGTAGTTGGCTAGTCCAAGCCATTTGTAATTATTTTTAAACTCAAGTCTCAGGATTCATTCTTAAAATTAAGACTTAAAGTAATGTGAGATTTCTGTCCTTTATTTTACAGTAACTTTACACAGAGTTGTAGCGTATTTAATTTTCTATACTTGAGAGTTTATGTTTAAAAAAGTACTCACTTGTTTTTGGAAGACATTAGAGATTAGTATTCTTAAGTGTACAGTGATTTTTGTGCAAACAGGCTTATTTCTCTGATAAAGATTCATATGAGTATTTTATGTATAGAAACAGCGTGGTAGCAACATTCTCATCTGGAAGGAATTTTAAGTGAACATGACTTTAAATATATTTACACATTTTTAGTGGGTTGACTCTTGTGAATAGACACGTCTAGCATTATCTAGACTTCAGCACCAAAGCAATATCTTTATTGTGCATAATCTTTTTAGTATATTAATAGTAATCTTGGTATTTAATGAATTATTTGGCACTACATTGTTTCGCATTGTGTATGATATTTTCATTACATTGTAAAATAAACTCTTGTAGAACGTTATAACTGTCAACTTTTAGTTAACTAGATCTGAGGTATAAGCAAGAACTGGGTAGTAATCACTTGGACATTAACTGACCTTTCTGAAGCTAGTGTGCTTAAAATTTCACATACCTAAATCCAGATTTCATACATATAATTCCTGGATTAGTAGTGGCTTTCCCTATTTCCCAGGATTTCAGTAAACTGAATCTCTACAGATCTTGTGTCTACCCTCATGAGCCAGCCTGCTACTGCAGCTTTTAATGTTCAAAGTAGTTTAGGCCAAGTAACTCATTATTAAGGTCCATAACTGTTAAGCCACAGTCAATGTAGCTATCCGTTATTGTGTTAGTCTTCAGAACAACTTAAGCTTGTAATGAGTATAGTTTGTATTAAATTAAAATTTATTGCTTTTCCCCCTCTTCCCTCTCCTTGTTTTTTTGGCCATATATCTCCGTTGCCCATGTACTGGATCGACTTGCCCCTGCGTTGCCCACCATGACGTTGGCCCATCCGCCCCTGAACGCCCATGTGAAAACCCTGGTTGGCTATGCCCAAAAATGTGCTCGTTGCCAAACGGGTGCCTTACTTGACAACTTCTGATTGAATGCCCATGCCCAATGCCAACATCCACGAACGCCAATGACCAATGCAGTACAATGCCAGTGTTTCAGTCCCAGACAGCAGTGGCCCCGAGCGGTATGTCCCAACAGTTTATGCCTCACTGCCTGATTAGAAAGAGAGAAATGTATATTATTACCTGCCTTTTATATAATTAAATAGTATCCCCATAGACGGTGTATTGTTTTTTAAGTTTTCTGTCTTATTTTCCCCATTAAGTCTTTTTTGTCACTGAACTTTTACGTGAGTTGCCCACCCAACAAACCACTAATTTTATTTCAATGGAAGGAGCACAGCTTCAATTGTTGTATATTTGCTGCATTGTAAATCAGATTGTTTCAAAATAGTCTCTTGCTCTGCTCTGTCTTTGTGGCCCACCTTGCTCCCCCAGCATTGCCTGTTCATAATTTTTCTGATGAAATGCTAACTCCTGGTTCACTCTCCTTCACTTCTCATTTGTGTTGTCTTTTTTGTCTTGCGTTTGTATTTGTTTTCTTGCAGAGCCCATTAGTAACCTAATTTTTAACTGGTCTCATAACCCTATTCCAAATACAGTGTTCACCCCTTGCATATTCACATGTTTCCTATGAGAAGGTGTGCCAGTTTAACGATGTAATAGCGAGGTTGTCCTAAATTAATGGTGGCGGGGAACATGAATATTCACTCCTGCTTTCAATTCTTCATCAATACCTTGTCCACTTAATCTGACTCCTTCCAAGAAACTCATTCGCTATCTCCCAAACCTTATTTTAAACTTGTACCATTTGTATTATTGGGCATAAACAAAGGTGCATGTTCTGTATCTTCAGTAAACAGGCTTAATTAAGTGGGGAATATTAACTGTAGGTTCTGTTCTATAAATTGATTTATAACCTGCATACATATGAATATACAACTTACTTCATTTCCCCCTCCCCTCTTTTTGTAACATCTTGATGTGATTTAACAGTATACTGAGTATAAGTGCAGATATTGAAACAATTGGAGAAATTTTGAAGAAAATTATCCCAACATTGGAGGAGGTGAGTATTCATCTATTACAGATTACATAGCTGAATCTTTAGATCTGGATGCACTTGTTTTGATAGTTAACTTTACCAATTAACATGAGAAAGCATGTCTAAGAATTGTATATTGGGATTATAGGAACCTAGGAAGTTCTCTTCTACCAAGTAAGATCATAATGCTATCTAGTTCAGTATTCTTAAATTGATTGACAGCCATTTTCCAAATCTCACGGTAGATGTTCTCTATCTCTCCTGATAGTGAGGCATACAGTATTTTAATATTTCAGACACTATATAAAGGTCACTGTCTAATCATGGACTGATAAGTAGGCGTTATTTGGTCTTCCAATATATACAACTATTTGATGTAAAAGAAATAAAGCATCTGTGTGGGAAATCTGTAAAGCCCTCAGGATTATTTGCTTTAAGCATCAAACTCCCAAAGCACCACAATTGTTTGAAATACAATTTTGTTTGAATACCAGTTACCTGCAAAGAACTAGAATGGCTTTCTTCAAATCATAGCACATGTAATTAGAAACCTAAATCTAGATCTGATAGGTGGTGAGTTCTGGAAATTGGAACAGAAGAAACATCTAATAGCACTGTTTTAATTACACATGTATAAAACTATATTCTAAAAAGATACTAATTTAAACAATGTTCACATTGCCCTAGTCTTTCTCCTAAACTTCTCATATTCTGTACCAGTACCAGCATTACAAAGGAAGTGACTTTGACTGTGAATTGAGACTCTTGATTCACCAGAGTTTGGCTGGAGGAATTATTGGTGTCAAGGGTGCTAAAATCAAAGAACTCCGAGAGGTAACAAAATTTGTCATTTGAAGTCTTAAAAATACTACATAATGTATATCTTGCTTGCTTATTTGTTTATTTCCAGTGTGTCTATACCAGCCCAGTTGCATATCACTAGGCAGTTTATAAATCAGTTCATAAGAATTTTCAAAAAAATAGTATCTAAAATAGATTGTATAGGAAACAGAAGTTAAGTCACCAAAGGCTTGTTGGAAAAACTTTTCTGAAAAGTGATAATGGGTGGAGAGTGTATTCCAGAGAGTCGGGGCAGTAAAAGGGAATAATTGCTTCCAGGCCCCCACTTTCTGAATTGAGGGAACTTAAAACAGAATGAACAGGCCATTCAGAGTCAACTTGGAGGAGATGGTTCCATAGGTATTCTGGGTCTTTACCTTGTAGGGATATATAGGTTAACATTGTTAAATAAATTCTACTCTTGACACCTATTGGAAGCAAATGTAGCAACCAAAAAGTAGGTGTTATGTTGCTGGACTGCTTTGTACTATCAATGTGTAGGCTGCTACATCTTGCACCATTGCACTTTTTGAGTAGGTGTCAGAAGTGACCCTACTAGATGTCAGAAATAGTCTGCAGTGGGATGTAAAATTAAGAGAATAAAGTGCCTCAAAAGTAACGTCGTAAATACGAATGAGATTTAGTGTCAAGTATGCTTGTAGGATCTCAACCTCAGAGAACCTAAATATTATATGGAAATTTGCTTTTTTGTTTCAGTGAAAGAAAGAGAAAATTCAGTCTTTATTTTAACTTTGATTACTGAAATTATCAGTGGCCTCTGAGAGAGTTGGGGAGGGTTGTACTTAAAGCTCTTTCTCATTTTACACCCAAAATTAGTATTGCTTAAAGTTTCTAGATGCCTTTTTTCTACTCTAGTGACTGGAAACAACTACCCCTAATATAGTAGTGGCAGCTTTTTACATAGCCAGTATTTTGCTAGCCTAAAGAGTCACCAAAGATTGTACCAATTAAAATAGTTAAATATTAATTCAGTGGAACACAAAAGTCCATGTTTAAGTACCATGACAAGCAGCCTAACTGAATGAATGATTTTGCAAAATTATTAATTAGTGATACTGTATTCAAGTTTGACTCTCAGAACAGAAAAAACGTTATGAACCGTTGACACCAAAGACCATGGTACCGGTAGTTCATTTCCATTACAAAAAATGGTGGCTAGGCAACACTCTAAAAACTGCATTACCACATGTAGATCTGTTTTAGATTTTAAAACTTGGAGCTGTGACTTTGCTTTTTTTACTTTCATGAAGAGAATATGATATCATAGAATTTCTTGAACATTTATTGTTCTGAAACTTATCCCCAGTGTTATTTTTCTGGATTGGTTGATATGTTTGATGAACTGCTCTGCCAATTAACATTCTTTCCCATGACAGCATATGAGATTCTGCATTAAATTCCATTCCATTCCATGCTTTTTATCAGATTTCAGTTTCTTCCAAAATAACCCCGTTTGTGTGGTTTTGAGTGGCATTAATGAGAGGGAGCACTTGCTGGGATGTGCTAAAATTTTGCTATTTAGTTTTATACAGGGCATAAGGATGTAGAGGTAGATTAACTGCAGTCTTAAAGCTGTGATAACTAAGCATTTGGAAAGATTAAATCTGGTTTTAAATTAGTTTTTCTGGTTGAATTTATGGAAAGAAGGGCAAATGGTTTTACTATGGTTTCGTACAGTAGAAATAAGACAGTGAAAGAAGAAAAGTAGGTGAAACAAATATTACATTTGCATACATCTTCGTACTATGAACAGTATTTTTTCTCTGAGGACTGCATTCCATTTACAGTTTTTTTGCTCCTGTACACATTGCAGTCATGGCACAGAGAGATAGCAGCATAGAGAGAGATAGGTACACTGAGAGAACTATGACTTCTCCTGGACATTCAGCTGCATAGGCCTTCATGCACAGTTATATAGAGGGTGGACGTTATACTGTTTTCTCCATTGAATCCTTTGAATAATTATTCAAACAGGAATCTGGTGTGTTAATAGAAATCAACCTTTGCTGAGGGAGGTATGGAGATGACTTGACTAGGACTATGAAAGCCAGCTTAATTTTAGCAAGTGTCCATTTATATTTATGAGAAGTCAAACATGATGCTGCTAAGACTGGGCTGCTCATGTGTTAAAAAGCTTGAGAATTTCTGAGGTTCCTCAAGGAGCTGCCTGTATGTCTTGTGTGTGTGTTTTAATTGTATGGCATAACAGTTCGGTGTGCATGCTGCTTTACTTGCTGGGAAGTCCTTGTGAGGTCCTCCAGCCAGATATGTAGACTATTTAGCTGTGACAAGTCACATTGCCCAGGGTACATCACGAGGAGGCTAGTCTACATTGCACCGAGATGAGCTGGGAGAAAGTGACTGGCCAAGGTCACCCAGCCGGCTTTCATGCCTAAAATGGGACTAGAACTCACAGACTCCTGGTTACTAACCCAGAACCTTAACCACTAGACCAAACTGGCTCTCTCTTTTTAACTTAGTCTGTTTATTCAAAATAAAAAAAAATAGTGTTAAACATTGTTAAGCTTATTTCCTGGCTTTAATGCTTGTTCTGAAATATTTCCATGTCACTTTCTTGATAGAACACTCAAACCACTATTAAGCTTTTCCAAGAATGTTGCCCTCATTCTTCTGACAGAGTGGTTCTAATTGGTGGGAAACCTGACAGAGTTGTGGAATGCATCAAAATAATACTGGATCTTATATCAGAGGTAATTTAATCTAGAACACATTTGCATTCATACACCCCTCCCTCATGATCATGTACAAAGTCTGTCTAGAATTGTATATATAGGCATATAGTAATAGTAATGTATAGAAAGGCAAATCTGTTTCAGTGATAGAGGCTTGGATTCTTAAAGTGACATTTCTGAAATAGATATTAACTGCTCAGTAGTCTTCATTTTATTGCTGTTTATTTCATTGTAATGTATTAATACTTTTCAGCACTGTATATTAATAAGCAAATGCAATACAAATTTTATAAGACTTAAAATAAGACAACTGAATATATTAAAATTATTTATGTTTCCCTTTTTTATATCAGTCACCAATAAAAGGACGTGCACAGCCTTATGACCCCAATTTTTATGATGAAACTTACGACTACGGTGGATTTACAATGATGTTTGATGACAGAAGAGGGCGTCCTGTGGGATTTCCAATGCGGGGCAGAGGGGGCTTTGATCGAATGCCTCCTGGCCGTGGTCGTCCTATGCCTCCACGAAGAGATTATGATGATATGAGCCCTCGCAGAGGACCACCTCCACCTCCTCCAGGTCGTGGTGGTAGAGGTGGCAGCAGAGCTCGCAATCTTCCTCTTCCTCCCCCTCCCCCTCCTAGAGGCGGGTAAGTTTACTTTGTAAAAGCTCTGATTAAGTAATTAATACCTGTCTTGAGTAAACTCTGCTGTTAAGCAGAGCTGTGTAGAAATTACAAGTCAAAATAGCATTTTGCGCAAGATCTTAGTAAGAATGGAATAGAAATAAGTGCAACTTTGGTGACAGGATATTGTTTCACTAATAAAAAAATGTGATGTGCCTCATCCTTGTTGCCTATTTATTTGGGAGACTGGATTTTGAAATGTGAATGAGGTAATGGAGCAAAGTGAAATTGCAGCATGATGCTAGGAAATACTACAAATTATGCATTTTGTTTTCCTAAGGGACCTTATGTCTTATGATCGAAGAGGTAGACCTGGGGATCGCTATGATGGAATGGTAAGTTTGGTTTAGAAGAAATCTGACCATGTGAGCATACTATTTTTCTAATAGAACAGCAGAGATGGAATCCTCTTTAAATGTCCCTTTTTGTTTATAACTAACTTTGAATTGTCTTTAGCAAGATTTCCAAAATGCAAATATTAAGTTGGTTACACATAAATTTTTTAATCAGTGTGACATTTGTGTCAAGAAAATTGTTGTGCCTTCTAAATTTGGAGAAATTTCAGCTAGTTTTAAACTTAAAGATTTAAATTTTTATTAAAGTTTACAGATACAAAGATAAAAAACTAATACAAACTTAAGAAAATTATAAAAAGTAAAAAAATAAAATGTGCAGAGAAAAAGAAAAAAAATAATAAAGAAAAAAAGGAAGATACATAAAGGACTTCCCCCTTCATCAGGACAAGTACAAGCAATTTCAGGAACTTATCACTTAGAGAAAGTGATACTTAACAAAAGATCTCTTCTCATATCTCATCTCTTATCTATAAGCAAATTTTAAAGCCCCATCATTCAGTCCTAATCAGCAAAAATCCATTAAAAGTTACCAGAAATAACAACATACATATTTTAACTTTAATCAACCCAGTTTTATATTCCTTTACTTTTAAGACAGTAACTAATCACTTTCTCTAAGAATATAACAAAGGATCCCTTCTTCCTGTATCTTAACTATAAACAAATCTTTAAAGCCTCATTTGGTCCTAGTCAAGATAAGTCGATTAAACTACCAAGAGCAACAGCATACATATTGTAACCTTGGTCAAATAAATCAACTTTGTAATCCTTCTGTTCACTTTTAAGAATCTTAAAAGAATTCTTTTCATTTTCCCTTTGTCTCGTCTCTTAGACATTCCTTCATAAGTTTAACACATCTTTTTTGTAAATCCAAGATAAGAAAGTTATTCAAGTCACTGATTTATTTGCATGTTCCTTTTAGTTACTAAGACATCAGCCAGTTTCATTTATAAGTCCAGTGTAAGATCCTTTTCTATATCATTCTTTTAGACTTACATTTTTAAACCCACATTCAGATTCACATTTGAATCAACCTCAATCTCTTGTTTTGTCCAGTAAAATCTGTTCCTCTTTTATAATCTCTTTTGAATTCATTTTTATAATGGATGATCGTAAGAGTAGTTTCTGAATGCATTGTTCCCAAATATCCTTGAATTCTTCCAAAGTTGGATTAATTTGCTCCATTCTGTATTAGTGGGTCTCTTCTCCTTTAATATAACCTTCAGTTCTTTCTGGTTTCTCTAGTGTCCAACCTTCAAAGTCCTCTTACCATGTTTTTTTCCCCCCAATCAACATTTTCCCATGGGAAGGTTTCTTACACTTAGTTTCAAAATCTCCATATATTTTTCTAATAAAATTTTAAACAACCCACAAGAAGGATTCTTATAATTAATTTAAAATCTTACTCCAAGCCTCTCTGGCCCCTTTAGTCGGTTTATAACTTTCCAGAATCAACATTCTAATCACCCTTTTGCTGTTCATTCCGAAATAAGAATTTTTTTTAAGTCCTTAAAATTCTGTATAACTTCTTTCATCAAGGATAAAAGAAAACGCACCCGGTGCAATGAAACTTTCCTTTCTGTAGGTTCTTAATATCCAAAAAGCTGTTAACAAGCTGTTTCCAAAAGTGCTTAAGGAAGGATGTGAACCCAGTGTCCTATTAAAGGCTCCAAAGCACAGCTTGAGCAGATACGATTTTCCTTTGGCTCCCAGAGCTCTAAAACCCATTGGAGACCGCTATCGTGTGGTCTCCTCATGGGAAGCCACTGTATGGAGCGCTTATGGGCAATCCTGGTCCTCTCCTTGCTCCAGAGAGGAATTCCAAAGAGGCAATCCATTTGCCAGCTCCTTGTTCCGCCACAGTTGATTCTGCTCTCGCAGAGCCATCTTCAGTCCGCCATTGCTTCCCCAAAAGTCTAAACTTAAGGATTAAGAGAAGTTTGAGAAACATTGTATATTTTCACTACTTTTTAAAAGCATAAATATAAAAAATATTTAGGTTAAAAAATGTGGGATGTTGTTCAGCTCTGTATCTGGAGTTTGAATGTTACTCTAAATGTGTTTTGCTATTTACAGAATGGTGATATGCTCCCAAATTTTTCTAGTAAGAGGAATGAAATATCAGGAAAGTTTGATTGTTAGCAGTTGCCCATTTTTAGAGCAACTAATTCTGAACTTTGGAATATATTACTGCAGGAAAAATGTTTGCGAGGCAACAGTTTAAGTAGCTGTTGGTACAACTGTTTTATGCAAAGATAGGCTTCAATCCATGGCTTTTTTCTCCATGTTGTAACATCACCTGACCAGAACTCTACTGAGACTTTTTGTGGAATGGTGAGGTGGAATTTATTTCTCCCTGCTCCTAGTGCCACAGAATTCTCCACTGCTCTTGAATGTGGGGGTGGGGGTCTTGAGGAAGGGAGGAAATGAAAATAGCCTTCTTTCCTCTTCCGTCAGTGAGATTCCTTTATTAAATCAGTAGCTTTTGGAAGCTCTTCAATTAATAAGCAGTATTTGGGGCCAACTTTTATTTCATGAAACTGAAAGGTAAATAAGAGGAATTGAATGTTTATGAAAAACTTCATTTAAGCCTTGCTCTGATTATACACACGCGCTCCCAGCACACTTTTGATTTATGTATAATTTAATGCAATTTAAACCATTTTGTATCCATTATATGATCATATGCACGCATAATGAAATTGTCTTGCTGTTCAGGATTTTTTTTTCCCCTTCAGTATGTAATAGTAATTCATCTGAGCCATCTGATTAGGTGAGAATGTGAGGATTTTGCCTTGTTAGTGCTTTGTTTACAGCAATACAGGAATATATGGTGGCTGAACATTTTTTTTCATGTCAAGGAAGTTACTGTTTTCCCTTGCTGTTTTTTTATCATGAGCTGAAGAGTGTTTTGCTGTTGCTTTTAAGTAAGACAAATTATGATTATGGATTCAGTTGTGTATCTGCTTATAAAGGAATAAGCCCCAGTAAATTCAGTAAAACTTGCTTCCAACTATATGGTTGTACTTTGAAATCTTAATGTTTAATCCGTACAATGTTCTAATTTGCATAAAGCAGAATATGCATGTTCCTGGAAGTATTCTATTTGCATAGGATGCCAGTAGAATTGTTTTACCAAGAAAAAATACAGAATATTGAGGTACCAAAATTGATAAAGCACTTTTTGAGGGAATGTGTTTTAAAATCATAATTGGAAGTTAAACTAATTTAACCCCAAAGAATAGATAGACTGTGTTGTTCCCTTCATCTCTAGCTAGGAGATGTGTATTTCTATTAAGATGTACAGCAAATTGTAAAAGCGTTTTGATTAAAAGTGCCTGATTCTGTATCACGGCGGTCGGATAATACACGTAGGAAGTAAAAATTATATTGGAGCTAGAAATTCACCCAGTAGACTTTCGTTTGCATTAGAAGAAGGAATGAGGTGATTCCTCTTTGATTCCCTGCAACTTTGAATTGGCTATTGTCATAATCAACCTGTGGTGTAATACATGGGCTGCAGATGACCCACACTTGAGTGGGAAGCTCTATTGAATCCAAAATTCTTCTCTAAAGATTCTTTGTATTTATTGTATAACTGGAACGTGTCTGAATTAACATTATCATGGTGTATTTCAATCTGTTAACTCAGTAATAGAAAACATTTTGTGTATGAATATGCTTAAATTGCCAGTATTTTGAGACAGGTGTCCTTGTTTTTCTTATTTTCTTATACTGTAATACAAATCCTGTGATAACTCGGTATGCATCTGAGATGATTAATAGTAAAACTGTAGTTGTCTTTCATCAAGTTATAATCATACATATAATTTAGAAGTTTGCTTGAAGATCCTCACTGGTTTGATTTCCCCCTCTCTCCCCTTTCTTTGTGCTGTGTCCTGCTTGGCAAGATGATGCAGTGTCATGTCAGTGCTTGTGATGACATAGAAACACCAGAAATGGTAGGTACATTCTTTCTCTGTTTTAGAGTTATGTGATTTGTTGCAGTTTGTGAATGGAAAAAAATTGCCTTTTAAACATACTCTTGATGGAAGGGCAGATTAATCAAGAGCTAATTTTACTACTAGTTTGCCCATAGGCCAAAACTGCTAAACTTTATTAGTAATGAGGTAAAATTCTAAATCCTCTTCCCTGAAAATAATTACCATTAAATTTAATGGGATGTATTTCTAAATAGGCAAATATATGCTTTATCTTTGATAATGGTCTGGAACAATTTTCCCTGCATTTTTGGCTTGAGATCTTACCTGATATGAAGTCTAAATACTTCGTTAATGCAAGAGGAAATCATGGATTATCGTCAGATGCCTGCTTGGGTCTAAAGATACATGATAAATGAAATAAAATTCTCCCACAGTCATAGTTTTTATTTTGTGGAATACTTTCATAACATTCAATTATATAGCTTAAAATTGCTTATATGGAAACTTAGACTTTTTTTTAATCTCCTTTATTTTTTTAGTTTGAGGGTGGATCAGGATATGGTAAGCATTTATGCATATGTATTGACCACAATTTACAGTTTAATCATTTAAAGGGCAAGATGCATATGTTTTAAATTAGACTATTCTTATGCAGGGGGTCGTGGTTCTTACGGAGATCTTGGTGGACCCATCATTACAACACAAGTAACAATACCCAAAGATGTAAGTATATTTATTTACTTCCATTTTGACTTTTCTTAAAGAAGAGCAAATCTCTAGGACAGTTAGTTATATTTACCCAAGTTCTAGTACTAAATTTGTACTGTTGAGAATATGGAGAGAGTAGGTGAAAATGTTATTTTTTTTACATTTGCACATAATAGTCGTTATTTATCAATTTGTCATGCTAATTATGGGTTAGAATGTACTAGTTGAGTAAAATACTCTACTAATTAACTTTCTGTTTTCAGCTGGCTGGTTCTATTATTGGAAAAGGCGGTCAGAGGATTAAACAGATACGCCATGAGTCAGGAGCTTCAATCAAAATCGATGAACCCTTAGAGGGCTCAGAAGATCGAATAATCACTATTACAGGCACACAGGACCAGATTCAAAATGCACAGTATTTACTGCAAAACAGGCAAGTTGCTCTTAAGCTGTATTTCTAACTTCATGTAGGTGTGTTTTGCTTGTGTGTTTTTTTTAAAAAGAGCATTTAGAGAAAAAAAAATTGAGTCGTACTTAATACTAACTTCTAAATTTAGTAGTACGCCTTTCTCTTCTGCTTTCCATTCTTACTCAATGAAGAAGCACTCAAAACTAATCTTTCAGGAAGTGTCCTTAACCAAAGCAGCTCTCATTTCTTTGGTGAAAACTGCTGCAAAAAACCTACTTTAATCTTATATAGAGCCTGTAGAAAATAATAGAAGATTTCAGTTGGATGTTGGTCTAGTTCTGTGTGGAAGACTAGTGATTTTGTTGTTTTTAGATTACTAAAGTGACAACAAATCGCAGTCTACCATATGGCACAGTCCATGCCTCTACAGGACAAGTTGAAAGCTATTGTTGCTGTTAATGCAGCATTTCACACCGCTTCCTTTTCTGCCATGTATATAACAGCTTTAGATTTTACATGCTTTATTTCCTTTAACACCAACTATTTAGTGAGCATCTTGCAATGTTTAACTTTAATTTTGCCTGTAGATTAGCTACTAATTATGTTGACAAATGTTATTATGTATTATCTAATTTTATTACATTTGTAAATGTATTTGTAAATATTGATTCAAATTGTTTGTTCAACCATTCTAATACATGCCTTTTTTTTTTCTTTTTCCTTATAGTGTGAAGCAGTATGCAGATGTTGAAGGATTCTAATGCAAGATATTTTTTCTTTTTTATAGTGTGAAGCAGTATTCTGGAAAGTTTTTCTAAGACTAGTGAAGAACTGAAGGAGTCCTGCATCTTTTTTTTTTTCTTAAATCTGCTTCTGTTTAAAAAGCCAACATTCCTCTGCTTCATAGGTGTTCTGCATTTGAGGTGTAGTGAAATTTTTGCTGTCACCAGATGTAATGTTTTAGTTCTTTACATATAGGTGGGTGGGACTGGGATGGCTTGCGAAACTAACATTGGTATTTTAAAACAGCAGCAGAGAAGGTAGATTTTATTTTTATTTTTTTTTTCCCCCTATGTTGGTTGTAAACTGTAATGTTTTCTGTCACTTGTGAACCCATTGCTTTATACTTTTTTTTTTTTTTTTGAAGTGGGGTAGGAATACTGATAGTCCACTTACCCCAACATCCATTCAATGCAGTGTGCAAAATGTAAGCGCTCTTTTGTAAAACGTTCTATGATTTTAAAAATAAATTTAGTGAAACAATTCTTGCAGTCCTTTCTTTAAGAATATTTGAATAGCTAAAATACACACTCTACAGTCTACATTTATTCAGTTTGCCTTTTTTCTTCTGTATACCAGAGAAGCAGAATACCAATTCAAATATTTTGGTAAATTGGAAGTATTGATTGCACTGATTCTAATTTGGTGTGTGTGAAGAAATTAACATACATTAAATGGTTTTCTTCTGTTGCTCAAGTTGTATTTCCCTAATTAATGTATTGCATTATGTTGGTTTGAATAAAATCTTTAAAAACTTGTTTTGTCAATTAATAGCAAGCAACTATAGAAAATACTGAAAGCTTGATAATAGCCTTGGCAGTTTTGCCCATTTCCAACTGTAACTTGTTTAATATGTTTCCATTGTACAAAGATTTGAATGAAACAATTGTATCTCTTTGGTATTGACTGGCAGAGGAAATGCGTACTAAATTAATCTGGATGTTTTCATGTAAATCCTGGCCATTTGTACTTCAGTTTCCAAGGTTATTTCTTTTATTGAATAAAATAAAAATTGTAATAACATAGAGCTGGATGTGGATGTGACAGATCCTGTTTTTCTTAGATTTGTTGCTGCTGCTACATTCAGCCGCAAGCTAAATGGAAAACAATTCCTTTTCTGTTTGCAATTATGGAATATTACTTTCCGAAAAAGACCATGCAAAAACTCAAGGTTGTATAAGCAAAACAGTCTGGTTTTACATTATCTTGGCAAGTAAGCCTTGTTGAAATCAGTGGGACTTTCTTAAACGATTGATACTAGTGAGGTTTTTAGTTTTTGAATGGAGTTTCCAAGTGAGTGTTCCCTGTGCAGGGAGGAAGTCTTAACTTTAAAAAGTCCCTGCAGTTTCAAGTTAGGATAGATTTTTTAAAATGTAATAGGAAACACCTAAAACCATTGGGGCCTGCATGTTGGTATAGAAAGGATCCGGTTACAAACTACAGAAGTTTGCTGAAAACTTTTTGAAGTTTCCTGTTTAAAGCTGCATGGGCTTTGCCACGGAGTCGCTAGGAGTCAAGATTGACTCGAAAGTCACCACCCCCTCAAACTTTTAAGAGCCGCTTTGATTCAATGGTTAAGGAATCAGAAGTGGAGAGACTTAAAGTTCTGGTTCTGCCTTAGGCCCAGAGCCAACGGGATGACTTCGGGCTAGTCACCACCTCTATGCCCCGGGAAGAAGGCCACTTTTGGAAAACGCCTGAAATGCCGCGTGCACTTGCTGGTGCGGTCGCCAGGAGTCCGCCGAAAAAAAGACCCAAGGATTCACCATTCCAGACAATACAGCGAAACATGGACATTGCTGATAGTAATTAAATATAATACATGTATCATAGCAAGATAAAACATGTTACGACTGGCGCCGATATCCGGTTGCCTTGTTCGAGTTCTGCACTAATTTATGCAAATATGGTCCATTCTGATTGGAGAGTGAAGGAAGGACGATTGGAGAAAGGAACTTGAAAGAAGAAACTCCGTTTTTTGTCGATGGAGATCGGTGCGAGATCACTCGTGTGTTTGCTGAGATAGTGTATGAAAATCGTGTATTTGTAGAGGTAAGACGGATTTAGCCTCTCGGCGATACGTTGTGACATTCTGCTAGCAGTCTGCTTACTTCCGGGTATTTTCCGTAGGCCTGAGATCCCTAGCCAGGCCTTGTTAGACCATGTGAATAGAGAACAAGGAAAATAACTTTTTGTTCGTTCCTGCCTCTCATGAACACCGTAGAAGCAGCCAAGAGTCAAATATCCATCTGAATGAGACTTGGCGCCTGCGGATGAAAAGGAATCGGATAGGCTTGGCAGACAAAAAGCACCGCTGCTGATATTCCGCTTCTGGCCGCGCCGCTTTGTGTGTTAGATGACTGGTGGGAGATCAACATTTCAGAATTCTGATGTGGAGAAAAAGTGCAGACCTAAAGTGGCCTCGCTGTTATTTAGCAGCAAGATTTCCTAAAGCGGTCCGTGAAAGTGCGAATCGTTGCCGGGGGTTGGGGAATGGGGCTGGAACTTTTTTCACGTCTATTGTTCGAGAAAGCTGCTTGCTAGATTCGCTGAGAGTAGGAGCACCTTCTATCAGTGATCGCTTCATCTCTGCCATTCGTGCATTCACTAACACGTAAATCTCCCTCTGATAAAAAGACGTTGCTTTGGCCATTTTATGAGAGAATATTTGCTTTCAACTGAGGCAAGTCGGGGAAAAGGTTTTTTAAAAATCAGAATATTGGTCACCGACACAATCAGTGCAATCAGTGGGAGGAGCTAAAGCCTCCAGGATAGACACAACTAGTTTTATTTCTATAGGAAACCATGGCTTGGGTTTTTTCTGGCTGTTTAAAATAGGAATACACTATCCATTAGATGGCTGCAGCGGAATATGAACACTTAACTCTTTGCTGCCATCCAGGGGTCCTCCCAATTTTTTGCAGCCCAGATCTGGTAGCCCTTCTTAAAAGACAAGAGGCAGGGGTGAGACTGAGAAGGTAAACAAAACGAAAGTTGGAGGAAATCAGTGGCATAGACTTTGTCCATGAAGTCTCAAAGAGTCAGGTTCAACTTGGAGAAGATTTTACATTTTATCCTCCCTTTGCAATTTTGCCCTCTGAGACAGAAATCAGATAATATTGCATGTTCAATCTACTATCTCTTGTACCTTTGGAGAAAGCTTAAATAGTGTTGTGGTTGACTTGGGGAAAGGGGCTCTGAAAGAAAGAATTGTCAGAAATATCATTGGAAGCACAAGCTTCACTTCTCACCCATTTCTTGGATATCTAAGTGCTCGTTTTCACACGTATCCCTCTGTTTATCACTTGAAATCTCAACATACAGTTTGATTTCTTTGGAAAGTGGTATGTTTGTGATGCTACAAAACTGATGTTTTCAATGTTTTGTCTGTGAGGACAGTTTGATCATTAAAAGAAAAACAAAGTGCTACAGTCAGGCGATGAGTGTGTATCCGCCTGTATGACTTTTGTGTTATTCTCTCATCCTCTTCAATTTGGGCTAGGCTCAATAGGAAAATGTTTTGATATTTTAATCTATGTACTACTAAAACTCTCATTGTCTTTATCTGTTTGTACCCTCAAATTAGCCCAAGCGGTGCATTATACCGCAACAATTTTTGAATCAAGGTACCTAAACTCTGATGACTTAAAGAATGCGTGAAATATCCAGGACCCATTACTCCTGTGGAATTGAAATTTCCACAATGTTCAGACCGGTTTTATTCGCAAAGTTGTGGCCATTGCAGTGTCCCCATGGCTACGTGATCATGATTTCTGATGCTCCCTGCCAGCTTCCCACAAGCAAAGTCAATGGGGAAGCTGGCAGGAAGTCGGAAGTTGCTCCTGCTCCCACTGCTTTTTTGCCCACCGTGGTCATTCTGTTTATCTGTTTAGATAAGTAAATATTAACTTATTATTGAAGTTCATTTGCCACTACAATAGTTTTTCTGTTTACGATAATACTCTTCTTAGATGGTCATGGGACCGTCCAGCAGTGGGGTAAAAAAAATATGGTTAGCCTAAAATTTAATGTTCATTCTGGTCACATCAGACTGCACTACCTTTCTCTCAAAGGATGACCCAACGGGTCACAGGGTTGTCTAGTATATCATAAAATTAGCCAGGTAGAGGCTTTGCATTCACAGTGGCCTCAAGAACAATACACACTGTTGCCAAGATTGAGCAAAATGCTGCTAGTTTTAGAACAGAAAAGTTTTATGTTTTTGAATTGTGAAGGGTGCAGTTGTATGCACACTTGAGAGTAAGCATTGTTAAACTGATAGAAGTTATTGCTGCATCAACATGTACAGGATTGCTTAAAATTTGGAAAGACCGGGGAAGATAGCCTGATTGTCAACAGAATGAACATTATATATCTTTCTTGTATTCTGTCAACTCTGTACTTACAGGTCAAAGACTAAGAGCCAATTTATCACACTTACTCAGAAACAAGGAAAAATATGGAAGCAGTTTTAAATCCTAAAGAATCTGCCAAGATTATAGCAGAAAACAGCAAAGATGTATACATTGAAGATAATGGTGTACAAAAGGTTGCAGAGATGTTGTTTGACAAAGTCACAGAGAAAGAATTCAGTGTGGCTGGCTGGAAGTCTTCCCATGAGTTAAACCCTCAAGCAGCAAGTGAAGATTCAGTGAACTGGGTGTTCGTTACTGATGCACTCAATTTTTCCTTTTGGTCTGAAGACGAAGACCATAAATGTTTGGTGAAATACAAAGGCAAGACTTATAGTGGCTATTGGTCACTTTGTGCTGCCATCAACAGAGCACTTGATGAAGGTTAGTTTTCTGAATTAAATTGACTTAGATGTACACTCAAAGGGCTGCTCCTCTTTGCAAAATTATACTGCTCAACTTTGAATTTATGTTTGGACTTTACACTACAGATATGCAAATAGCAATAGAATAAACATGGCTCTTTCATGAAGTAGAATGTAGTCTACAGGAACTTGTGTGATTATGAATTTGTTATTCTTTATGGTGCCATCAAACTCTCTTGTTGTAATGTAGCAATGAATCATTTCATTGGTTAAGCAACCTACGTTTAATGAGTAGCATAAAAATAACCTTTTTCTCAGGTTCAGAAATATCAAGACTCAATTTAGGCTTACTTTTTTTCTTCCCAGAATCTGCCCATCAGATCAGCAATTAGACAAAATAAAAATAAAATAAAGACCTTCCCATTAGAGGGATTTTCCCCCTTTTAATTTTCTCTACCAGAAGGAGGAATATGGAGAAAGATGGCTGCAATAGCAGAAGGGGAGGATTAATTCTCAGATGCCTTCTCACTACCAATCTGATGGGGTTTAATCTGGATTGGGACCTGGAACTTGCTTTCAATAATAATAAAAAAAGATTGGGAAATTTCACGTGACATACCTTATCATAAAGCATTAGTTGGAAAAGGATCAAAATATGACTGTAAGGAGTATTTATATGCTCCTTGCCTTGCTCTGTTATGGATACTTGGCCACTAAACTGATGCCTTCATGGTATTAGGTAGAGAAGCCTTGGGGGAGTGTAATGGAAGGAGGTTGGCCCTGACTGGATAGCTGTCTCTCAGATTTCATTTTAACTTCTCTTTTAGTCTTCTCCCTTTAATAGAGAGGTATATCAACAGAATTGGGCTGCGCTGTGTAAGATGCACTCCTCTGTGAAATTTACAAGTAGACATTAGCAGGAAAAGGCAATGTCTCCCTCTTGTTAGCCTAAACATCAGGTATTCAGATACATTATTTAACTTCCACAACTGATATTTTTAATGGAAAAAAGTAAGTTGACGTTTTATTGATTTATATCTGTGAACATATATATCAGCTAGAAGAAGCATTAGAATCTAAAGTTTGGAAGAGGGCACTAAGGAAAGAATTTAAAAATGGTTTAATAAGACTGGAGAAGTATAGTCACCCCCTTTTGAGAGACATCATTTGTTTCTGTAAATGACTCTAAATAAAATATAAATAATAATTTCTTGTTCGGCAATTAAGAAATGCTTGCAAGGACTTACTATGAGCTAGACATTTAGTTTACTCCTTTCTGCTTCTTTCCACCCATGTAACTGAGTTCCAATTCAACCAGAGATCTTTTAGTTGCTTAGAATTGCAAGAACCACAGTTTGTTTTGCAAGGTCGTGTACCCATTGGAATGCTTAGCATGTGGCAGCATCCAGCTCATCTTGCTCAGAAAAAACTAAGCAGGATTAGGCTGCTGGAGGTTGACCAACAGTGATAAATTGCTTCTATGCTGTTACCCAGAGAACTTGCACGGACATGTCTGTGAAGCCTCCCACAGTCAAACTCAACTCAAAGGAAACATTTTCCTTCCTTCCTTCCTTCCTTCCTTCCTTCCTTCCTTCCTTCCTTCCTTCCTTCCTTCCTTCCTTCCTTCCTTCCTTCTTCTGGTAATCTTCAACTGCTGAGTTATCTTCATTAATTTCTACAGGTGGAAAAGTATTTTTAAAAAATTGTGTATATTTACAATTTTTTAATATGAACAGAAAAGTATATTAAATCATAATTCAAATAGTAGGTCCAGTATTTTAACATTCAGAGGTAAATTAACTGAGAAATAAATTGTTTAGTTGCTTCCACAATCAGTGCATACAAACTCTGTTTCGCTGTTTCCTGATTAGAACATTTGCTAATTCCTTTGTCTTATGTTTTAATTATCTCAAATGTAATTAATAATTGTTTTTATTTGTTGTCCTTTCTGAAGGAATCCCCATTACTAGTGCTTCTTATTATGCCACTATGACCCTGGATCAGGTGAAGCATGTCTTTCGCTCCAACACAGAGGTGCCCATGCCTTTAATCGAGGAGAGACAGCGTGTGTTAAATGAAGATGGAACAATTCTGCTGGAGAAATTTGGGGGCTCTTTCCTCACCTGTGTTAAGAAAAGTGGGAAAAGTGCCCAGAAATTATTACAGATAATAGTGGAATATTTCCCATCTTTTAGAGATGAGGCTACATTTCAGGTAAATCTCTTACCGTTTGTAATAATCTGTATTTTCAGCTAACAACTCTGTTACATATTTTTATGGCAAGAAAGATGGACAAGGAGCTGCTGCAAAGATTGATGCCTCATTTGGCGCCATGGAAGAGTGGAAAATACCACAGCACATGTCACCTAGATAGTGAGGCCACTGATGGTGTGATCAATATCTCCAAACTGCTACAGATACTGGCAGGCCTATAATCCATCATTAAGTGTTATGAGAATTATGTTTGATGAATTTATGTCATGGTGACAATGATCATTCATTACGGTAGATGTATTCTTTATCCCTCTTGATTTTCAGTGTAAATATTTTCTTTTCATTTTTTAAACATTTATTCTTTTAACTGAATCACTCCTCCACCCATTAATTTGTGGGGAAAATACAATTAAGACTGTACAAACATAGAATCATCTTTTACTGATTAAATAAAACCATTGTTCAGCTTTGGCCTCATAACAAACCACAATATATTCTAACAGTTTGGAACTAAAACCATGATTTGAGAAGCCAAACCATAAGGGAAACAACAATTTAAAGCTTCTTATCTGTCTTTAATTCTTCTGCTCCGTAGTCTCTTAGCAGCATCAGCCACAGAACTAAGACTGTGGTTTGTAAATGTAGGCTTTATGTCAGAAATATAGTTAATATAAACTATTTTTTTCCAAACCCACTTCAACTCAGGAAAAACAAAAGTGAGTTGGCCATAGGGAAGGCAAATCCATATAAGAGCATAGCTTTTTTAAATATATCCAAAGTCACAAAATTAATACTTTGAGTTTGTAGGGCTCTTCATCAGGAAAGGTGGTAAGAAAAATGAAAAGGGACAGGGAAGAGTTGCTGATGTTCAAGCCATGGGACCATCAGACTGAAAGCAGAATGTGGGAATGGGGAAATTATTTTAATTAAATTTTGTTTAGTGCTGAGAAGTTTTCCAGGAACATATCATTCTCAAAAACCACTCAAAAGAAGAGTCAAACATTGATATCTTGTTTTTTGAAAAACTTAAAATCTGATTATGGCTGAGAATCACCTAAGGCAAAACAAAAAAGATTCTGAAAACACAAATAAAAAATAGAGTTGATGAAAGGGATTTGGATCCCTCAAAACCTGTATGTTAATAAAGGCATTAGAGTTTAAGGAGCCATAAGATTTTAGAGTTGTGTGTCTCTGTGTTTTATGAGGGACAGTCATTGTAGCAGGCAACATAATAAATAAATAATAAGTTTCTTATTTGGAAACTTGATTAATATATTTGTTTTGTATAATATGCTTTATACATGTTTCTGACTTTGATTATAAAGCATGATTTGTCAATTCACACATATACCAAATCAGAATTACAGTATAGTTCTATAGATGTTTATTAAAAGTAAATATCCTTTCAGTGTTTTTTGCTTCTTGTAAAATTAGTAGAAGTTTACACTTTTAAACTTTCTTAACTAAGATTTCTGGATCCTTGAACTTATCTATCTATCCCTCTATTCATCCATCTATCCATATTAACAAATAAAATCAGATTTTAAAAATGACTATAATATGTTAGCATAGACAGTAGGGAAGATGACCTTGACAGAGTTATGCAGAAACCATTAACTAGGGAAAAGGGGCTGAAGCATTTTTTTAAATCCAGAACAGCAAGATAATATTTGGAAGTGGCTCGGGCAGACACCTCCCTGATTCATTGAACTGTAAGGAGGAGGAGGTACAGCCCAATCAGACTTGCAAGATTCTGTTGTTATAGCCAATCTCAGTAACAGTAGTTTTAGCCTCCATATGTAGTTCATTTCCTGGTCTGGTCTGAAGACAGTTAATTATGGGCTGTATGGTACGGTTGGGTTGTCATGAGTAGTGTATTATGATTTGGAGAATCACAGCTATATACCATTGATGTAAATCTATACTTTGCTATGACTTTTGGGTGCTCACTGATTCAATTGACAATATTGCATTTTCTAACATGAGATCTTGTAGTGGGCAGTTAGAATTCTATGCTGGCTAAACAAAGGCAGTTGGAACAAATTTGCAAAATGTATTAAACTGCAGAGATTGAGGGTTTTGGTTGTATGCTATTATTTTTTTTAAAAAATTGAATTAGGAGCTCTTGAGAATAAGTTTGTAACAGGATGAGATTATGTTCATAAAGCAGATACTTTTCTACATACTACATAGCAGGTTATTTTGATTGTTTCGATAAATTCTATAAATGTTTTCTTAGTTTATTCATTTATTCCACTACACCCCGTTCACTTTTCTCTGTGAGCTCATAGTTACATACCATCTATAAAAGATTCTATACAAATTTTCCCTTAAATTATAGCTTGGAGAAAATTTTAATTGATTTTCCCCCCCCATAACTGTTCCCATTGATCCACTGTGATTACTTTTCTAAAAGTTTGCATCCAGTTTATCATGCAATGTTTTATTTGTTCTGTCTCTGTATCGTATTTCAGTAATAATTTATAAATACAACCTAATAGGTGATCTTGGTTTTGTATAAGTGTCTCAAATTCTGTCATCTTTCTCAAGGTCCCTCCTTTTTTTATTTTTTTAAGATAACTTTTTACAGGTAGTCCATGAGT
The DNA here is from genome assembly GCF_035149785.1 of Candoia aspera. Taxonomy (NCBI): domain Eukaryota; kingdom Metazoa; phylum Chordata; class Lepidosauria; order Squamata; family Candoiidae; genus Candoia; species Candoia aspera. The sequence continues at coordinate 201,331,661 of NC_086154.1, read as the reverse complement.
TACGTCCATTTGTTCAGCGACCATTCAAAGTTACGCACTGAATGAGGAGGACTTAAGGCAGGTCCTCAGCGTTCCAGCCATCACAGCATCCCTGCAGTCATGTGATCACGATCTGGGTGCTCAGTGTCCAGCTCACGATGATGATGTTGCAGTGAGCTGTAGTCACATTTCCAACGTTCCTTGCCAGCTTCCAACAAGCAAACTCAGTGGGAAAGCTGGCAGGAAGTTGGAAGTCGCAGTCGTGTGTTCCTCACTTAACAACAGCAACTGGGACTGCCAGAACTGCTATCGCTAAGTGACACGATCATGTGACATTGCGCTTTATGACCGCATCACTGAGTGATAGAATTCCAGTCCTAATTGCCATCATAAGCCAAGGACTACCTGTATCTTTACAATTATTTGCAAATACATTAACCATGGTGGATTACTTCATGGAGTAATCATGTGCCTTTGATCTGTTTCATTAAAAACAGATTAATGAAATCTGTTTTCATTAATCTCTTTCATGGAGCAATTCTTGTGCCTTTAATCTGTTTCCTGAATCAGAATATGTCATATTGGTATATGTGATTAAGTCTTTCTTACTGTATTTGTCCTTAGAGTAAAAAGCATTTGATAGTCATACTAATTGTAAGATTGCCAGACTTATCCTTGCCTTTAAAAGAGTCCAGATTTTTAACAAAGTTTGTCTTATATGTCCATTCAGATTCTTCTTTTGTTTCTTTATATCGTAGATACCTATGAAGTCCATTAGCTAGGCCTGTACCTTCTATAATTGAAGTTCTACTATTTGGAAATTTTATCCATTATGTTATCCATGATAGCTTGCTATGTAATACAATCTGAGATTAAGAAATGCTAGTCAGACTCTTTCTATTGAGTCTCACAAAATTTTGAATCTTACTTTGGTTCTTCCCACTCCATATAAATCTATTAATTGTTCTTTGATTTGCCAAGATGGATAAATCATAGAACAATAAATGCTGGAAATGCCATAAAAAAGAAGGAACAGTCTATCATATGTGGTAGTCATACAAAAAATTCGAAAGGACTGGAAAGAAATCTATCAAAACATTCAGGGAATTTTGAAAATAACATTTGAATTGAAACCACAAATATTTGTTTTAAGAATGATTCCAGTGAGTATAAATGAAAAATAGCACAATGTATTGAGATATATGATAACGGCAGCAAGAATCCATTTGGCAATACTTTGGAAAAGAGAACCCTTGCTGATGATACAGTATTGGGAGGCCAAAATTGGAGAATATGCAGCAACGGAGAACTTGGCTGTAACTACAGTATTCACAACAGAAGTCTAACCAAATTGAAGCGGGAATGGCTCCATTACATGCAACATATTTGTTAGCAAGGCAAGCTAGAATATGGCTTTTGAAAAAAAGAGAAATTGATTAAAAACAACTTAAAAGTGACTCAAGTATATATCAGCAAGAACCATAAAAGTTTAAAGCAGACTATAATAATCTAAGTAGTAGTTAGTGGTTGGGGAAAAAATGAAAAGGGAAGTGGGTTATTGAATGCTTCTTTTTACAATGTGTTGTTATTACACTGTATCTTCTTGCATCTGTTTTTGATTTTTGCACAATGTTTAGGCAATAATAAAACTAATCAAATGCAAAAAAATGTGGCGTACATAGAGCTCTCTCCTCCCATTTTTTAATAGAGCAACAACCTTGTGGGTAGGTTTGTGTTAAGATATAGTGACTGGCTCAGAGTCACCCAAGGGGTTTTCTTGCTTGAGGGTGGACCTGATCCTGGGTCTTCCCACTCCTATGTCTGGCATTTTAACCTCCTCATATATGACCTGTCATGTTTCATATAATGCCTATCGTATTTCACTTCATTTGGAAATGAAAGGTGGTAAGAATAACATGGTTGAAATAACAGTAAAAATCTGTAATGTGACTATGGGGTATTGATACGCAAGAGCAGAAGTGAAGTGTTTCTTTGTAAGATTACATCAAAGCCAAAGGGTCTGTTTTAATTTTTTCCTGCAGATCTGTATGGCCCTTTCTGTATTATATATGAAGGATGTAAAAATGCTTCTGTCATCTCTTGGTTAATGCATTGGGTGAACACAGCTTCTGTAGTTGATAAAACATGGTGTACAGTTTTGAGCAATGTATGAACCCCACCAAAGTGCAGAAGATTGTTTTCTTAGATTTCTGAGGTCCATCTTAATGGTCATTAATGTATTTTAGATATCTATCTTTCAAATGTATGATTTCTAATTTATTATAACAAAGCTTCATATTTCACTATCTAAAAATGACTGGGGTATAATCTTTACATGGAAGGATGTTACTGAATGCTTTCTAAACCCAAGGTTCAGGATTTTGAAATCACATACCAACAACTAACTCTAGAATAGAAATAAAGCCACTTATTTTTATACAATTGGTCTGGAACTTTAAAACAGAATCTTTGACCATTTATGCCGTAAGTTACATCTTCTGAGGCCAAACCAAATTCTTCACTGTTACAACTAGATGGGCTTTAGAATCTCTTCATATTGTCAACATACTTTCCTAGACTTAAATCTTGCAGAACACATTTGCCATATTAGGAGAGGGTATGAGTGGGCAATGTCATGGAAAGGAATTGGATTTCAGCCTGTTAATAAAAAATAATTTTATTCATAATAATTTTACTTTCTTTTGTTCTTAAACATAATATATGAAAGGAAACTATCTTAATTTTTTCTTTTGTTCAATCTGTATTAAGTGTGTGTGTCTGTGTGTGTGTATCCCATGTCACTGTAGCAACTCTGGGCAACTAACATCACATAAAAAACACAATACAAAATAAAGATCAAAATAGAGCAGTAGAAAGCCTTCTTTGTAACTTTAATCTTAAGGCAGTGTTCTGTCAGTGAAGCTTTTTCTGTCAGTTCTTACTCTAGTACAGGTCTTCTGTAGGAAACAGGTGCATCTATGTGTGGGGGGAAGGGGGTTGTCCAAAAAAAAAAATCAAGGGGGGTGACCATGACTTCAATTGGGATGGGGCTTTGGTGGCATAGGCCACCATCTTGACTTTTTTGACCATGCCCCTGTGGACACCCCTTGTAGGCAGAATGAGAGAGGAAGTGAACTTGTAGTGTCTTCTTCCACATGAAGTCTTCCATGTCTACCACCATCTACTCCTTAGGGTTTCAAGGATTCTCAGGAAAAAAATGGAAAATAATGCTGAGTGCTGCAGAGGGAGTAGAAATCAGTAATGATACAGTACTTCCTTTCTGTTGGTTGCAATGTCTAATCCAAAAGCATTTTCATTTCATTATATTAGTAAATAAAAATAAGCATTTTATATTTAGAATTAGCAGTATAGGAGCAACATTTATCTACTGTGTCTTCCTAAATAGTGCCTATTATATAATTGACAAAGAAGAGATGAGTTGGATGTAGCACTTTTCATGCCAATTCCTTCCCTTTGCAATGCTAATGGACACTTTATCATACATTCCATAAGAAAAATGCATATAATTGTAAAAGCAAAAATTAAGCAAGTATGAGAATAATTTATTCATCGTGAATCTTGAATATAAATAAGATATACTACAGTTTTGAGAACATTGTGAACTAGAACATTGTGTCTGGAGTTTATAATTGTTACCCTAACCTTTCACATTAATTTTCCAGAAACTTTTTAAAACAGTGTTTCTCAACCTTGGCAACTTTAACTACTGGCTGGGGGATTCTGGGAGCTGAAGTCCATACATCTTAAAGTTGCCAAGGTTGAGAAACACTGCTGTAATGGAATAGAGTGAAGTGTCAGTTGATGCTTACATAGGTAAACAATTCATTCTGACTTTCATTGTATGTTACAGAAATGCAAACATTACTGTAAAGATAAAGAAATCCAGATGGTGAGATGGTAGCAAAGTCATAATAGCAAACCTTCATACTAAAAATTGAAATAAGGGGTTGTTGGTGCTCTCTGAGCTTGGTGGTTTGCTTGGAGACGTTTCATTACCCAACTAGGCAACATCATCAGTGCAGACTGATAATGTTACCTAGTTGGGTAATGAAAAGTCTGCAAGCAAACAAGCTCAGAGAGCACCAACAACCCCACAGTTCAACCCTGAGCTATATACTCTTCAGTTGCTGAAATAATTTTTCAATCATTCTAATTAATTTTTTCCCCATTTTCCTACCAGGGTAGAAAGGTGGCTTTTTACAAACGGGCACAGATCCTTGTGGCTGACACCTGGAGTGTGCTGGAAGGGAAAGGAGATGGCTGCTTCAGTGATATTTCCAGAATGACTATATTTGCTGATTATAGGATACCACAAGTTCTTGTTTATTTAGGAGCAATGAGATATTCAGAAGAAGTAATGAACAAACTTAAAAAAGGTATTAAACTATTCATGATCATGAAGGATTTCTATTTTGCCTGCCACTTTATACCAGTAGCCCTTTGACGTACATTAAAAAGACAGGAGAAATAAACTTATTAGAGGGTAAATTCTATTACGAGTTACCCATTCCATGAAAGTAGTCTACAGTCCTATGCAGATACCTTGGAGTAAGCCCCAATGAGTTCAGTGGGACTTACTTTGGAGTATAAATGCAAAAGACAGTGCTGAATAGCTTACTTTTTCACTTTCATTCTGTAGAAGAAAAAAATAAAGGGGAAAAGGAAGATTTTAATGGTTCCTCTCTGCCAAATTTTCTGTTCTGGTATTTCATTTATAGATTGTCATTTCCTGTCTAGGAAACAAGAGCTTTCATTTTTAAACTATTTCTAACAGTGATGAACATGAGGAATTTGATTGATAAGACATTACTTTTTTTTTTCTGATAACTCAATCCATGTGCACTTGTGGCTTACCCAGTCTCAGCTTCCATCCATCCATCCATCCATGTACCTCTCTAACAGCAGTGTTTACATGAGTCAAAAGTCAAGATAGCAATTGTGACATGAAGTAAACCCCTTATATGAGTGTCAGTGTTGCTTGCATGTACAAAGGGGCAGGGCTTCATTCATGAGGTTGCAACTGCCATCTTAATCCACTGGGCTAGACTAATATCTAGATGACAATCCATTTTTTACTGTACCTTTTTGGCTGTTGACATTGTAAGCCACCCAGAGTCATTTTTGAGTCAGGTAGTGTTTAAATCTAATAAAATAATTTTAAAAAATCTAGAGGGCTATTCCATAATGCCAGAACCATAACAAAAAGCAGTGCCTGGCCTTGGCCCTCCTCGTGTCATGTAAGCAGGGAACAACTAACAACTTCTTTCAGAACTTGGGTATTAGATGGGAGGCCAATTTTATTTGGAGAAGGTGGTTCTGAAGAAACCTAGCTGGGAAGCCATGAAAGGTTTTTTAAGTGAAAATCAGACTCTGAATTTCACCCAGAAGCTTATTGGCGACACATACAGGTTCCATAGCACAGGTATAAGGTGTTTCTGGCAACCAACACCTGCTACCATATTTTCTACCAGTTGGAGTTACTGGGTGATCTTCAAAGGCAGCCCCATGTAGAGTACTGATGAGGGCATGAGTTACCATTGCAATTGTACTCCAGGTAGGGCTTCAATTAGTACACTAGCCAAAGGTGAGCAATGGCATTCTAGCTGTGGCCTTCACCTGCCGATCCAGCAGAGCTGTGAATCCAGGAGGATCCTAACTTGCAGACTTGCTCGTGCGGGGATAGTGTCTTCCCCTTGAGAGATAACATCAGAGCTTACTGAGAACAGGAATTCTACCTTCTTAGGGTTCAGCTTTATCCTGTTTTATCTCTATAAAACTTTTAATCTTACTGTACTGTATTTCAACAATAGCAGACAACATTTGATTTTATCAATCCATTTGAAAAATGAACTTTTATAAGGGTTGAAAGTTTGTCTTCAAAAGTTTATTAAATACATGATTGCCCATGCTGCAGTTCCATGACTGGGATTTTTTTCAAGTAGTTCAGTAGCTGCAGATAGTTGTTTAGCTTTATCAGGGAGGTCTATTGGCTTGCTTACAAATTCTGTTTGTTGCTAAATATACCACTGATCGTGTTGTGCTTATTTGTCTATTCCAAAATAAACTCTAGTAAATCTTATTCAATGACCTTTACTCCCTATTAATATACATCAAAAGCACTAGGAATCTCCCATTTATGGATTTAATCCAGCCTGTGGAAATTCACTCTTCAGCCTGTTAGACTATTTTTCTTGGCTCTCCACCTTTCCTAATCCTCCCACATCATTGTTCCTCCTGCCATTCAGAAATCTATGGCTCTTATCTGATCAGCATGCTGAGTTGAGTTTTCTTCTTTTTGAGATTGCAGTAGTTTATTTCATGCCTTCTTCTCCAAGAAGATGACTCAAGAAGAGCTATCAAATATCTTCTTTGGTGGGCACAGCTGGCCCCTAATTAGGAAAAGAGAATGTTAGGAGGGAATCTTGCTTTTGCAGATTAACATACTGAAAATATGTAACTTAAATTACTCTGATTAAAAAAGGTTAGGTGTACATTGATTAAAACAGCTACTGAGTATACATGGTATTTCCTCTTAATATCCCCCGTTTTCTTTATTCATGTTAATTTCTTTGGTCCTTCCATATCTTGCAGGGCATATGTTCCAGTTTGGAGATAATCATGAAGTGGAGATTCGAGGTTGTGCTATTTGGTGTTGTGAACTCATTTGCAGCTGTTTGCTTGACCTTTATAAAAAGAAAGGTGAGAACATGAGTGAAAAGATCAATGCCGTTCTCCTTGATTATTACCTATGGGACTATGCTCGGAATCATCGAGAAGATATGAAAGGAATACCTTTTCATTGTGTACGTTCTATATACTATTAATACCATTTATAAATGATAGTGATATAAAGCGTCAAATTCTAAATTTTCTATATATACATCTGAAATTTTAAAAAAATCTTGGCATAGCTGCCCATGTATTCACTTGCCAGTTTCTGATCATTAATGTCCATTTTACCAGAAAAAAGGCATTTTCCTGCATATGCATAGATTTACATCCCGATTCTGTAAGTAATATATTTGTTTAATGTGTTTGATTAAAAAGGTGTGAAATGGTGTAAGTGAAAAATCTGGATACTGTACACATAAAATGAAAAGATATTTTATACATTAGTATTGTAATCAAATTATTTGTGTGTATGTATATATGAACATGCATGTAGGTAAAAACCATTTCAGTTTACCATTTGATGTACCTTCTGAAGTTATGTGCTGCTCACCAAAGATGATTTTCTTCAAAACATTGTAATACCATTCAGCAACATTGATTCAAAGTTTGTACCCAAGGCTTAAAAAAAATGTCCAAAATCACAACTAAAGAACAAGACCAACAACAAAAAAGCAGTCAGCAATATTTAAAGGTATTTTAAAAGCTTGACCTAACAAAAATGTTATTGATTTTAAAAAAAAAACATTACTTGATCCTTGTACATAGTTAAGTGGCAGCATCTACTGTAATTGACTTTGGTTGATTCAGAAGATTAAGCAGTAATTGGATGAGAGACTTTCAGGAAATTTCAGGACTGTAAGCTAAAATGGGAAATAATTTTTTTTAAAAATCCTGGAAGAAGGCAATGGCAAACCATTTCTGTAGGATTGCCTAAAAGTTACATGACCTTGTGCAGAAAATCACCAGATGACCTCAGCGCAAAGAACTTTTTTTTTATCCTTTGATTCCTCTGCTCGCAGACATCAGACATTGAGGTAGGCACTTTCTCTCGTCAAATCATGGACTTTTCCTGCTTATATGTGGTACTTCGCAGAAAAGATTCCAACGTTCATGCGTCATGTAAGGAAGATAAACCATTCCTGAGCTTGATTTTACGGGTGATTTGTTCAAACGGCTTTCAAGTAGGGGAGGGGGGTGCGGTTGCGTTTCTCAGTCATGTCTCTCCAGAGCAAGCAATGCCTGCACCTCCCACTAAAGCGACATCAACAAGGACAGTTGGGAACCGTGACAGCTGAGGATTCCACCTTGCCGAATTAGTTGTTTAATTACCGTCTCGGAAATAGCGCCTTTCAGCAGGGGCGTCTCTTTTTTGCACACACGCCGCTGTACTTTTAATCCAGTGGCAGTGGAATCGGGTGAAGTGTACACGTCAGTGTAAATTACGCTCTCAATCACACATCTTCGTCGCCGTTTTCCTTGTTCCGTTCCCGCTCTCGGCTTTCGTGAACGCCGCCAGGAAACGCTGATGAAAAACGCGGCACAAGTGCGCCTGCGTCAATAGACCGCGCTACGCTCGGTGGCCCATCCGGCGAAGGCGGCGCCGCTCTCAAAGGAGGCGGTGGTTCTCTGTCAGCGGCGGGAGCGCTTCGTAGTTGCCTAGTGAACGAATGTAAATAAAAGGAGGAAGCGAGGGGTACCGGATGGTGCTGTCGCTGTTGCTTGGGGAGTAGCCTCTCTAGGCCTTGGAGTGGGAACTTTAAGGTCCGCGACAAGGTGGTGCTGTCTGACAAGCTGCTCACGCCGCGAGCCAGTCCGTTTGGACCTTAACCCAAAGGCTAACGTGAATAGCGCAAGCTTACGTGGAAGCGCTCGGGAAGGAGTGTGCGTACGGTGAGTGTGAGCGTGCGGGAGGGGAGGGCGAGTAAAAACCGGTTAAAAAGTCTTCTCAAGAAGTAGTCCCACGGCTGTTATGATTTATGGTGCATGCTTGAACACAGGTTTTTTTAATGGTACATTTTTAAGGAAAAGAAGAAAGGCGCGCGCGCACAGGAAGAAATATAGCACAAAGTGGATAAATAGGGAATTTACAAGCATCACAGATTGAGGTTAAAGTTTCCATTATTTCATTGATTAGTTTTAAGTAACTAAATGCACGACTTTAAAAACTACAAATCATAGTTAAAATCTGAATGATATAGGAAACATCAACAGCAATTGACAGCAACACAGTGTAAATCATAAAATGAGATTAAGAATTACAGTAATGTATATCTGTCCAAGTAAATATGTTAAACCCACATTAAAGATGGGGCACAAGCTCATTTAGAGTTATAATCCAAAAATGGATTCCAAGTTGAATGAATTCTGTGTCAGATTTACCTTTGAAATATGAAGCTATTTTGGACATCAAGGGTACTCCCACCTTTTAATTAGCCATTCTTCTTCAACAAGAAGCATATAGTATCCTTTCAGCAGTTACCATGTAAAAACTAATTGAGTCTACTTTGTGGGAATATAAGGTGTAGTAATATTTAATAAATAGGTTGGAAAGGAAATTCAGCTTTTAAAATTTATTTCATTTTATTATAAATCATTTTCCAAAATTGTTGATCCTTACAACATTGCCACCAAATTGGAAAAATGATCCAACCTGATGTTGGAAAGTATATACATTACATTTCCAACTTTTTTAAAGAATGAACTGCCCATTTTAGCAATCAATACTGGAGTAATACACCATTGTAAAACATACTAGTTTTCTCTGTTTGTGTAAATTTAATATTTTTCTTCCTTTGAAATTCCCATTATTGCATATCAATTACTATATCTAAATTCTGCCTCCATTTAATCGTACAGTCTTTAACTTGTTTTGTTTCTGAATCATATTTCATTAACATTATAGAAGTAAGGTCCAGAAAATGTTCTAAATTTTGTTCGAAGGTTTTCAAATTCAGTGATGTCTCTAGGTGTTCTCCCTTGTTTCTGCTGTACTTTTAAAGCAGTATTACTTATTTTAAGATATCAAAATGGGTCAGGTGATTCTGACCATTCTGAAGAGAAAGACTTTAAAAAATTCCTTTTTGTTTTATTAATAATCAAATCTTGGGTCTGTATATTTTATTTTCTTTCTACTGAGTGAAGTTCTTTATGTTCTCTTTTTTAAGGCAAGAGGTGATAAATCTGGACTGATTCTTTTTTTATATTTATCCCAAACTTTTAATATGCTGCTTATTATTGCATAAACTCATGTAAGCTGTTCATTCCAGTTTGTATGAATCCAGAGATATTTGTGCAGTCCATCTGGGAGTCTTGTTCCCTCAGTGGAAGTGATCCAACCATAGGGATCCAATCTACAATCCAACCTGTAATCCAAGTTAAACAGCTAGCTTGATAATGAAGTTTGAAGTTCAGGGCTGCCAGAAGTCCTCTTGCTTTCAAATCCTGTCTGTCTAAAATTTAATTCTTGGCTTTTTATTAGATCATATAAAAGTCTTTTAGTACCTTGCTTTGAAATTTTATTAGCATCATTTGGAACAGAAAATTAAGCCTTGGTAGAACGTTTATTTTAACAGCTGCAATCTTCCTAACCAAAACAGTTTTAATTTTTCCCAGCTTTATTATTTTTTAAAATAAACAGGTCTTTATTTTTTTTTTGCTAAATATATTCTCACGTATTTAACCTTTTTAACAATGATATTAAACCCTGTAATTTGGTACAAATATCACTTTTCTTCCTCAGTTAAGTCCATGGCCAGATTTGAACTTTATCTTAATTGATCCAATACCATTACACTGAACCATGCTGCTGTATGTATTCCATTATCACTTCTAAAGAGTCCTTTGGCTGAATAACTGTAAGTGCATATAATCAGGATGTACTTTAGTTTATGTTCTTTAGTTGCTAATGTAATTCCTGAAATGTTGATTTTTTTGCCAATGGCTCTACTGCCAATAAGAATAAGAAGAGGGGACAGCCTTGTCTTTTCCTCTTCATTATAGTACTTTTTGTGATTTTAAAAAACCCTTATTTACTCTTATTTTGTCTTCTTGCTCTATATAAAATACTCTGCATTTATCTTTAAAAAATTAGAGCCACAATTCATCTTTTTTAAAGTCATAAGCAAGAAAGACCATTCCAAATTATCAAAAGCTTTCTCTACATCAAGAAAGATCATGGTTGCCTTCTTACTGTTCTGATTTTAAATAATAGTTAAATGAACGTTGCTGGGTCAATGTAATGTTTTCTAGTGTATATGTTTACAAGTGAAGGGATTTCACTGCACATCAGCAATTGTAAGCAGAGAACCAAGTGTGTGTTACAGTTTCCTTAGTTATTAGTATGGTTCTGCCTAGAAGGGGTTTTTTTGGAGTGGGAATTTCTTCTGCATCAAGTTACTGCGTTTCTGGCTAATAAAAGAAGGTGTGTGCACTGTATTATCTTCATGAGATTTCAGTTTTCTATGCTGCAGATCATTATTATTTATTATACAGTATGTCCCACTTTTTTGATCAGTGGACATACTCCTCCCCTCCCCTTTATCCATCAAGAACCCAAAATTATTAGCAATCATATCTTTGTGGTAGGGTAGGAATGAGCTGCTGTTCGTTTTTTCTTTAAAAACAAATGTGTTCAGGAGAAGACTACAGAGCCTTCAAAGCATTTTTTCAAATGCTGTCACCCCTGCCCTGTGGAACATCTTGTCCCCTGAGGTGAGGTTGGCTCCCACTCTTCTAGCCTTCTGAAAGAGCATCAAGACCTGGTTCTGCCAACTAGCATGGGAATCCTATAGTTGCATGCAACCCTGGGGGTGGTTGGTGGATTGAGTATGCCCGTTCCGTCAATCTTTGTTTTTCCTTTTCTACTTGTAAGCCGCCTAGTGTCACTTATACAGTGAGGTGTGTGGCGTATAAATTTAATAAATAAATAAAACTTAAAACTTAAAAATTGATCTGCATTCTGTTTCCCTTCTACATTAAAAAGTTTGATTATTGCTACAGGCTTATGTAGCACAAAGCCATGAAGAGAAAATAAAATATTCTTTAAAAAAAGTAATAGAAAAGAAATGAACTGTAGCATAGAATTATAAGGCTTGCCTGTAGTGACATTTCAAATAATACTTAAGAGATAGCCATGGCTCTTGTGCTGTTATATCCCACATAACTTTTTTTGTTTATAAGATGCATAATTCACATATATATAAGAAAGGCAATGACAACTTTACACAAAAATAGGAGCATAATTTTATATTAATATTAGACAGGGTTGTGTTATATTAATTTTAAAAGGGTTGTGACCTGTTGGGTTATTGTTTCAGAGATATTTCCGTACCAGATTCCTCAATGCCTTCAACAATGGCAGTGTTACTGGAATATCTCCCTTAAAAATTAAGGGAGATATTCAGAGATGTATCTGCCTTGAAAATAGCTCATGTCATTCATACTGAACTGTATAACACATTTTGTATTATGTCATAAAATGTTTTATTATAATTTTTATGTCATAACATGTTTTATAAAATTTGCCAAATTTCAACTCCACAGGAGTAATGGGTCTCGGATTTTGGACGCATTCTATAAGTTAGCCCATTTGAGGTACCTTGGTTCAAAAATTGTTGCCGTATGACGCACTGTTTCACCCAGTTAAAGGTTGCACACAAACAGGAGAGAAATTTCAAAATATTTTGGTGCAGTCTTAAACATTTTTACATAGATTAATAAAAATCCATTTAACAGTTTGTATCTGCAAAGGGTTGTTAACCAAAATGGTCCTTATTACATCATATTTAATATGGTTAGTCATATAAAACACACCAGTTTCTTATTCAAGCAGCTAATATGTTGAAAGAATAACAGATTGGAGTTTCCATCTAAATATGTGTTCAGGGTGCTCATTCATGAACACAAGTGACTAAGAGGACAGAAACAAGAGAATGGTGATTGTTTAAAAAAGTGACATTCAGATTTAATTAGTGTAGAGCAGAAATATTTTAATGGCTTTGAGGCCCCTAGAACAAGTTTTTTCTAGTTATAAAATGAAAGAATGTGACCATAAAAACAGTTTTACACTAGGTTTAAGAATATATTTTTTATATTTAATATTTTTTTATTTCAAGGAAAAGTAATCTCTAAAACATTATTTTTTGCTTCCTATAGATTATCCTTTACTGTCAAAAGTAGAAGACTGAGGATAGTATGAAGAAAGAATTTAAAGAAAGTTGTGTATATTAAAATAACAAATGCATGTGCTTATCTAAGCTGCAATGGAAGAGATTCCAGTTAAAGTAGCAGTAAGAATAAGACCTTTACTCTCAAAAGAAATACTTCACAATCATCAAGTATGTGTGAGATTAATCTCAAATACTCAGCAAATTATTATTGGAAAGGACCGTGTCTTCACTTTTGATTTTGTTTTTGGCAAGCATTCAACCCAAGATGAAGTGTATACAACATGTATTAAGCCATTGGTGGCATCTTTGATAGAAGGATATAATGCTACAGTTTTTGCCTATGGACAGACAGGCTCTGGAAAGACTTACACTATTGGAGGAGGTCACATTGGTATGTTCTGAAAAGTTTCTGTTATTATTTAAATCATGCTCATAAAATTATTGCAAAAGGAATAATAAGAGCAATCTTTTCACAAACTGAATATTTACTAATAAGATCATTGCTGTCCCTGACTCTTCTTTTTAGAACAGAGTGGGACTAAAGGTTGGGTTATTTCCATTTAAAATAGTTTAAGTAATATGCAACATGAAGGTTACAATGGTCTGCCTACCATTTCTATACTAACTGGTATTGGTCTGAAGTATTTTAACTTGAATGATCAAAAAATAATAAAAGTATTATAGGTAATATAACATATTACTTCGATTCTAGTTTTCTGTCACACTATGTTTTGTAGATGCTATCAGAATACTAGTTATACTAGGTACTTTGAGAGTAATCTTTATTTTTCTAAAAAGCATTTCTGTCAAATGCCATTTTCTTGCTAAGATACTCTTTTTGGAGTAGTCATTATATTAAAAAAATTTCTCCAGTGCTGTCTTTTCTTGGTTAGTTTTAGAGGTTCCATACAAACTTGTGAGAATGTATTTTTGCTTGTGCTTCTCTTCTCTTTCTCCCTTCTCTGTTCCCACAAGGTCTCCGAATCTGTGGATCAAATTTAGACTAGATGTTAGCCCACTAGGTAGACCAGACCAGGAAAATCAACTCTAGTGAAAGGCTAAAACTATTTTTATTGAGATTGGTTATAATAAAAGTATCTTGCAAGTCTCATTGTGCTCTTCCTCCTCCTGCTCCTCCCGAGAGGAGTGAATTAGAGAGGCATCTTCTTGAACCTTGTGAATGCACTTCCTTAAAACTTTACAAGTGACCAGAACACTATGAGTGGTAACCAGTATCACTCTGGAGTTATGAACTATGTTTCTGCCCATCACTGTCAATTGTCAAGGACTTAAGGAGAAGGGGAGAATCCTCCCAAATGGGGAGAGACATCTCCCTCAATTCCCCATTCTCCAGATCAGCCATAGTCCAGAGATCCCCATCCCAACCTTCTGAAGGATTTGTGGTGTTCTGGGAACTATGAGGAGGAGGGAAAGTAGGCTTCTCTAAATTTTCTTCCACCAATGTGACATTAAATATTATCCTATGTTTGTTGGTTTTTGCTTAGTCATTCTTTTCCTGTATTTTTATCTCTGATATTATGACTGATTTATATGACCTGACAGAACTGAATGTCTCATATTCATAGCTTATTGAGCTAAAAGGCATTCGGATTCCTTTTAGCTTTTCAGTATTAATATGATGTTTTTGGAGTCTGCAGATTTTAGTTCTGTGCTTGGATTAAACCTTCTTCTCATTTTAGCATTGGTTGCAGAAGAAGAGAGAGGTATCATTCCACGGGCAATTCAAGAAATATTTCAGATTATTTCCGAAAACCATAATACTGATTTTACAGTGAAAGTTTCATACATAGAAGTCTATAAAGAAGAACTCAGAGATCTCCTGGAACTAGAGACCTCTATGAAAGATTTGCATATTAGGGAAGATGAAAAGGGCAACACAGGTAGAAATACAAATTTCAACTAAGTTTTTATTTGCTAATAATTTTGAAGCATTTTAAGAATAATTGTATGTTCATATTCTCAACGATACACCTCTAAGATGATAAGTTTATATTATTAAAGTTGAATTATTCAGAAGAAATGTAACTTTAATTTTGATACAAAGTACTTTAATGCTTTAATAATCTTTGTCAATGTTTTCTCATCATATAAATCACTAAAGTAGCCCCTTTTAGCAAAGTTAGAGTTTTTACATTGTTCTGCTTTAAACAGACATCCAAAATCAGGAAAGTCCTTTAAATAAATGTTATAAGTTACTGTTTAGCTGAGTATCTCTAGAATAATAATGCATGCATTGTTTTCAAATGTCCATTGTAATGCTATATCTTATAAGTATTTTTTCTCCATTTAAAATTTCCTTCTATCTGCTTTCTCACTTAGAGGTATAGTGGATCATCATAAAATTTGAAATTTTCATACAGCTATATACATGTACTGGCACATTCAAGAGTTCCCCCTATTGTATCTTCTGTTGGTTCTGTGATCACTTTTTATGCAATTGAATATAGTTTAAAATATTATAAGAAACTAACTTATACTAGGTCAGATCATCAGTCTGTCCAGTTCATTAGTGTTTATGCTGACAGGCAGTAGCTTTCCAGGATTTCAGACAGGTTTCTTTCCAGTTCTACCTAAGATGGCAGACATTGAGTGGGACTTTTTGCTTGCAAAGCACTTGTTCTACCACTGAACTATTGCTTTTGCAACCTACAAATATATGTATGTTACACTTCATATAAATACTAGTTCTCCAATACAAGTATGTAAGGGGCAGAGCTTGTGCTGTGATATCACAACATATATTTAATCATTTTGATTAAAGCTTCATTTGCTGCAGACACCCATGGTTGATTATTTTATAATAGTATATTTTATGTGAATTCTTTCTTGCTTGAAAAATAACTTGATTACCTATATATTTTTTAAAAACTTAACATGATTTTTTCTGAAAATGTTTTATGTATTACCTTTCCTTTATTTTTTAAGTAATTGTTGGTGCCAAAGATTGCCAAGTGGAAAGTGTAGAAGAAGTGATGAGCCTGTTGGAAACAGGGAATGCTGCTAGACATACAGGGACAACCCAAATGAATGAGCATTCCAGCCGATCCCATGCTGTTTTTACCATCAGTATTTGTCAACAACAACAGCCTCTACAGAAGGACACAGACGGTGCACAAAATTCATCCCAAAGTTCAGGACAGCTGATTGCTTCTAAGTTCCACTTTGTGGATCTTGCTGGATCAGAAAGAGTTACAAAGACTGGCAACACTGGCGAAAGATTCAAAGAATCAATTCAGATCAACAGTGGTTTACTAGCTCTGGGAAATGTGATAAGTGCTCTTGGAGACCCAAAGAGAAAAAATGCACACATTCCATACAGGGATGCTAAAATCACACGCATTCTTAAAGACTCTTTAGGAGGTAATGCAAAGACTGTCATGATAACATGTATTAGTCCATCTTCTTCTGATTTTGATGAATCATTAAATTCCATCAAGTATGCTAATAGAGCAAAAAATATTAGGAATAAACCTATTGTCAACTATAACCCAGACTGGGATCGTATAGATGAAATGGAGCTTGCAATCAAGTTGCTTCGGGAAGCCTTGCAAAACCAACAAATTAATGGACAGTCCTCTGGTGGTCAAGGATCACAGGATTTATGCCAAGACAAAAACAGAATCCGCTGTCTTGAACAGCAGCTTGCTCAGTTTCAAATTGAAAGTTTTAACTTGCGAAATTGCATAGAAGAAGCCTATTTATTTCTTGTTGATTTAAAAAACATTGCCAGCCTATCAAAAAGTCAACTTGAAAAACTACAAGAATGGATCCATGTGGCTCAGGAACTTAGGAGAGAGGCATCTATTCCCCAGCTGAACAATGGAACAGTAGCTGACCAAGAAGGACCATATCATATCACAATTCTTCAGCTGAAGAGAGAGCTGAAGAAATATCAGGTACTTACTGTACATTTAATATAAGGGCCAATAAAAGATTGTATACAGAAGTGTTGTGTGCACATTAAGGCACAGTTTTGTTCATCTGAGTTTACCTTGCCCCTTATTCCAACCTGCCAGCATGATCAGTCCTACAGAATAATTTGACAGGCATATTACACAACCAAACATGACAACAGTACCTCAGTTTAGTACCATTCAGTGTTATTAAAGAGATGATTATTTATTTGGAAATGGTTCCATATATTATCATTGATAGAGCAGAAGAGATCTTCCCTCAGGGAATGGTGGATTTCTTTCAGAGGTCAGAGCTTTGGCAGTTCACCCCCAGTCTGAGAAGTCTTTCACCTTAGTCCCAAGGAACTTGTTTGGCTGCTTTTTCTATCACAGATCTTTTGTAATTTTTTTGCTACTTTTTTAGCTCACAGACAATGAGGCATTCTCTTAAAGACTTCAGCATTCCTCTTATCTTTCTCTTGGCTACCTAGAGTCATTTCATTCATTTTCATTTCAGTTTGACTCTATTTCTCTATACAGTTCCTTTGTTTGCAACTCTTCTGTCTCCTACCTCTTTCCCCCTGCTCTAAAATGCTTACATTACATTTGTCATCAATGCATGCAGCTGTTACAGAAATGATCACTGAATATTGTGATTACAAAAATTAGATAAAAATCAATAATAGCACTAATAATTATTTTATAAATTATTCACCAGTCTTCCCCAACACATCTGGGGATCACCGGATTGGGGGAGGCTGTAATATAGTATATAAAAATTACAAATCACATTATTTCTGGAGAATTTTATAACATTAATTCTGTTAGGGATCTTTTATAAACTATATGTACATGGGTCATGTCATAAGGATGATAAATCCAACATCCAGATGCATGATTTTCTTAATTTTTTAAAATCCATTCAATTGTGTCCAGTTCTTGGAGACTGGCTGGAAAAGTCCTTGCAGTTTTCTTGGCAAGAGTTTTGGAAGTGGTTTGCCATTGCCTTCTTCCTAGGGCTGAGAGAGTGCGACTGGCCCAGGTCACCCAGCTGGCTTTGTGCCTAAGGCGGAACTAGAACTCATGGTCTCCCAGTTTCTAGCCTGATGCCATAACCACTACACCAAACTGGCTCTCTTCTTAATTTAGTAATATGTTAATTATAAACAAATAGCATCCTTTGGGTATTAAAAAAATAGTTCTTTTATTTCCCATAACCTGCTTATTAGACCTAGTTTAATGGAAGTAATATTCTGTACCTTAATTGAATTATTGGGAGAGCCTAATAGGACATAAGCTTGAAATACTTAACAGGTGAATCCTAAATTATATTAGCAGAAGGGAAAGTCACACAATAGGTCTTCGTTTTTCCTTCTTAGGCTTCTGAAATGCCACTATGGGGGGAACCCACTGAACATTGTAAACTTTGTTTTAAAAGTTTCTAGTAAAAGTAAGGAAGTCCCTCAAATCTAGAATTTTGTATTCCTTATGCAAGGCTCTGGATTTTAGTGATTCAGTACTTTTACCTTCCATTTGCACAACTGAATACACTCTTGTATGAAATTCTTATTTATTACACATGTGTGATCCTACTTGTAGGAAACAGGAAATGTATGTCTTGATCATCACTAGTAATTGCTTCTAATAAGTAAATTCTGTTAAAGTTGCTTTGTTCTTTTTTTCTTATTAATACAGATTTGACTGAGTGTATGTCAGAAAACTGCATGTGCCTTTAGGTTGGGATGTATGATAGCCCGCAAGTCTGTAGACAGAGATTCTAGCTTGCACAGAATAACATGAACATACTTGGGTTTTACTGATTGCACTTATGGCTTACTGGCCAAAATGTGCCAAAACTGACTGGTACTCTTTATCATTAGCATATAATGCTATATTTAGCAAGGGTCCGCCTTGCTAAATATAGTAATATTTAGTATAATATAGTAACCACCCAGAGTCCTCTCTTCAGGGGAGATGGGAGGTGGCAAAATTTGGAAAATAAATAAATAGGTATGAATAAGGATGGTAACATCAGCATGGCAAACTCTCAAAACCTATTTCACCAGGAACTCTTATGCTCAACCAGATCCCTGGTGATGTTAAACACCGTGGATTCCCTAGAGTGATAGGGTTTAAGTATTTATATGATACATTCTAGATTTCAGTCTGGTTCCTTGGAACTCCATAACATGGTTTAGCAATCTCACTTTCTCTTTAACATAATACAAACCCTGCCAGACTGCTTGGGTTTTGCAGAGCACACTAGCCTGAAAACCAGTACCCCATTTCTTGGTTCAGACATCTGTTTCCTGACATGTACCAAAGATCATACCATGGCTTCAGGTTGGGTTTCTTTCAGATTTTACTGGGCCTGGGATCAAGTGTGTGTCAGGGTATTCTCCAGTTGCTTTACAAAATCTAAAATGCTAACCCTGGAGGACTTTCTTCTTCTCCCTCTCATAGGTAAGTAAACAGCTCCAGCAGCCCTCTGTCATCCTACCCACACACAAACTTGAAAAGGGAAAATCCTGCACTAGGGTGTGGTATGCTGTACATGCAGCTATGTACATATGCTGTACATATAGCTATGATAACATCAAGTCCCAGTTCTTGGGTAAGCCTTTTAATATGGCACCCAAATTTTCACTGAATTTTTCTACAAGGCCACATGTATGGTGATAGGAGGCAACTGCTGTGAGGTGCTTCCCCTCATGGGTAGCTGTAAGTTCTCTATCAACTCTGATAAGAAGGTAGTTGTTTGATCCATCAGGATCTCCAGCAGCAAACCTATCCTGGCAAAAATATCAATTAAGCCCTGACTTAATTAGAATCAAACCAACTTAGAGCTATTGCCTTGGGCCATTGACTTATATAGTCTACAAGAGTTTGTGCATACTGCTTCCCCTGAGGTGTCTTGGGTTGGATAGACCTCAAGATGTCTGTTGTCACTCTCAAAAAAGGAAACTATAAAAGGAAGGGTTGAAAAGATATCCACACCCTGTCCTTGCTGTTCCCCACCCCACAGAAAATATTATATACTCAGTTTTATCTCTGCCAAACCCAATCCAATAAACATTTTGCTGAATGTTTTCTTTAGTTCTCCTATCTGTCCATTTGGGTGATCATGTGCCAAGTATAAGATGTGAGAAAAAATTGCAGGGCACAGTTCTCACTGGATTTTGTACCTTTTCCTGTGTTCTTGTGAAATATATTCCCAGCACAACAGCCCTTTTCTAAGAATGAACCTGGAGTTCTGAGATTTGCTGAGTAGAGTGCGCTACCTGTTCCTGGATCTTGGACAAATCTGATCCTTCTCTTGCTCTCTCCTGAACTTCTTTTTGCCATATTAAGGACTATTCCAGGCATCTCAGTGGGCTCTGCTTTCTGAGGTATCTTGTCTTCTACTTCATTGTTACTCTTGGAGCCCCAGTCTATACTTGGTACCTCTGTTTCCACTACATGACCTATAGGTGTGTTCCTGGTTTCCAAGGGAGGCTGTGGGCAAACCCTTGCTGTCAGGATCAGGAGGTCCATCTTAATTGATTCCTAGTCCTTCTCTCCTCAGGATCTCTCATATATGCTCCGCTAAGCCTTTCCCAAATAACACATTTGTCCTTCCATTGATAGATTGGATGTAGGTTGACATGTTCAGTATCTGACATTTAATGTGTTGCTGTTGTTGCCTTTGATGTTGCTCCTTGGATAGCTGTCCTAACAGTCAGAAATCACGCTGAGACGAGGAGTAGGTCTCTAGTGTTTATTACTGCTACATAAGACAGAATCCTAACAAACTGAAGCAGCGTGGGAAAAACCCAGACAGATAAACCCCAAAAGTTAAGGCGGGTCTGATCTGTGTCTCTTTGAATGGCTGCTTAACTCCTCAGTACTACGCATGCGTTTTCCCCCCTGGATAGAGGCCCCTTCTTGCTCGCCATCAGTACTCATGACAATAGCTCTGCCTGGTCAGATTACCTGACATCTCATGAATATCTTGGAGTGGTCATACTGGTATGTCTCCATTGCCCTCAGAGATCTGGATTTCATCCCCTGCTGGGCTCTTTCTCTATTGCTTCTATGGACTTTGATCTCCTTTGGCAGTCCTGATAAGATTTGATCAGGAAGTTGGACTTGAGCTGTTCCAGTTCAATCCATTTTTAAAACTTCCTTAATTGTGTTGATTCCTGCCAATTTTCTCCAAGTCTCAAAGGCTGAGCTCATTGTGTGGGCAAAGATGTGATAGGAATCCTATGTCTTTCACCATAGAGATCCGAAGTTCTTTCATGAATTTTCAGGTATCAAAGCAAGTCTAGCCTTCACCAGTGTCTTGAATAGTGCAGGTTGTCCATTTCTTTCCAAGCCATTTCACAGATTACTGCAACAGGGAATCCATTAAATATGGTCTCAAATAAGGTATACTGTACATTTCTTTTATTCTAACTTGTAACTTGAATGGGACTGATATAAATTAGTTTTAGCTGTAGCTCCTCTTAATTCAGATTTAGCCAAGTGAATTTTAATTACTGAAAGTAATTACATCAGGTAAAAATTTAATTGTTCTTCAAGCTATTTATTTATTTTTACTTTTTTCCATTGTGCCTTCTATTTGCCCATTGCCAGATAGCAGATGTACAGTTCAGTACTGAGCACTGTAATAACAGAAGAAAATAGACTTTAATTCTCCTCAGTTCTGCTGCTGCAGGGCAAGATACTCAGTAAGAGTATTATGTAAGATGAAAGAAGAACTTTTCCACTAGTAACCTTCTAAACAACTCTTACAGTATTCATAGTAGACACACTACCTACAAGGTAGAATTCACTTCCCTTTCTAGTCATGGTAATCTATTCTCATTGTAGCTATCCCATCTCTAATCATACATAAAATGTCAGGAATGTTTTTGGAAGTAATTTTATTATTTTGCAGGAATTATTTTAAAGAAAGAACAGGGTACCACTACACATCATTTTTCCTACAGAATCAAAATGTAAATAGACAGACTTTTTACTAACTTCTGTGCTGGATTTAAATTAAATACACTTAATTGTTTGGGACGATATGTGTTCATGATTTTTGCATACTATACTTGGGTTATATACAATAAAACATATATAATTAATGCAATACTTATCGTAGACTTAGTGTAATTGGAGCAAAACCTCCGTATGCAGTTTAGAGAACTTTCCATTTCATATGTTCTGTCATTTATCCTAGTCTCCCTTTATTACCTAGCAGGCTCTTGCAACAGATGCAGAAGTCTTCAGTGAAAAAGAACTGGAAATAAAAATATTGCAAGATCAGATACAAAAGCTGATACAGGAAAATCGTGAATATTTGGAATCGCTGAAGGAGGCACAGGATACAAATAGATTACAGGTAGTTTATGTTTTCTGCCAGTTACTTAGGAAATACAGTATATATATATAAAATTACCTGAATCTTATATATAATAGCTTAATAAAGGCAAGAGCAAAAATATAATGCTACCATAAATATAGTTTGAGAATATTATAATTATGATCATCAAGATCTATTCCCCTGTAAGTGTATATAGGATTGCAATTTTAGTTTTAATTAAGTTGAATCCAAATTTCAGTGGGTTTATTTAAGTTTTGCAGCTGTGTAAAGTTTAATAAATGCAATTTTGTTTCATTTCAAGAATGAAAAAATGGTAGAGCAACGACTTACAATTAACCAGCTAAATGACAAGTTAGAGAAAATGGCAAAAGCCTCTGCCTCTAATGGTGCTTCTGGAGATGGACCAGCTGCTGTAATATCAGCTAAAAGACCCTATAGCGTCCCATTAACTAAAAATTTGATGCAGTCCAATAACATACCAGTACGGTTGGATTCTCGAAAGGTAGATATGAAAAATTATTCTTTTTTATTTATTTATTGAAATTATCGTTCACAAATTATTAATTGTACTTGAATGGAACTGTGGTAATGTGAACATTTGCAGGTTCATCAATGGAGGAAAAAAACTGCAATGAATAATTTCTTCCATCCCATTTAAAGAGGGCAAAAATAGTGCATTTATTTTCTCATCTGGTGGTTTTGATATTCTCCCACATTTGTTCTGCCTTTGGTAGTACAGCTGGGTTCTTTGTTCTGTTCTGTTCCAATATTTTAAAAGGTTGCCCCTTCTGGTATTCCTGCACTGGATGGCTGTGGAACATAGCAGAGCTAGTCTGGGGAATTGGCCTGAATAGTCTCTGAATGCCACAAAGACTATAACTGTGGTTTTGATTTGTGAAATAAAGATCTCTGCCAGAGGTTGATAATCCCTGGCAGATCTGGGATGGGGTTGATGCTACTGTGCTGGTTCTCCTTGATCTCTTGGCGGTTTTTGATACCATCAGTTGTGGTATCCTTCTGGACTGGGAGTGGAAGACCCTGTGTTGTGCTTGTTCTTTTTTTCACTGCAGATAGTTCCAGTTGGTATAGGCAGGGGTAAAAGTCAAGGCCAAGGCCTGTCACTTGGGGGTGCTTCAGGGCTCAATACTCTCACCCTTTCTGTTTTAACATCTACATGCTACTGAGTGAGGTTGTTTGTCAGTTGGGGTCTGGTATCATCAATATGCTGTGATCCAATTGTATATTTCAACCCTGGCTGCCCAAATGAGGCTATCAGTGACTGAAGGCTGTGAGAATCTGGATGGAGAGGAATAGACTCAGTCTCAACCGTAGCAAGACTGAGTGATTGTGCGTATTTAGGGCCCCAAATCCTCGAAATTTTCCATGTTTAGTCCTGGATGGAGTAGCACTTACAGCTGCTCCGGAATGGAGTGAGGTGGGTCGTAACGGACATGTTTTGCATTCCCACATAACATGACTGCTCTGTGAGTTGAACGGGTTGCCATTTGACTTTTAGGTGCAGTTCAAGGTGCCGATTGCCACCTATAAATCCCTTCATGGTATAGGGCATGGCTATCTGACTGACTGTTTATCTGTGATAGTATCTGCCTATCCTATACAATTGGACAATGTAGACATGCTGTGGGTCCCATTGATCAAACAGTTTCATCAAACAGGGCCCAGGAATTGCACCTTCTCTGTTGCACTGCCTGCCCCCTGCAACAGCATCTCCCTCAGGATTCCATATGGCCCCTACCCTGACTACTTTCAAAAAATCTCTGAAAACACTGCTTTCCCCCAGGCCTGGGTTAGATAGTTGGTGAAGATCTTACAGGAGTTTATATGTTAGTCTGAATGTTTTCTCTTCTGAATGTACATTGTTCTTTTCTTTGTTTTATTGTTCTTAGTATTTTTAATACTATACACTGCCCAGTCCTTATGGAGTTGGGCAACCTTCTAAATTTGACAAATAAATAAATAAAAATAGTAGCCACTAATATAGCTCTGATTATCAGGACAAGCAAAGAAGTAAACACAATAATCTATCTTAACCTCCGAGTAAATGAGGATTTGTTCGATATAAAGTTATTTTGCCCTATATTATTCACTCTGAGTAACTTTTAAAGAGAAAACCTGGACAAAAATATTTTACATTTTTTAAAACTTCTTTAAAAGGTACACACAAGCCCTCCGATGTATTCCCTAAGCAAAGTTATAGCTGGATTTCAAACCCGTAATCAGATCATGTTGGATCACATAGAAGAGCAAGATGAAGTTCTTCATTATTGCTTCTCTGATCACAGTGATGAAGATGAAAAAAATGCCAAGAATAGAAGGAGACTTACATCTAGGTATGTTTTTGATCAACTATGACCAATATGATATCTAGGGCTTTTTAATGTGCGTATATCTGTTACCTTATGCTATGAAAATATACTGGCAGTCCTCAGGTTACAACTGCATTTGGGACAGGAACCGCTATTGCTAAGCAGTGTGGTTGTAAAGTGTGATGTAAGCGCAATGTCATGTGACTGCATCACTTAGCGACGGCAATCCAGGCTTGATTTTGCTTGACTTTGTTTGTGGGAAGCCAGCAGGGAAGGTCGCAAATGGCAATCATGTGACTGCAGGATGCTGCAACCAGTCATAAGTGTGAGCTGGTTGCCAAGTGCTCAAATTTTGTTCATGTGACCACAGGAGTGCTGCAATGGCCAGAACTTCAAGGAGCATTTGTAAGTCCCTTTGTTCAGCACCGTTGTAACTTCGAACGGTTGCTGAACAAATGATCATAACTCAAGTATTACTTGTATTTGAATTTGAAACAATATTTACATGTTAATGTTATAGGAGGCAGTAAGAAGCTGAGCAATGTTTTATGTAGCTTCTGGTGGGGGGGCATCAAAGGCCCTCTTCTGCTGATCTAAGTAACAGGAGATTAATAGAGGAAGTCCCTCCGATAGTCAGGTCATAAGCTAGTTACAGTTTTAAAGATAAATGCCAGCATTTTAAATTTTGCTTAGTAGGCAACTAACAACCATTGCAGATCTTTCAGTACAAGATCTTATGATTCCTGTCCCCTACATCAGTTAGTAGCCTAGCTATGACACTATACCCCAGTTACAATTGCTGGATATTTCTGAAGGGTAGCTCCACCTAAACTATATTGCAGTTTAGTACCAGAATAGCTCTTCAGCAAAGGATCATTACCTTGTCGTGGTGCTGGAGCTTGAGCACCTCAATGATGCCATGAGCTAAACCATGACGGGCCACCCAAGATGGGAAGGTCATGACAGAGAGGTCAGACTAAATGCGATCCCTGGGGAAGGTAATGGCAACCCACCCCAGTATTCTTGCCGTGAAAACTAAATGGATCAGTACAACCAGAGATATGTCGGTATACCATCGGAAGATGAGACCCCCAGGTCAGAAGATGGTCAAAATGCTACTGGGGAGGAACAGAGGATGAGTTCAACTAGCCCCAGACGTGATGACGCAGCTAGCTCAAAGCCGAAAGGACGGCTAGCAGCCGACGGTGCTGGTGGTGAACGGCGAATCCAATGTTCTAAGGATCAACACACCATTGGAACCTGGAATGTAAGATCTATGAGCCAGGGCAAATTGGATGTGGTTATTGGGGAGATGTCAAGATTAAAGATAGACATTTTGGGCGTCCGTGAACTGAAATGGACTGGAATGGGCCACTTCACATCAAATGACCACCAAATCTACTACTGTGGACAAGGGGACCACAGAAGAAATGGAGTAGCCTTCATAATTAATAGTAAAGTGGCTAAAGCAGTGCTTGGATACAATCCAAAAAACGACAGAATGATCGCAATTCGAATTCAGGGCAAGCCATCTAACATCACAGTGATCCAAATATACGCCCCAACCACAGATGCTGAAGAAGCTGAAGTAGAGCAGTTCTATGAGGATCTGCAGCACCTACTGGACAACACGCCTTAAAGAGATGTTATTTTCATCACGGGAGACTGGAATGCTAAGGTGGGCAGTCAAATGACACCTGGAATTACAGGTAAGCATGGCCTGTTACCTGGGAGAACAAAACGAAGCAGGACATAGGCTGATAGAATTTTGCCAAGACAACTCACTCTGCATAACAAACACACTCTTCCAACAACCTAAGAGACGGCTTTATACATGGATTTCACCAGATGGACAACACTGAAATCAGATTGACTACATCCTTTGCAGCCAAAGGTGGTAGACATCTATACAGTCGGTAAAAACAAGACCTGGAGCTGACTGTAGTTCAGATCACAAACTTCTTCTTGCACAATTTAGGATCAGACTCAAGAGATTAGGGAAGACCCACAGATCAGCTACTTATGAGCTCACTAATATTCCTAAGGAATATGCAGTGGAGGTGAAGAATAGATTTAAGGGACTGGACTTAGTAGATAGGGTCCCGGAAGAACTCTAGACAGAAGTTCGCAACATTGTTCAGGAGGCGGCAACAAAATACATCCCACAGAAAGAGAAAACCAAGAAGGCAAAATGGCTGTCTGCTGAGACACTAGAAGTAGCCCAAGAAAGAAGGAAAGCAAAAGGCAACAGTGATAGGGTGTGATGGTTGCCTTATTCCGAAAGAAACACAGACTCACTAGTCAGGGCTAAGGATTTCTGGTTTATTAGGGATAGAATGCATACACGGAAAAAGACGGGAATGAGCACATGGCGTGCGAGGTAGCTGATAAATACCCGCGGTGCGGACCTGATCCTACCCCACCCCCCATTGTCCCAAAGTCTTGCCCATCAGTGATCCCGGAGTCTCAATGGGCGATCAGGGGCAATTCCGGAGTCTCGATGGGTGATCAGGGGGAATTAGCGCTGATTACCTCTGTCTTCTTCCTGTGTCCGGAGCAGGTGCGTCCCCCGTGGTAATGCAGTGATGTCAGGGAGATAGGATGATGGTTTCTCTGGTCAGGGCAAAGGAGTGGCTCCTTTGTCCTTGTATTGTCTTTCAGTGCTTAAGTGATTAGCACTGGTCCCTTCCTTCCCCTACCCCTTCACCGGAAAGGCATGTTCCCCGTTGCGATGTATGTATACATCGCAACGGGGGACATGACATAGGGGGAGATATGCCCAATTAAATGCAAAATTCCAGAGGTTAGCCAGAAGAGATAAGGAATTATTTTTAAACAAGCAATGCGTGGAAGTGGAAGAAGACAACAGAATAGGAAGGACAAGAGACCTCTTCCAGAAAATTAGAAACATCGGAGGTAAATTCCAGGCAAAAATGGGTATGATCAAAAACAAAGATGGCAAGGACCTATCAGAAGAAGAAGAGATCAAGAAAAGGTGGCAAGAATATACAGAAGACCTGTATAGGAAGGATAACAATATCGGGGATAGCTTTGACGGTGTGGTCAGTGAGCTAGAGCCAGACATCCTGAAGAGTGAGGTTGAATGGGCCTTAAGAAGTATTGCTAATAACAAGGCAGCAGGAGACGACGGCATCCCAGCTGAACTGTTCAAAATCTTGCAAGATGATGCTGTCAAGGTAATGCATGCTATATGCCAGCAAATTTGGAAAACACAAGAATGGCCATCAGATTGGAAAAAATCAACTTACATCCCCATACCAAAAAAGGGAAACACTAAAGAATGTTCAAACTATCAAACAGTGGCACTCATTTCACGTCCCAGTAACGTAATGCTCAAGATCCTGCAAGGTAGACTTCAGCAATTCATGGAGCGAGAATTGCCAGATGTGCAAGCTGGGTTTAGAAAAGGCAGAGGAACTAGGGACCAAATTGCCAATATCCACTGGATAATGGAAAAAGCCAGGGAGTTTCAGAAAAACATCTATTTCTGTTTTATTGACTATTCTAAAGCCTTTGACTGTGTGGACCATAACAAATTGTGGCAAGTTCTTAGTGGTATGGGGATACCAAGTCATCTTGTATGCCTCCTGAGAAATCTGTATAATGACCAAGTAGCAACAGTAAGAACAGACCACGGAACAACGGACTGGTTTAAGATTGAGAAAGGAGTACGGCAGGGTTGTATACTCTCACCCTACCTATTCAACTTGTACGCAGAACACATCATGCGACATGCTGGGCTTGAGGAATCCAAGGCTGGAGTTAAAATCGCTGGAAGAAACATTAACAATCTCAGATATGCAGATGATACCACTTTGATGGCTGAAAGCGAAGAGGAACTGAGGAGCCTTATCATGAAGGTGAAAGAAGAAAGTACAAAAGCTGGCTTGCAACTAAACCTCAAAAAAACCAAGATTATGGCAACCAGCTTGATTGATAACTGGCAAATAGAGGGAGAAAATGTAGAAGCAGTGAAAGACTTTGTATTTCTAGGTGCGAAGATTACTGCAGGTGCTGACTGCAGTCAGGAAATCAGAAGACGCTTAATCCTTGGGAGAAGAGCAATGACAAATCTCGATAAAATAGTTAACAGCAGAGACATCACGCTGACAACAAAGGTCCGCATAGTTAAAGCAATGGTGTTCCCCGTAGTAACATATGGCTGCAAGAGCTGGACCATAAGGAAGGCTGAGAGAAGGAAGATCAATGCTTTTGAACTGTGGTGTTGGAGGAAAATTCTGAGAGTGCCTTGGACTGCAAGAAGATCAAACCAGTCCATACTCCAGGAAATAAATCCAGACTGCTCACTTGAGGGAATGATATTAAAGGCAAAACTGAAATACTTTGGCCACATAATGAGAAGACAGGACACCCTGGAGAAGATGCTGATGCTAGGGAGAGTGGAAGGCAAAAGGAAGAGGGGCTGACCAAGGGCAAGATGGATAGATGATATTCTAGAGGTGATGGATTCGTCCCTGGGGGAGCTGGGGGTGTTGATGACCGACAGGAAGCTCTGGCGTGGGCTGGTCCATGAAGTCACGAAGAGTCGGAAGCGACTAAACGAATAAACAACAATAAAATCAGAATAGCTAATAGAAAGTTGTATTTCTATAATATGTGATAGTCCTTGTAAAACTGCATCTTTGAATTCTTCAGTAAACAAGATTGCAACTGTGTCAAAAGAAGATAGTTTGTTATTTTTATTTAATATCAATACCTATAATGCTGTTTTGTTCATAAAATATTCCCTCGCTGTAAAAATGCTTACAATTAATGCATTTGTGATCTCAAGCTGTATTTATATGTCTTAAATTTCTTTTTAAAAGCCCACTTTAATTTTTACTTAGACGTTCCTTAAACCGTACATGGACACGGAAGCAGGCTCCTTCCAGCTGTATAATTGAAGGAAAAGAGGTACAACAGAATGCTAGTTCACAAATTAGAAACATTTCATCAACAGAAGCTGTTACAGATAAAGAAGGTAAATTGATATACCATTATTATTGTGTCTTATGTGGTCCAAAGAACAATTTGGGATTCTGGAAATATGGACTCGTATTCAAAGTAATGCATAATTAGTCAATGAGGATGACATTTGTACTATAATACTAACTTACATTAAGTTTCATAGAATGAACATATTTGCTCCTTAACATTTTGATATAGTCTGCCTTTCAATTAAAAATGTTTTAAGCATTTACTTTAATTTATACATATTTATACTGTCAGTATAAATTAAAAAACACATTAACATATATTTTATTACACAAAGAGATTTAAAATATGTAGCAGTTTAAGTTGTAATCAGTAAATATGGAAAATCATTATGAATGTCAGCAAATGAGAATTAAGACATTTCAGATGTCATACTGGTATTATACACACCTCCATGCCATTTTTGTACATTGTATTAAAAACATGCCTAGTTGAGTTTATCTGCATTGGCCAATGTTCAAACAACTGTTCTCAAATTCCATCTGGAGGCTTAAATAGCTTATCATGCTATATATGAAATGCGTATACATATATTTAATACATACAGTTGTGTTCTGTGCTTTCATATACTGTATAACCACCAGTGTTCATAAAGTTCTGTACTTAACAATATATACTTGAGATAGATTTCAACCTTTTAAAAAATCATTTCTCTTGTACAGAAATACGGTTTATTTCATAATACATGTAGCCTATTTTTGTTCTGTTAGTCCCAAAACTGCTTACACCTAAAATTTTAGGCCTCTCTGAAAATGTGTTATATGTTCTTAAAACAGTATACTTTCTTTAAAGGTGCAGACATTGAATTTATCCAGAAAAGTCAGATACTAAATATACAAAAGTTAAAGAATTCAGAGCTAAAACTTATTGCTGCTAAGCAAAAAATGAATGAACTTACACTTAATATCAGAATGAAAGAAGAACTTATTAAAGAATTGGTGAAAACAGGTAACTGTATTTTGTAACTTGAATTTTGTGTATCAATATATGTAGAAAGAGGACCAAGTTTTATATGAGATAATCTTTATTGCTGCACAATGCAAGAAAACAATTAAAAGGCAGTCTAAAGTCAGTGATTGACATTGGTTAAGATTGGAGCAATGAGTAAAATCTTCAGTTGTCTGTGAATTTTAAGCTAAAAAGTTATATTAAATGAAGTTGAACCAGTTATTTTAATTTCTCTGCCTAATCTACCTCACAGTTGTTGTGAGAACAAAATATGTTTATGAGGGGCAATCTTCAGTATCACCTGGACCAATTTTTGAAGATTTTCTTTTTTTGTAATAAATATGTCAAACATTTTAAAAATGATGATAGCTGCTACAGCTATCAACAGCATCTACAATGCAGCTATCAACAGCTATCAATAGCTGTTACAATACAGCAATAAAGTACAGCTATCAACAGCTGCTACAATGTCAAAAGTCATAAATGACATCTCCATTTTTTCTTTAAATGGCCATTTTTAAGGTAATGATGCTCGATCTGTAAGCAAGCAATATTCTCTGAAAATAACACAGCTGGAACATGAGGCAGAGCAGGCCAAAACTGATTTAGCAGAAACACAAAAGCAACTTCAGGAGCTAGAGAACAAAGAACTAAGGGACATTGCTGAAAAAGCCAGATTACAAAAAGAATTCAGGAAAAAGATGGATGCAGCAAAGCTGAAAGTGCAGGTATTTGGAATTGGGAAATTTATAAAAACTTGTGTTTAATCTGTGAAAAGTACAAAGGATCTCACCTACTCTGTCAACATCAGCTTTATGTTGATATTATCATAATTCATTAATGTTGCTAGGTTGGTGTGATATAGTAGAATAGATTTAATAGCCATGGCAACAAAATGGCTTAGAACCTGAACTGGGGATCAGAAACCTGCTCTGTGGGGATGGGGTTGCTACAAGCCATTGTATCTGGCTATCTTTCTCTTCCAAATGTTGGTATTTTCTCCAGAAATGTAGGTTTTTGCTCATTTGTCATAGGCATCATTTCTTAGCCAAATAATTCTGTATATAGTATGTAACCAAGATATTAAGAAATATAAGCTAAAAAATATTATATATTTATAGAGCATTTTCTAAGCTTAGATTTCTTTTGTGAAAGAATGTAATATTCTCCACCTGAAATAATCTTTGAAAACTTAATTATTGATGTAATCAGTATTCTATAGTACCAAGATATTGATATGATTTTTGTTTTATTTATATTTTGTCTGTGTCTTTCTCTTTATAAATGATATAAATAGCTCACCCTTGTGTTGAAAATGCCCAAGGTGATTCACATATGCAACGAATCATAGTTAAACAAGCAAGAAGTTAGTAAAATAGTCCAATTATAATGCTAACCAAACAATAGTACAATATTATATCACATAAGGTAACAGTCATTGATGAAATAAAATGTGCTATGTGACTTCAGGTCATACAGAAAAAACAGCAGGAAACTAAGAATCTGGCATCATTATCTACCCAGAATGAGAAACGTGTATCAGAACTAGAACAGAATGTTAATCACATGAAAAAGCAACAAGCCCAATTACAGAAAAAATTGTGGGAGGAGAGTGAAAAAAAGAAAATACTGGAAGGAGGAATTCAGCAAGGCCAACTGCAAATCAAGGTAAAAGTTTTTAGTTCAAGTGTAAATTAGTAATGCTTTAATAACAATAATTTCTTTTCATTTCACTTGACTGTAATGCACAACTTCTGAAACACTTCTTCAGTGAATATAACATGTAGTTAATGTATAGTTTTGTGGGTAAACAGTCCCAAAAAAGGTAGGTCCCTAGTTCAAATTATACTTCAACTCTGACTTTACTTGAGAAACCATGCATTTTCCTTCAACTTCCTTTCAACAGCATCGTAATAAGTGGGTATCAATTGAGAGCTGTTGTAAAGATTACTGCTCTGTGTGTGCATGTGTGTGCCCATGCCTTTGAGTCAGACTTGACTCCTGGCAACTACAAGGACAAGCCCCTGCAGTTTTCTTGGCAATATTTTTTGTAAGTGGTTTTCCATTGGACTGGTCCAAAGTCACCCAGCTGGGTTTGTGCCTACGGCTCATGGTCTTCTGGTTTAAGGATTATAATAGTTTTTGCCACTAAAATGTTTCAAAAAGAGAACTAAAGTGCTCAACATTCTAGTAATAATAAAAATGTTTTTTTCTTTACTTACAGGAACTTCAACAAAAGACAGAACAGCAGGAGAAGATTCTAAAGCTAAAGGATGAAGAAATTGCTGCATTTAAGAAAGGAAACTCATCTGAAACTCCCCAACAACTGCAGGCAATTGAAGTTTTGTAATGCTAGTGAGCTGGAATGCTTTTGATTGGCTTGCTCTACTATATCCATAACATGGAACTACTAAATGGCTTGAAGGCCGCAACCCTTTATTTATTATTTAATTTCTTTGACTGATACCCTGCTTTTCTCCTCTAAGAAGTATTTAAGGCAGCTAACATTTAAAAAACAAAGGAAACATAAAAACTCAGGTTAACATTAATGATGTAATAAAATAATTTCACAACATTTAAAAGCTTGGCAAAACAAGTATCTTTACAGATTTTCTAAACTCTTAAGAGATTGGGAGTCTTTTAAACTGAAGGTGATATTCTGAAAAAAGATGCTTCACTGATAAATCAAAGAAGATAATGAATATTTTTATTAGGCAGACAAGATCTTATTCTAATCAGTCAGAAGGGATTGTGTAAATCATTTATCATGCAGTCAACCCTGCCTCATTCACAGGATTGCAGATAATCTTGTTTTCCATTTTTAGCCCCTTGCCCTGCTATGTTTTCCTGGAATCTCTTTAACCTTATAGGGACATTTTTATTTTTTATTTTTTAACTAAAAATATAGAATAGCTCAACAGTTTACCAAAGCAAAGCGAAGAACTAAACAGACTTAAGTAAGGTATCTTAATTACTAGTCTGGGTTACATACAGAATTTGTTTATTTATTTATTTATCAAATTTTTATCACTGCCCATCTCCCCCCAAAAGGAGGGACTCTGGGCAGTTTACAATAAAAGCAAAGTATAAAATTCAATACAAATATAAATAACATAAATATAAATATAAATAGACAATAAAAGTATAAAATGTAATAATAAATATTAAATAAATAATAATAATAATAATAAAAAGAATGTTGGACACTGCAAAAGATATTTCCCATCATACTTGATAGTGAGTTTATTAAGGCAGAGTCTGAAATTCTTCCCATATTTCTCTCTGCTCAGTTAATTAGCTGTATAAATGAAGTAGGGTGGTAGCTGACTCAACTGCTATCTCTTGTTTATACCTGCTCTCTTTCCCATTCCTTTCCCAACCTCCACACAATCTTTGTATTAACCTATTTCTTAATTCATTTGGTATCTTACTCTATGGGTACAGTATTGTTACAGGTCTATTGGGTTTATTATGCCCACATCTATTCCTCCTGTGTATTTCTATAAGCTTCTTTTCCTCTTCTTCCCTTTTTTTCTTTTATAAGCAGACTTGAATTGTCCAGACTTGTGTAATATCAGGGCTTAGCAAGTCCTGACTTTAGCCACTCTCCCAGCTGTGGAGTGCAGAAAAACCAAGGTTCTTTTCTCCCTAGCCTAAGTCCTAACCATCCTTCAGCCATTTGGCTCTCTTGGTTGCTAGTTAGTGTGTTCTAGGCTTTTCAGCCATGCGTCCTTTGTCACTGGCCAGAGCTGCCACTAGCATTTTGGCATTTCATTTCTGGCTGGGGGACAAAAGTGCTAGCTGGTTATGGGCACTGCCACAGAAGCTGGTGTGGCTGCTGAGCTCTGCAGCTGTTCCTGCCTTTTAGTTCTGCTGACCTTCTGAAAGAGCTTCTGCTTACTTGCACCTGCTGTCTCCCTCTCTAGGCTGGCTCCAGTCCCACACATTCTACAAACTATGTGTAATGGTTGCCTAATCCCAAATACTCAGTCTCACAAGCTCGGGCTTAAAGATAACTGATTTATTTAAAGGAATAGTATGCAAATACAAAGAAAGCTGAGAATGAGCAAAAGCGCGCCAAATACAAACTTAAAAGCCTTGCCTTCAAGCCAGTCCCGCCCCAAGCACCCGTTAGCCCACACCCCCTCCCAGGTGCTAGGAACCGTTACACACGCCTGGGAAAGTAACCTTGAACAGGATTGCAAACCCAAACATACATTCCAAAGATCCAAAACAAAGGAGAGTGCAGGAATGGAAAATCCCCAACATGAGCCAGGCGAGTATACACGTAAAACGGGTTGACATGTGAAACGTTACAATGTTAACAGAACATTGAAAGGGGAAACATGACACTATGCCACTCTCCTTTCCCTCTCTTCAGTGCATACCAAAGCAACATTGGCTCTTGTTCCTTTTTTGCCCACCACTAGTGTTAAAATCTCACATCCAAAAATTTTTGCCTGCTTGGAGGTAATTGGTGAAATATCCTTGTTGTGATTATGCCATGGGTACATAAATTTGCTGAGGTAACTGTCAACCATCACTCAATAACTCTAACCCATTTGGAAGGAAAACAAGTCCAAGACAGCTGAAATAAGCAGACACAATCATTTGCTGTGCAGAACTCACTGGTGGGCAAAACCTTTTTGCCAGGCAAAAAAGGAACAAGAGCCACAGCATCTTCTCCCAATGCATCCAGATTCAGAAGACCTTTTTCCTTTTGAACTTGAAGTACAGGCATGGTCCAGATGATTCAGCTGCCTCAAAGTCCCGGGGGGCTGGGGGGAGTGAAGGAAGGGATCTTGTTCTTCTACGTAGCAATTTATTTTTATTTTTCTTAAACAATGATTGATAAAAGCATGGAAAATAAAAAACAGCATAAGGACGCTCCCCTCCCTCAGTAAATATCAGAAATTCTACAGGACTTATCATTTTAAAAGACACAGCGTTTAGAATTATACGTAGGTACATTTGTAATCTTTAGAAATATATATAAAATTTTAAACATCCATATTCATATTTCTGTTTGTAAAAACACCAAGAAGGGATCCTTAAACTGCATAAACAAGATACACTGATTTATCTTGTATTTGTCAGATTTGATTTTATAACTTAAAAGGTTGTTTTTTTTAGTATATGGACAAATAAGAGTTTTATGAGGTGTTCCATTTGATATGACTAAATTAAATGTATAGCACTGCATTAGTCAAGTCCCACTGAGTTGAGTGTGACTTACTTTTGGGTAGATGATTATACAATTGTACTCTAAATGCCAGTTTGATCTTTTAACCTGTTGAAAAATAAACTCTCTTTAAAATAATTTTACTATTAAAGTTTAGTATTAAATTTAGTATAAATGAGGAGTTAACTTTGTGTATCATTTCCTTTCTTGATGTAGAAATTAGAAGAGAAAAAGAAATGCTTAGATGAAGAACTAGAAAAGATTTTGCATCAGCGTCAAGAGTTAGCTGTTCTGGAGGAAGATTTAAAAAGAAGAGAAGCAATTATTTTAAAGAAGGAAACACTGATGCAAGAGAAAAGCCATTTGGAAATTAAAAAACTGAGATCCAGCCAGGTACTTTTTTAATACCTCAGGATGCTAAGAATTGAAGTTAGAAAATTAGAAATTAGCACTCTGTGTGAATACTCAGCTTTCTGTGTCTTCAGTATAAAAATGTTTATAGCAACTTCAAATTAACTGATTTTTTTCTGAGAAGTATTGGATACATCTACTACTGAATGTTTTGTTCATTAATTTTTCTGCTCTTTCATCCATAATAGCCAATACCTGTTAAACTAAAGCAGAAAATGTATTTTGTTACAGTATTTTCTATTATCAGACCAGATGATATATTTTACTTTTAGGGCCCCCTGTGCCATTCCTAGATTGGCTTTGTGTTTGCATGCTTACGGTCTCTCTGTTGGGCAAAATAGCAAATAAACTTCTCGCAAAGCTACGATGCAAATGGAATTGCTATGAAAATATTTTTGCAGGGTGAATGCTGGAAGTTTAGGGTAGTTGATGTTCCATTGACAGGAACTCTTACCTTGTCTCATCTTCTTAGTTCTGCACTTCTCCCATACCTTAAGGTTAAGCTGCTAAGACGCCATGCTTCCCTTTCACTCACCTTTTAAATGGAGCAGAGCTCAGGTATGACATGGTAGCTCACCCTTACAGTGACCAGTTCAATTGAAATTACCAAAGAAGATAAAGAAATTGTGGCGAAACAGTTTATTTGGTCAGGTTGTATAATTTTTCTAAGTTTCTTTTAGGGATAAATGAATATATTTTAAAAACCCACTGCCACCACCCCAAAGTCATAAACTTATATGATTTCTTATACTGAGGTTTGACCTTATATTCCTGTCTTGCCTGTTTTTCTCCTGATAGTGTATTATCTTAGGTAAGTGGAGTTACATGTTATTATATTCTGTCTCTTATTTAGTCAGAGGATCAATTGATTAAGAACAATTAAAATATTACTATATACTATAACATTGTATGAACAGTTAGTATAAGATGTTGTTTTTCTTTAAAAGGTGTATCGTCAAAACTCTAGAATAGAATAGTTTGTCACAAGGGCTACCAGTTATCTGTCCTTTTGTTTCAATATACTAGTTATGTTCTCTTTTTCCTCTGTCCAGCTGCCAGCTGTCTCTCTGTTAATGGCCCATCTCCAAATTCACTTAGCCTTCTCCCTGTGTTCCTTATAAGGAATTATGCATTTCATTCTATTCTTGCATTCTATTAGAGTAACAAACTACCATTTCATTGCAGCAGTGCCAACTAGGTGCTGATTTTTGCATTGGTTAGGTGGAGAAAGGGCTGATCAGCCATGCAGCTATCTCAGCATATTGAAGTTGGCTATGGTGAGAATAGTTTAAGGACGGTTGAACAGCTGCTGGATGTTTGGGGAACAAACAATAGCAGTGGAAGCGTCCTTGCTAAAATTAAAGGGACTCACATTAGTCATGATTTCAGGGAATCAAAATCTGGCCAAACACCATCTGCATCTAACCTACTTTATATTTATTGTACATAGTATAGTTCAGCAGCAGGGGACTGGAGGAAAGAAGATGACGTCTTAAGTTTTTAAACAGTGTCCAGTAGAATATATTATATGAAAGTTTATGCCATAATAAATGGGATAGTCTTTAAAGTGCCACATCACTCTTCAAAATTATTGTTCTGAAAGGAATTATATCTTCCTTTGTGACTCTATAGGCTCTCAATGAAGATAGTTTGAAATTATCTACCCGTCTTAATATGTTAGATCAAGAACTTTGTGACAAAAATAAGCAGCTTCAGAGGAGCACCACTGATGAACAAGGGAAGATTTTTGAAGAGGTTCAGGCTTTGCAAAAAGAAAGGGATCAGCTGTTGAAAAGAAGAAACAGTGTGGATGAGAAATTAAAGAATGGTAGAGTGTTATCACCAGAAGTAAGTCATTCTCTATTTGATAACTATTAGCTACTGTTAATAGAAAAATCCAAATGCATTCAAATTAGTAGTTAAACTGTTAATATGTACAACTGGTAAGTTTTTTTAAAAAAACATTATTTTGTTAAAACTTTTCAGAAAAAATTGAGCAGTGAAAAGTACCTGCAGGAAAGACTCCCTCTTCTCCCATTTTCTGTGTTTGATTATATGTACTTTTTCTCTGCTCCTAAAAAACAGAAGCCCCTACATGCTAGCTGAAGGAACATGACAGGTATAATGTTCTGACAGCAGCCAATAAAAGCATGAATTTTCTTCTGGTAATCATATATCATTTCTCCTTCTTAGAGTGACATCATTATGTGGTATTGTCACTATTCCGTAGCACCATAAAAAACTGAGATGCAAAGCTACTTTACCCCTTTTTGTTCCTTTAATGCTACACAAAAAAAAGTTATTTGAAGCTCAGTGAATTTCTGTAACTTGAGCTAAAACATACACTGCATATCAGCAGTGATTATTTGTAATGAGTATACATTTTGATTATTGTCTCCTGTTTCTTTCAAATGCTGGCATAAATAGAGGACTTTCAAGTGGAGAAAATGGCAGACAAACACATCTCTGAATAGCGGAGATGATGCTGAGGTGGAGATTGTGGCCAGGCAGTGAACCCAGGCCAGTGGAGCTTCTCTGGAGAAGGAGAAGCCAGGAGATCACCCACTGGTGCTGCAGAAGGCAGCGCCTTGTGAAGAAACCTGCAGGATCCAGAGGGAACCTGCAGGCAACTTGCGAGTTACGAGAGCCAGGAGCTGTGGAAGAAAATTATCAAGCTCGCAGCCTCATGTGGAGCCTCTTTTAAGGACACTAGGTTTGCCCAAAACTCCACTTTCTAGTGCACATTTGGATTACAAAAACTTTAAAAATTACAGAGATCTTCCAAGCAGCAGTGTCATGAGCACAGATGGTGAGCAGGAGGGGGGGAAAACACATGCATAGTAGTGAGGAGTTGAGCAGTCATTCAAAGAGACACAGAACAGACCTGCCTTGACTTTTGGGGTTTATCTGTATGGGTTTTCTCACGCTTCTTCAGTTTGTTAGGATTTTCTATCTAATGTAGCAGTAATAAAACACTAGAGACTTATTCCTCATCTCAGCGTGGTTCCTGCCTGTTAGGACAGCAGAGCAATTAAACCACCTGGTGAGTGTTCCTTCAACCCAAGAAAAGATTAAAGTAAAAAGTAAAGAAATAATAAGGATTTAAAAACAATTAAAAGCAAAAAGCTTGCCAAGAGTTTGAACTACAAAAGTTTAAAATGGATTAAGGAAACAGCCAAATTTGGAATTATTATTTTAAAGTACTTTTGAATTAATTAATAAATAATACATACCTCCATGGGAATAATGTCATGCGCTGCCTACCTCTGAATAACATTCAGACGCTGGTTTGCAAAGCAGGTTCTGGTTTATTTCAGGTTAGGTACAACGTTGGTAGAAAAAAGCTGAGAGTGACAGGAGCGCGCCGGTGCGGGGTTTAAATACCCCGCGCCGGTCAGCGCCCCCTCGCTCACAGTCACGTCACCCCCCTTTGTCCCATGCGTTGCCCTGCCATTGGTTGAGGGTTTCCAGGATCGCCCATCCTCAGGTTTCCATTCTTCTGCTGATTGCTTTCAGCTGGGCGATCCCCGTTGTATTGTCGCTGATGGCTTGGGTGGCTCCGTGATTCGTTTAGCTATTGTTTGTTAGCCGTTAGTCGTTGTGGGTTGATGGCTACTTAACTTGTGCCCCTTCACTTATTTCCTTGTCATTGTCATGAGTGCCATTGCGCTGATGACTTTAGCTCAACGGCACTCATGACAAATAAGGACTGTTTAAATTTGCTAAGAGGTATAATTGGTTGGTCTTGTTAAACAAAGAGATAAGGGAAAGTTGTGAAAGATCATGTGACTACAGAACTACGGAATGCCAAATGGGACTAAAGAGTCAAGGATATAGAGAAAGAAAAAAAATGCCTCTCCTTTATTTTTTACTTCCCCTTTCTGGATTATAAACTAAAAAAGAGAAATGGCTACTACTAGGAAAGCAGCGAAAACCACAGAAGAGAGAAGAGGATCGTTAATATAACAGAAAGAGGGATAATGCCAGAGATTTTACAGTGGGTGTTTGAAGAATTGGGGAAGAATGTTACAGTATCAGTGGCAGCATCACTGACTGAATCTGTTAAAGAGAGATCTGGCTACATTTGAAGGGAGAATGGAGGAAAGATTTGCAAATATGGAAGAAAAAAATGAATAAAAAATTTGAAGAATCTGTAATACAAATGAGTAGAGAGGTTAAACAAGATAAAGAAAAAATAGAAATTTTGGAAAGCAAGACAGAAAGAATAAACCAAAAGATGGAAAAAGACCTAGATAATGTGTCACTACTGGAATTAAGAGAAAACAATTT
Source organism: Candoia aspera (assembly GCF_035149785.1). Lineage (NCBI taxonomy): Eukaryota > Metazoa > Chordata > Lepidosauria > Squamata > Candoiidae > Candoia > Candoia aspera. The sequence goes on along the minus strand of NC_086154.1, from coordinate 201,291,381 downwards.
TGCTTGAGATTTAGAGCAGTTCCAGAGGAACCTGGTAAAGATATCAGGGCCAGGATTGTTGAATCCTTAACAACATTTTTGGAATGGGATGAAGAAGAAATGGATGCAGAAGTACAGAATTATTGCAAGATATGCAAAGTTAAGAAAAGTACCAAGAAACACATGTGTACCTTGTCAGGAAGAAATTTGCTTGAGATTTAGAGCAAAGTTAACCAGGTCCTACAACAGCATTTCAATACTAAGGATCAATAATTCAGAAGTAATTTTGCTCAAAGAAATACCAGCTTATAGATGTATGGTGACATAAAAATGGTGACTCTAAAAATATACCTATTTCTCTGAAAGACATAGATCTTTCTCAAGAATAGGTTTGTTTTGGATTTCTAAAAATCTTGTCACATGTTAACAAATTGGAGATATTGCCAAAAACTTTTTCAGTTCATAACCCAGTAACTTTAACATATAAGAGGAGAGCTAGAACTTATAGATCAGATGGATACTAAAGGAGATTTTGCTACAAAAGTAATCAATAATGGAGGACTGTGAAAAGAAATTGAAAGAATTTTTTTGAGAATAATCTTAGTAAAAGCACAGATATAAGGACAGTATGGGATGCTCGTAAAGCCTTTATGAGAGGGCAATTTATACAGCAAAATAGTAAATTGAAAAGACAAAGACAAGAGAAGATGCAGAAGATTTTAATGAAAGATGCAAAAGATAAAGATGAAAAAGGAGGAATTAAGGAGATCTCCAGGAAGGAAAAATATCTCACAGCAAATTAAACTTCTACAACACCAGCTTTTCATGTTAACGATAAGAGAAATGGAAATAAAAATCAACTTTGCAAAACAGAAGAATTTTGAGTTAGCAAATAAGCCAGGGAAATGGTTGGCATATAAATTAAGAAAAGAAAGTGAGAAGAAAATATTAAAATTACAAAATGGGAAAACTACGGTAACAGACAATGCAAGTGTGCAAAGAATATTCTATCAGTATTGTACAAAATTATATAAAGGAGAAGAAATTTCCCTGGCAAAAGTGGATGAATATTTAAAGGAACAAAATTTACCAAAGATAATGGTTAAACAAAAGCGGATGATGAATGGACTTATAATAATAAGGGAAGTTTGTGAGGCTATAAAAAAGACTAAAATAGGGAAAGCACCTGGTCCAGATGGACTGCTGGCCTCCTATTATAAACCTTTTGAAGATGAACTGTTACAACCTCTTCAAAAAATGATGAATTCCATTCTAGATAATGGAAGGATACCAGACAGCTGGATAGGTGCAAACATAGCACTAATTCCAGTAAAGAAACATGGATAACTTAAAGTGAAGTCAAGAGAAAAGTTGACTGCAAAGGGATTTGGTTTTCATGTGCACGATTGAGAGGTTTAATATAGATGAAGAAGTAACGAATTGAACAACATAAAACAGAATTTGAAATTAAATTATGTACAAATGATGAACATGTGATTGCTAAAATGTATAAAGTTTTGTTGAGATTTGAAATGGAACAAGTTAAAGAATGCATGATAAAATGGACTAAGAATTTTGGTTATAATATACAGATGGACCAATGGGAGAGAATGTGGCTAAAACGACTGATGTTCACATTGTATTATAATTTAAGAGAGAACTTTTATAAAATGATGCAATGTTGGTATATCACACCAGAGGAATTATCTAAGATGTATAAAGGTACTTCTAATAAATGTTGGAAATTTTGAAAACATGAAGAGACATGGTGGACTTGTGAAAAAGCAAAAAAATACTGGATACAAATATACATGATGATACAAAGAATTTTACAGATTAATATTCAGATGAAACCAGAACTTTTTTTATTGGGACTTATGGATAGCCAATTAGAAAAGACTTATGGAAGACTGGTTTTGTATATGGTACAAGAGATGCACAAAGATGGAAAAACACTGAAACACCCACTGCGGAGGAATGGATTGTGCAGATAGCAGAATTTGCGGAAATGGCAAAACTGACTTGTTTCATCAGGGATAAAACAGTAAGTACTTTCATAAAAGACTGGAAACCTCTTATGGACATTTGCTGAAAATGGGAAAAATGAATTGGTGATGTATGGATTTGCTGATTAAAAAGGGTTGAATATGGGGAGAAGGGAACCATGTAATGTAATCTTAGAGAGAGAGGAGAGATTATAAATTTGTTTGTAACTGCTATAAAGATCAGAAGTCACTTCTTTATATATCTTTTTTTTTCTTTTTCTGTCTGTAATGTTTCCTGCATTTTCTTTGATCATTTTCTTAATTTTTCTTTTTCATGTTTATCTTTTTACTTAAATAAAAATCTCTGATAAAAATTATTTTAATCCATTCAATTGTGTCCAATTCTCTGAAACTGCCTGGGCAAGCCCCTGCAGTTTTCTTGGCAAGGTTTTTCGGAAGTGTGCCATTGCCTTCTTCCTAGGGCTGAGAGAAAGTGACTGGCCCAAGGTCACCCAGCCGGCTTTCATGCATAAGGCGGGACTAGAACTCATGGTCTCCTGGTTTCTAGTCCAGTGCCTTAACCACTACACCAAACTGGTACTCGCTCCCTCTCTCTGATAAATTAATAAATAAAAGAAATATCCCTTGTGTTTTGTATATTTAAATCTGCATACTTAATTCCATCACAGACAGAAGTGTCTTTTTTCAAGCACAATAGACACATAATTTAAGAATTGGTTCCTTTTCTGTAGACGTTTATATGCTGTTTCTGCTTTCGCTGAGAAGCATATGGTAGGCTTTTGAGGAACCCGTGGAGTTCTTCAAAATAGTTTGAAAGTCACTGTGATAACTGAATGCCATAATTAGCCTTTTAACATTTCCTGCTACACATAATAGTATAGTGTATAGTATAGTATTTATAGTCAACTATAGTATTCCATTATAGTATATTCATAATCACAGGAATTATAGTAATTCTTTATCTTTAGTAGCCTTCAGATTAACTGTAATACTTTTGAAATTTCTGCTTTCTTTCTAGGAAGAGCATGTTTTATTCCAGCTTGAGGAAGGAATTGAAACCTTGGAAGCTGCCATTGCTTATAAGAATGAAAGCATACAAAACCATCAAAACTCAATTCGAGTCTCATCTCAGATCCTTACACAAAGTGAAGCCAGTGTGATGGGAAAGTTGGTATCTTTGTCTGCTACCGAGCTGCGTGCAATTCTTTTAAAGTATTTTAACAAGGTTTGTCAGAATAATATTCAGCAATGAAAATTCTGCCCATTCTTTTTATTAGCACAAAATGGCCATCTGATGTACTTTCTACTGGTAATTCATGGACATATTAGTTGTGCAAAAATGAAATTTGTATGAAAATACAAAATATAAAACTGATTATTCATTTTTGGACTCTTGCACTAGACAGAAAGGTTTTTTCCAACATTTATACTTACATTCTGTTATTCTTTGAACTTAAATTATAGCACATATTTAAAAATTAGCCATTCTATCTAAGTGCATATATCATAAATAATTCTGGTAATTATTTGTTATAACTGAGAACAGTGAAACCTCTGGTTTTTTTATAAAATGTATGTTTCATAGCACATTTGAATTAGATGATTTTATTAATTCCTGTTCAAGCTTGTAAATAGCATTTTTTTCAACTATCTTAAACAACAGTGTATTAAATTTTTATTCTGATAGCACAGAAAGAGATTGTTTTTTGTTTAATTCTTTGATATAATTAGAAATGCTCTGACTTGCCCAAAGAAAATATTACTTATTTTTAGATTGTTGGCCTCCGTGAGAGTGAACGTAAACTGCAATTGCAGTCCGAAGAACTGAGAATGAGGGTAATGGAACAAGGAAACATAGTAAGAGAACTTGAATTGGCACTTGAACATCTCATGCTGCAATGTGACAGGCGCCTCACCCTTCAACAAAAAGAACACGAGCAAAAGATTCAGTTGATACTACTTCATTGTAAAGGTATTGGGTCTGGCACTTGGTTAGATATAGTGTCATGCGCTGCCTGCCGCCGAGTAAAACACAGACACTGATTTCAGGGAAGAGCAGGTTCCGGTTTATTACAGCGTAGTGCTAGACGTGAAAAAAGCTGAGAGTGAAGGGAGCGCGCCGGTGCGGGGTTTAAATAGCCCGCACCGGTCAGCGCCCCTCCTACGTCGGTTTGCGTCATCCCCCCTTTGTCCTGCATGCTTCCGTGCCGGTGGGTGAAGGGTTGCGGGGCCCCTGCTGGTGCCCTGGGCTTGCCCATGATCGGTTCCTTTCTCCAGCCGGTGATTGCTGTCAGCTGGGCGATCTCTGTTGCGCTATGCTGACAGCTTCAGGTGTGCCTTGTGACCCACCCTGTCTTTTGTCTTTCCTTCCTCTTCTTTTGTGACTCGATGGCTGGGTCGTCCGGCCAGGGACCTTCCCTTCTCCTCGGGGTCTGTGTCTTTTGTTGTGCGTGCTTTGCTTATCCTAAATCCCTTCCCCTGCTTGATAGGTATTGTCATGTGTGCCGTTGTGCTGATGCCTTCAGCTCAACGGCACTCATGACATACTGCCCCCCGTTCGAATAGTGCCCCCCCCCAGGCATTCCGGCTTTTGCCGGGAGAGCTGTCAAAAAATTTTTATTTTTTTTTTAATCTCCCGCCGGAGTGTTTGCGCCCCTCCCCTTGCTCCGCCCTCTGCCTCGTGTCTATCTTTGCAGTGTGTGTCGAGTGCGCATGCCCCACCCACACCCTGGGAGTGCGCATGCCTCGACCACACCCTGCTGGTTTGGGCTCAGTCCATCGTAGGTAGAGGCGTGGCTGGTCGGGTGCTTCTCAGCTCCAGGTAGGACCCTTATCTTTTTGTGTTTGAGTCCGGATTTGTCATGTGCGCATCCTGGGCGTTTGCCCCCTGGCGATGCACTTGTGACTAATCGCCTCTCCCTAGTGGGCCCGGGGCAGGGGGAGGGTGAGTCCCAGGGGGGAGGAGGTCTACTCAAGTCGCGGGCTTGGGAGGCCTTTTCCCCTGGGGGCGTGGTGGGTGGGGGGGGGAGGCCCGAGGGGAGAGGGTGTTCAAGGGCCCGGTTCGGCTTGGTGCCCCTGTGGCTTGTTGGGGTATGACCTGTGGAATGCCCGGGTCAGGTCTGGCGCCTTGACGTGTTGTGCCGCCACCCATTCTGGGTGGGGGAAGTGTTTCCACCTCACCAGGTAGTGTAGCGTTCCCCGTTGACGGCGCAAGTCGAGTATTTCTCTTACTTCGAAGTGTTGTTGGCCGTCGATCATCACCGGGGAGGGCCGCGGCGTGCTTGGGTGCCATCGAGAGGTGGTTGCAGGTTTCAGGAGGCTCGTGTGAAATACCGGGTGGAGTCTCCTTAGGTTGTGCGGCAGGTCCAGGCGTACCGCCACTGGGTTCACCATCTGTGTTACTCGAAGCGGCCCGATATACTTAGGCCCCAGTTTCTTCGAGGGTTGAGGTGATTTCAGGAATTTGGTGGATAGGTAGACCCTGTCCCCTGCCTGGAACGTTGGTTGCTGGCGCCGGTGCTTGTCGGCCTGTTCTTTGTAGGCCACCTGTGCTTCCTTTAGCGCTGCCGTGATTATTGGCCACGATTCCGCTATCTTCCGTCCCCAGTCGCTAGCGTCCACTTGGGGTCCCGGGGGTTGCGGTAGCTCCGGTATAGGTACGAAGTCGCGGCCGGAGACTACTTCGAACAGGGTTTTCCCCGTGCTCGTGTGGACGGCGTTATTGTATGCGACTTCTGCGAACGGGAGTAGGTCGACCCAGTCGTCTTGATGGTAGTTGGTGTATGAGCGTATGAATTGTTCCAGAGTGGCATTGAGGATCTCTGTGGCTCCGTCCGTCTGGGGATGCCAGGCCGTGGATAGGGCTTGTTGGGTCCCAGTCAGTTTTAGGAAGGCCCGCCAGAATTTCGAGGTGAATTGTGTGCCCCTGTCGGTCACCACGCGTGCAGGACATCCGTGTAACCTGTACACGTGTATAAGGAAGAGTTTGGCCAGTTGCTGGGCGGACGGGACCGATGAGCAGGGGATGAAGTGGGCCTGTTTCGAAAAGTAGTCTTTCACCACCCAAATGGTCGTTTTCTTCTGGCTGGGTGGGAGATCTACTATAAAATCCATGGAGATCTCCTCCCATGGGCGGGAGGGCTCCGCCACCATTTGTAGGAGTCCCTGAGGCTTGCCTGGTGCCCGTTTGGCCGTGGCGCATGTCGGGCAGGACGCTACGTAGGCCTTCACGTCCCGTCTCAGCGCGGGCCACCAGAATTGTCGCCGAGTTAAATGCAGGGTCTTTAGGAACCCGAAGTGTCCCGCTTGCTTGCTGTCATGCGATCTACGCAAGATCGCCTGGCGTTGCGAGTCCGGGACATATATTCTGCCTTCCCCCCATGCTAGGTCCTGTGCCATCGTCACTTTGTCGGGGTTTGCTCGTAGCCAGGGGTCGGTTTTGAGGGCGGCGGTGAGGTCCGCGCATATATCTCCTGGCAGTTGCGGGTGGCGCCGTCTGGTCGCTGGTTGCCCCGCCGTCGGTTGCGACGGGTTGGGCTGCTTCTGTGCGCCGCTCTGGGTGGTCACAGCCATCCCCAGCTGGGAGGCGGATAGGACCGTCCCGATCATGTCTGGGACGGGCTCTTCATCTTGGGGCAGTCGGGAGAGGGCGTCAGCCAGGAAGTTCTTTTTGCCCGGCAGGAACTTCAGCTGAAAGTTAAAGCGGCTGAAGAATTGGGCCCATCTGACCTGTTTCGGGCTGAGGCGTCTGGGCGTCCGGAGGGCCTCGAGGTTCCGGTGGTCTGTCCAGACCTCGAATGGTTGGGTGGCTCCTTCTAGTAGATGCCTCCATGTTTCTAGCGCCAATTTTACGGCGAAGGCTTCCTTCTCCCACACGTGCCAGCGCCTTTCCGTCTCAGAGAATTTCCTCGACAGGTAGGCGCATGGCTTCAGGAGTCCTGTGGGGTCCTTTTGGAGTAGTATGGCCCCCAGGGAGAAGTCTGAGGCGTCGGCTTGGACCACGAACGGCCGTTCTGGGTCCGGGTGCGCGAGGATTGGCTCCGTGGTGAACAGCGCTTTCAGCTTGTTGAATGCGGTTTGACACGCGGGAGTCCAATTTAGTACCGTCCCTGGGTTCTTGGCGCGCCGTGTGTCCCCCACTCCTTTCGTTTTGAGGAGGTCTGTTAGGGGGAGGGCTATCTCCGCGAACCCCCGTGCGAATGACCTGTAAAAATTTGCGAAGCCGAGGAAACTTTGGAGTTGGCGTCTGTTACGTGGGCGTTCCCAGTTCACCACCGCCTCGACTTTTGCGGGGTCCATTTCCACGCCTTCCCCAGAGATTCGGTACCCCAGGTAGTCTAGGCGCGCTTTATGGAATTTGCACTTTGAGGGTTTGGCGTATAGTTTCGCCCTTTTTAGCTTCTCGAGGACTTGTCTGACGAGGGTGACGTGTTCCTCGTGCGTCTGGGTGTAGATGAGGACGTCATCTATGTAGACCAGGACCCCTTTGAACAGGTGTTCATGCAGTACCTCATTGATGAGCTGCATGAACACTCCCGGGGCCCCTGCTAGTCCAAATGGCAGCACTTTGTACTGAAAGGCGCCTAGGGGGCAGTTGAACGCAGTTTTCCATTCGTCCCCCTCTCTGATCCGGATTCTGTAGTACGCCTCGCGAAGGTCCAGCTTGGAAAATACTCTACCCGTGGCCAGGTGGGCGAGCATGTCCTTCACGAGGGGCAAGGGGTATTTGTTGGATAGGGACGCTGCGTTGAGACCCCGGTAGTCTGTGCAGAGCCGCAGGGTGCCGTCTTTTTTCTCCCGGAATAAGACGGGCGCTCCGACCGGTGAGCATGCCGGCTCTATGAAGCCCCTTTCCAGGTTTTTATCGATGAACTCCCGGAGGGTTGTCATCTCCTTCGGGGTCATCGAGTAAATCTTCGGCCTGGGTAAGGGGACATCGGGAAGCAGGTCGATCCTACAGTTCGTCTTGCGGTGGGGGGGTAGTTGATCCGCCTCCGCTTCCCCGAAGACCTCTGAGAAGTCAGCGTATTGCTCGGGTAGGTCTTCTGGGGTAGTTGAGTTGTCCTGGGCTGCCACCTCTGCCCGTCCCACTGTGGGGTTGATCCTGCCCGCCGTAACTGGCGCCCGGTACGAGCCGTCGTCGAATTGGAAGGTGCGGATCTTCCAGTCGATGCGGGGGTTGTTCATTGCGAGCCATGGTATTCCCAAGACTACGATGGGCCGCCCTATGTGGGTCACCACAAACGATGTTCGTTCGGTGTGGGTGCCCATTTGGAGGGTGACCGGCTCGGTCTGCCTCGTGGCTGGTTTCCCTCCCGCTGTTGAGCCGTCCAGCTGGTGGAATGCCAGCGGCGTGGGGAGGGGGCGGCAAGGTTGGTCGAGCTTGGCGACTATGTCAGGGTGGATCAGGTTCTTTGAGCACCCCGAGTCCACTAGTGCCGCGGCCGTGGTGGCTCTGTTGCCCACGGAGAGCCTGATTGCCCCCATTATTATGGGGCTTTCGTCGCTCTGTCTGTGTGTTTCGCGCCCCGGTCCCACCACCTGCCTTTCGGCGCGTTTTAACGCAGGTGGGGGGCGTTTCCCGCCGGCTGGTCTGGGCCTTCGGCGTCCTCTCCCCCCAGGTAGGCGTCCCAACCTTCGTCCGGTGTCGCTGTGGCTCTGGTCATCCGGCGGTGAGGGGGCGGCGGTGGGTTGGTTGGTTTGAGGGTTGGTCTCAGTGCGGGTTTGGGAGCGCTAGCTAGTGTTCGGTTGGCGAAGCAATCCGCCGTTTTGTGCCCCATTTTTCCGCACTTCCCACAGGGCCCTCGATTAAACCTCCGCTTTTGATACGTGGGACCGGCCGGCCCCAAGTGAGGCGCGGGTACCTTTGGGCTAGTGTGTGTTTCGTCCGCTGTCGTCGCCATTAGAAAAGTGCGGTGCGCGTGTTCCGCTCTCCCCGCGAGGCGGATCCAGCCTTGCAGAGTCTCCGGGTCGTCCCGGTAGAGTGCCCATTGGAGTACCTCGCGGTTGAGGCCCCTTTTGAACATTTCTAGCACGGTGGTCTCAGACCAATCGTTGATCTTCCCTGCGAGGGCTTTAAATTCGAGGGCGTAGTCCGGGACAGTTCGTGCGCCCTGTTTGAGGCCTTGGAGCGCGCTTTTAACCCTTTCTTTGGCTAGCGGGTCCTCGAAGTAGTGCTTCATCTCCGTGATGAAGGCGTGGAAGTCGGAGAGGGTGGGGGAGTTGGACTCGTACATTTGGACGTACCAGTCCGCCGCCCTGTCTTGTAGCTTGATCGCCACGGCTGCGATCTTGTCCGCTTCACAGTTAAAGAAGTGTCCGTGCCGCCCCATGAACTCCCTGGCGTTCGTGATGAAGAACGACAGTTTCGCGGGGTCTCCATTAAAGAAAATGGGGAAGTCCTTTGGGGCCCGGGCGTTCGGTGAGTCCCCTCTTCTCGCTTCCCGGCCCGTGGCTTCGTCCGCCTGGGGCGCTTGCTGGTTAGCATTTGGCCTATGGGGGTGCGACGACCCGCTCGGGGTGTGGATCGGCGTGTGTACCTGCACAGGAACGTCGTTGTGAGGCGTGGGGGACATTAGCGATTGCAGCATGGTCCTGAGGTCCCTTAGCTGGGCCTCTATGGCCGCGAGCCTGGCTTGCGTTTCCCCGTCCGGGATTCGCGCCGCGGCTGGGGTCGGATCTGTCGGTGTTTCCGCAGGGTTGAGCCGCCGGTGGGGTTCGGGCGTTCCCGTCCGCTGGTCCGCTTCCTTGATTTGGGGGTGCGTTGGCTGGGTTGCCTCTTCGTCCTCCACCGTGCTTGCTGCAGTTGGGCTGACGCTCCATGCCTGTGGCTGGGGTGCGATGTGGGGCGGGGAGGTCTCCGCGGGTCTCGGGAGGTATGTTGCTCTCTCCCGTGGCTGGGCCGCCTCCGCCTCCACCTTCCTCTCGGGTTGGAGCTGAGGCTTGGGGTGGGCCGGGAGGGTGTCCGTGGCTCCTGGGGTCCGTGGTGCCTCTGGCCTCGATCGGTCCTCCTCCGCTCCTCGCCGTGCGGTTCGCCCGCCTTGGTCGCGACGCGTCGGCCCCATCGCTCGTGGTCCTCTCGCCATCTCTTCCTCCCGCGGACTCGTTGTTGTCCGGTGGGGCTTGGCGAGGCTGAGTTTGTGACTCTCAGCTTTATGTCATGCGCTGCCTGCCGCCGAGTAAAACACAGACACTGATTTCAGGGAAGAGCAGGTTCCGGTTTATTACAGCGTAGTGCTAGACGTGAAAAAAGCTGAGAGTGAAGGGAGCGCGCCGGTGCGGGGTTTAAATAGCCCGCGCTAGTCAGCGCCCCTCCTACGTCGGTTTGCGTCATCCCCCCTTTGTCCTGCATGCTTCCGTGCCGGTAGGTGAAGGGTTGCGGGGCCCCTGCTGGTGCCCCGGGCTTGCCCATGATCGGTTCTTTTCTCCAGCCGGTGATTGCTGTCAGCTGGGCGATCTCCGTTGCGCTATGCTGACAGCTTCAGGTGTGCCTTGTGACCCGCCCTGTCTTTTGTCTTTCCTTCCTCCTCTTTTGTGACTCGATGGCTGGGTCGTCCGGCCGGGGACCTTCCCTTCTCCTCGGGGTCTGTGTCTTTTGTTGTGCGTGCTTTGCTTATCCTAAATCCCTTCCCCTGCTTGATAGGTATTGTCATGTGTGCCGTTGTGCTGATGCCTTCAGCTCAACGGCACTCATGACATATAGTGGGAAATACAGTGTGGATCTTATCCAGCAGGACTCCCTAACTGGTCAATACCTTTATTAGAACCATCAAAAGAGAATGAAAATTTGATTGGTCCTAACTGGTCTTATGAATCTGAATTTTTCCATATGTATCACACAGCTATGTTTGCTCCTTAAATTTGAAATATATCAAAATTAATTTTAAGTATGTACAGTATTTCCCATTTTCATACTCCCATTTAATGTGGAATGTTCATTAGAGTCAACATGCAAGATTAATATAAATATTTGAATATTAATGTAAAATATAAAATCCTTAAAATACTCTGCTACTGCCACAATCTACCCAGATTACAATTCAAATTCAAGCAATAAGACAAAGGGTTACCAGACACATATTACATTCTTTTTTTAATCCATTCAATCATGTCTGATTCTCGAAGACTGCCTGGACAAGTCCCTGCAGTTTTCTTGGCAAGGTTTTTCAGAAGTGGTTTGCCATTGCCTCGTTCCTAGGGCTGAGAGAAAGTGACTGGCCCAAGGTCACCCAGCTGGCTTTGTACCTAAGGCAGGACTAGAACTCAGAGTCTCACAGTTTCTAGCCTGATGCCTTAACCACTACACCAAACTGGCTCTCATTATATTACCTCTTGCTTTAAGATGTCAGTTATAATAAGCTGAGGTAAACATGGTTTGACTATTCATATACTTTTAACATATTCCATATATAACTAGTGGCCAGAAGTCAAGATTGACTGTTTTCTTTCTTTTTCTGTGAGCAGAATTTCACTCATTGGATATTAGAATTGATGAAAAGGGGAGATAATTGTTTCAAAACTCCTCTTCTCCCGTTCTCATGTCAAAGTTATTCATAGGATCAGTGGACCTTCCATAACAGGGTCAGAATTAAGACCACAGGGGCAAAGGGAAAAATTTTGGAAGCCCCCTTTTCCAGGGGGAACAGGATCTTGATATCTACAATTTATAAAAGAGCTTATCAGGTTACAATCTCCTTAGGTTCAACAAGATGTGCCTCTTCAAACTTCATCTCATTAATGCTTAAAGAAGTAACTTTCAAATTTGTTAATGGCTGTCTTCCTGTCAGTAAATTATTACTTTATGATAGGTGCAATTTTCTGCTATCCTAAAACATAATGTCTATACATTTTCACATTCCCACAACTTCAGTGAACTACTTTTCAGTAGGCTCTTCAATTATTTTAATTGTTTTCTATGACTGTTATTCATTTTTCCATGGCTCTAAAACCAGAGGGGTTCTTTTAAATATTTAAATGCATATCTTATTTTTCACAAAGTTGGAGACAAAATCCTAGCAAACTGCAAAATAAACTTATATCTCTGCTCATCCTACATACAGTAATAAAAGTGGAGGCATAATAAAAAATTGGATCTAAAACAAATTTGTCTCTTTTTTTAGACCAAGAAGGTGAAAATATTGCAGAAACTTTTAAAGCCTATGAAACTAAAGTTCAGCAGTTGGAACGAGATCTGTTTTTTTACAAGAAAACCAGCCGAGAATTAAAGAAGAAATTAAAGGAAGTTGTTGGAGAATCATTATGCCATTCTTTGAAACAAAGTAAATATACATATATTAGAGCTATACATTATAACTGAAACTTTATAGTAATTCAGATTAAGAGAAAAGTTCTCATAAAGCATAATGGGTTTGGATTGCAATCTTATGCGTGTAGATACAGGCACTATGGAATTTTTTTACATTTGTTTCTTTATAATAGTTTTTAAATAAGTACTTTTTCTTAAGACAAAGATTAAATTTTAGCTTTCAGATAACAAACCAAGCTTTCAGATAAGAGAACTTTAATTTTCACAAATGCAGTATCTGGTTTTGATTTTAAATCCCCACTAATGAGTGTCCTTTGGAAAGACATAGGGGTAGTGGCAGCATAGCAGACTGCAGGGACAGTCTCTGAAAACTGAAACTGGTCTGTCTGTCTCTGAGACACACACACACACACACACACACACACCATTTCCACTAATGAAAGCTTCTTCAGATTTAGAGTACTTTCTATAAATGAAAGGGCAATGCAAGATTCAAATGACACTGTTCTACTTTATTAAGTTTTAACTGCACCGTCAGGTAATTTTACAATAACAAAATAGTTGAATCAACTAAAATTTGTAACAGGAAAAACCTGTAATAGTTATCTTTAAGCATTTAAGTTAATTGTTGCTTTGAATATTGCATTTTAGGTTGTGCTTCTACTGATGGGATGCTAAACCAAGAAGAAACACGTGTCTCTTCAGAAGAACATGGAAGGACAGCCAAAACAGTAGGGAAATTAAAAGAAATAAACTGCATTGTAGGTGGTATAGGAACACAGCAGACTTCACCAGAGACACTTGAAGAGGAAGTTGCAGAAACAGTATGCAGTACCTCTAGTAATCATGAAGAACCCACAGGGAAAGTACAACAGTTCACAAAATCTCTTTCACAAGCATTTAGTCATTCTCAGACAAGCGACCCAGTGACCCAACTTCAAGGAATAACCCCAGTAAAACTTTCTCGGAAAGAATTACGCCATATCCCAGCTTCTGAGCTTTCATCAAGGCGAGCTGGTATAAATTCTGTTGCTACAGATTCCATTGAAATGGCTAGAAAATCTCACGACCATACTATATAATTCAGAGGACAATTCAGACAGTAATTTTGGAATATCTTATTTTTCTAGGTTATTTCAGGAAGTTATGTTTTGTGAATTATTGTTAGCAGTTATGCTTCACCTTGGTCTTTCATTTTGTCATGAAGAAACCTGATTCCTTTTTGGCATTGGCATGATGGTGTATAGAGGGGAACACATTAATTTTGTCTTTAATTTTTTTCATTCTTATATTTTTATTAACATGGATTTTTATTCTTTCAGTGCTGTACAGCATTGTACTGTTCTGTACAATATTGAAAGCTGGTTCACACAATCCTGGCAGTATACTTATGAGAACAAACAAAGTATAAAAACAAAGTACTCAATACTTTCCATGATTATGAAAAAAAAATCACCATGGGACAGAAAGGGCTACCACTATATTTGTGATTGGTAACTTTTAGACAAATCAATTGCCCAGGCACACATGTAGCTATGGACAATGTACATTAAAGGATAAATGTTCTTTAAAAACTCTTTTTCTAAGATATTAAGTGGTTAACAAAAGAAAAAAAATGAAAATCCTTCTTTGCTAAAACTTACATTTAAAATAAATACAGGGTTACATCTCAAATGCAAACTTTATCAATAACTTACTTGGCTATAAAAATAATTTTTTAACTAGGCCTGGAACTGTTACCAGTATAAGTTTTATGAAAGCTATTGTCAAAGTAAATGTTTTTATTCCTATAATCTACATTAAATCTATTTCAGTGATTGTTTATACAGACAGGGATGAACTTAAGTCAATTGAATCTGTTCCTTTAAGTGTAATAAAAAATGACTTTGCTATGTCAGGGAATATCTGTAAATTCCAGCATTTAACCCAACATTAGGTTAAACATTGCTAGTTAAAATAAAGCCAGAGACCCTTGCAAATCCTTTCAAAATATTAGGATCCTGAGTCACTCTTTTAGGAACAGAACTTTTTCACAGAAGTTACTCCAGTGCAATAAAAGCTCCTGCTGGTGAAAAGGGCAGAGGTAAATGTTGATTTCCTTTTCCCTCTGCAGTTCCTTCCTGGCACAACCTACAGCTCCAGAGACTCTATAGATTGTACCAGATTTTCAGAAATCCTTTTACCAAGAAATATATTTGTCTCTGTGTTGTGCATGTGTGTGTGTGTAAGTTTACAACCAGAAATACAGATTCTCTCTGAAATGCATTTTTAGAGGCATTAAATATTATTTTAAAGCCCAAATCATCTGAAAAGGTGTTGTTGTTTGATATATTGGTTCAGTTCAGAGCACGTGGGAATGACCAATTGTGGTGATGCATGGAGACTGCTTATCCCTATTTGGCTTCTCCTGCCAGTAGTAGTGCTTAAGCTTGGGAATTTTTATGTACACTATCATTTTATCCAAACTGAGCTTTCAGCCTTCAGAAGCCAGAATAGTAAGCTAGGCTTATTAAGAGAGGAACACCCTAAGATGTCTGCTTGGGCAAAAAGTTAAGAAATGATTGATAGCAATTCTGTGTTTAGCGATTCCCACAGAAGAAGAAACAAAGTAGAAATGTTAGAGTACAATGCACCAGCAAGCTTGCTCAAACCAGATCATTGTGTTAGTACTGAGTTTTAAATAACTTGATAGTGAAATTATAGTGGCGAGACATTTTTTCTTAACTGCATTTTTCCTGTTGTTTTGTTGAGTGTTTTTCTCTATGGTCAGAGATTGAAATCTTTCAAATTTAGTGTTACATTTTATATTTAGAAACTTGTAAACCCAAATAAACTGCTAAATGTGAGGTTGTAATGTTTTCTTTCTTCAACAACACTGAAATAATTAATGATTGAAATGAGAAATACTGTGCTGCCAGAATTTTATGGAAAAGGCCACATGCAGCCAACTTTAATTGTTTTTCTTGACACACACACACACACATACGCATACACCATGCTTTGGTTCTTACCAATAGGAAACTGGCCAATGACAGCTAAGCCTGGACCAAAATAATTGTTGAGAGTTATCAATAAGTAAGTGTAGTAATTTCCATATATTGGTTTTGTTTACTAAAAGTAGTATGTACATTAGTGCCTAGAAACTGGCAGCAGTATTATTGCTTTTTAACAGTAAGGATACCTGTTTCCTACTATTGAGTTCTAATGAAATGTTTACAGATGGATCCTGTTCATGTTTGTTGGAGAAGTTCACTGAATTCAGTGGTGATTCCTAAGTAAAAATGTATATGATTGCAGCCTTAATATATTTATTAAGAAGTGAGAAAAGAATTGGAATACCTTAGCAATAGGAATTATTTTGTGGCTAGTGGCAAGGTCTAGACTCAAATTTTATTCATTTGATGGTAACTGGAATTTTTATCACACTATCATAATGTCTGCTATGTAAAAATATACTAAGCATGAGAACTGTCATGAGGGCTGCCCAACTCACAATTGCAACTCTGGGCAGTTAACATGGGTTTAAAACCAATTCAAAACAAGGCCAAATAAGAATAAATAAAAAACACAACACATTCAAGGCCAGCCTACAGTCAATCCATATCAAACTATTATAGACCAGTTCATCCACCAGCCTGGCTCAATACTCGGGGAAAAGCCAGCTTTTGAAGGCATTATGAAAGCCTAGAAGGGTTTCAGCCATCTGAATTTCAAGGGCTATCTGTTCCCCAGGGAAGGCACTGCAACAGAGAAAGTGTGTCTTGAGTCCTGCCAGATTACTTTGTTTTATAGAAGGGACCCTATCAGATCTCATGGAATGAGCAAATTCAATTGGAAATTAGTGGTCCCACAAGTAACGTGGACTTGTGCCTGAAGGGCTTTAAGGTGGTAACTAGCACCCTGAATTACTCCTGGAAGCCTACTTGGAAGCCAGTGCAGCTCATTAAGTAGTGGTGTTACATGCACATACTGTGTATCCATAACTACACATAATGCTGCATTTTGGACCAATTGTAGTTTCTGGCAGCCCCATTAGTGCATTGCAACAGTCCAAAAGGGAGGTGATCAAGGCGTGAGCGACTGTGAGTAGGTTTGTCAATCCAGGAATGAGCATAACTGGCTCACAAGATGGATTTGTGCAAAGGCCCTCCTGGCCATGGCTGCCACCTGCTTTTCAAATAGGAGCTGAGAGACCCAGAGGACCCCCTAATTGTGCACCAGTTCAGTCTGGGGAAATGAACTAAAGATGGAAAATACTCAGATCCAGCTGGGCCCAACAACCACAGCCAACTGGAACTAGCTCTAGAGGAAGGAGGAGAATCACTACCACCACATGCCCCCTATTCCCATGATCAAAAGTCCACTAAGAGATCAAGAAGGGCCAGGTTGAATGCACTATCCCAATCCTACCAGAAACCATTTACAAACACAATGTTGTCTCAGTACTATGGCCCAGTCTGAAATCCGACAGAAAAGTGCCAAGATAATATGCTGCTTCCAAGGCCTTCTAAAGCTGCCAACTGTCTACCTTCTCAACCTTCCTAAAAAGGGCATGTTGAAAATGGGGCAAAAATTATCCAACACAACTGGATCCACCAGTGATTTTTTGAGGAGGGGATGGAAGATGGAACCACCCCTTCCCTCAAGGATGCATTCACCACCACCCTTGACTGAATCATGTGTCATCTCTCAGGAAGCTTTAACCAGGCAGGAGCAGCACAGATCTAATGGACTGGGGGGCATGCTTACAGCCTAGACCCTGCTGCACTCTTCCCAGATAACCAAGTCAGATTGTGCCTCACACAACTCCAAAGGACTTGCATAACCAGAGTCCAACTCAGAGTGGATCTGGGTGATTTTATCCAACAGATGCCTAGAATATTCTTCACAGAGGCCCTATTGATATTGCTCTGGGCCTTCCTTCCTCAGGAGGAACCAGTTACTCAAAACAAGGGCTACCAGTTGGCTATCTGTGGATACACAGGAGTAGAAAAATGACTACATTTTGTTGCTCTTATTGCCACAAGGTAAATCTTAAGGATTTTACCCAAGTTTGATTGGATTTAGTCTTTATTCTTCTGTAGGAAGCTCTCCAAGATTCACATGATGAGAGTCTAAAGATGTATGATCTGTTCTAAGGCTGATGTGAGCCCCCTCCCACACAACCCCCCAACAGCAATTAAGACCATGCATCAGGGCCTCAGGGAAAAAGTCCCTTCTAAAATCAATGAAATCCATCAGATATCTGCAGATCAAATAAGTCCTTTATTACTGTAACAGGTAATGACTACAGAGAAATCTACAGAACATAAGCCTGAGGAACAATACCACCAGCTCAGCCATTGATCTTGGGTAGGGAAACTGCTACCCAGCAGGAAGGCTGGTACAGTAGCATTAATCCCATCTGATCCCTGGTAGCCAACCTAATCAGTAGAGTCTCACATCTGAATATATGCAGGGCAGTATCTGTAAAGCCACCAGAGATTCTCAAATGATAATAGCCACTCTACCACCCCTGCCTTGGATTAAATTATCCAGATTGAATACAGGTGAACATTAATAATCTTTTAACAGATTTTTTTTTGCATTAAAGCTACACCTAACATCCTTCCTTACCATGAAATCCGCAGGACATACATGCCAGCAAAATGCTCCCTCGGTCATCAGTTTTTACTTCCTTCCCATATGCCAAGAAGATTGTTTAACTTAGTGTTAATTGGTTAAAAAGATTAGCAGAAATTGTTTTGGAAAGGGAAAATTGGCATGTATATGAAATACTATTATGAAATTAACTTCTCTTTGAATTTGGAAAACTTTTTACCTTTTCTTGATTTTGGAAATTGTTTTGTGATTTTACAATTGGTTCTGTAACTTTTTTTTTGCTCCAAGGTAGTACCCCTAATCTGAATCCACACAGCCTTGTCCATTGCATTCACTCTGCTGTTCCACATCTTAAAATAGCCCCAATTTGCAAATCTCTTACAAAGATCTGGCCTAATTGTTCTACTTTTCTGCTTTTTCTTCCACTCTCTCTTTTTGCACCATTGATCTTAATGATTTCTGGAGAAGTGGAAAGTTTGCACTCACTTTTGTGGCACTTTGGTCATAATGAATGTAGTGTCCAACTATGAACTTTGGATTTTTTTCTCATGGACCAACAAAGCTCCTTTTTAACCCCTATTATGTAAAACAATGTATTCTAATAAAGAGATACTTGTAATAATTTTAGTCACATTAAATGTACCACCATTTTTTTTTTACAAAATGCAGTGGTTTGAAATCAAAATAACTTCAATGAAAGTTATTTGTAAAAATAAATCTACATAAAATCACACTATGAGATTATAGTCCGGATCAACATGAAATAGCAAGTTACTTGAAAAGTGATCCAAGTAAAATTTGGTTTAGAGTAGATTTTCCCACTTGTAAAACAATAAAGTCATGGAGAAAATATGGTTGCTAAGAGTTGACAAGAACTTGATGGCACATAATCATCAACGAAAAAATATCTGAAGATACTTTTAACATATCACATTCACATGAAAGGGAGACAACCCTGAATGCAATGTATCTTGCTTGAGATTCTTATTAAATCTAAAAACTGAAACATAAACTATTTCAGGGGGAAAAAAAGTTTTCCTTTCAGATAAAGCACTTTCCCTATGCAACTTGCATTCCATACTGCCACAGTGCCCCATAACATTGTGGGGCTTCTGTGGGGCTTAGGATGCTGAGGCAGTTAATGATCAGTTTTGCTTCTGCTCCAAAGGAAACACAAAATACATTTTTGCAGTGTTTCCCTTAGACCAGTGAGGCAGATGTTTTCCACTAGAAGAAACTCCATCTCATATGTCTAACAAATCCTGACATTTTCCCCGCAGTTTCTTCCCTGCAAATCTCAGCATTGTTCTGAAAGCAGCAAAGTTGTCTCTTTCCTCCATACATTGGCTGGTTAGTTTTTTAAACTTCCCCACCACAAAAAGAAACTGTGCTGAGGAATAAAGAAAGGAAAGTATGGTAGTTATTTGGAGAGAGCTAATTGGGTGAAATCATCTGACAGTTGGGGGTTCAGTATCATCAGTACGCCAATGACAATCAGCTTTGTATCTCAATTCCGGGCTGTGCAGGTGAAGCTGTCAAAGCTCTTACCCAGTGTCTGGAGGCTGTTTGGGTCTGGATGGGGCAGAATAGACTTCAGCTAAGGCCTGACAAGACTGAGTGGCTGTGACTGTTTGCCTGGCCCCCAGAGCTAGGGAATGTTTCCATCATTGGTCTTGTATGGGGTAGCACTTCCCTATTCTAGACTGGTGAGCAACTTAGGGGTTCTTCTGGACTCATAGCTACTGCTCGAAGAGCAGGTGGCAATTGTGGCTAGGAGGACTTTTACACAGGTTCATCTTGTGTGCCAGTTGCACCCTTTCTTCAACTGGGAGTCCCTTCAGACAGTTACTCATGCCATGGTCACCTCACAACCAGTATACCACAATTGCAATGCGTTCTAAATGAGGCTGCCCTTGAAGAACATGCAGAAACTATAGTTGGTACAAAATGCAATGGCACACACAGTAATGGGTGCCTCCTGGTATGCCCATGTGTCACCACTGCTGTGCGAGCTGCATTGGTTGCCGGTAGGCTTCCAGGTGCAATGCAAGGTGCTGGTCATTACCTATGAAGTCCTTTATGGTATAGAGCTTGAGGGATTTCAATCTGTTTCTCCTCGCCTGATACATTCCAGCACAGTGGGTACTGTTGGAATTATCAGGGGTCAACTCAGCATTGTCTCATAAGCATAAGGGGGTCGCTCTAGCAAATTGCATCTCTATTGTGTTTGTGGGATGTCATATGGGTCACCTGATTTCCACTTCCTCCTCCTTCTTGGGCTTGGGGACTAACAATCTCCATTACCTCATGGGCAGACATGCAAGCAGGGGGTCTGCAGAATGCAGCTCCTCGCCCTTTCTATTCCACATAGAAAGTGTCTACAAAGAACCAGTGATGATTAAGTGCTTTCTACTATGAACCTACCTGTATCCAGATCTACTGAACAAAAGCAAGCTCTATTTCACCTTTATCTAACTACTAGGTGAAGACTGAATTTATTTCTGAACGCAATTAAGCTTAATGTACAAGTTCTTTTGGTCCATGCTTCTACTCTGCAAGATTGCTGTTAGCTGCTTGGAGTTCTGTTATTAGCCTTTAAAAACTCCATCAGGTACACTCCAGGTCCCCTCAGTTAAATGTTTAGGACCAAGGAAGCATGCCTTCATCATAGCACCCACCCCTCTGGAACAGCACAGATACAGATGGTGCCCTCTCTCATGAGATTCTGAAAAGGGCTTAAGACCTGGTTTTGGTCTCAGACCTGGAGTTGATGGGTTTGATTTGGTTTGGTTTGATTTGTTATGGTTTGATAGTTTTAGTCTAGGCAGCCTGTGGGGTTGTATGTTTTTAACTGCTTTTATTGTTTTGTCTGCTGCCCAGAGTCTATGGGAGTGGACAGCTATAATAAATTTATATGATAAAACGCATAAACAGTAACATTCCCTAAATTGATGCTATGCTACAACCAAGTGCGATATTAACTCAGCTTGCAGAAGGTTCCTCCAGAAAAGCGTTTTTTTTAATTTTTCTATTAACTATTTCATTGATGCATTTTATGTGAAGCTACTAAATAAAAAAGCAAAACATTAGAACTGTGATATACCTTTCCCCAACTGCACAGTTCTCAGTAGATTCAAGTCATTTACCTCCAGTAATCTCCTCCCACCAGTATACCACAAGAGCTACTGGTATCGCGGACGCACGTTTAAACGCTACGTGGAAAAGCGACCAGCTAGCGCGGCGAATTAGATACAGCGCTCGACTGAGGGGCGTGCGCAGATCAAACAACCAGACGGGTCAGAGGCTCCGGCCAATAACGCGGACTGCACGCAGCGGAGAGCATCGCAAGGTCTCAGCTGCCCGGCGTCTGTCCGTGTGACAGTCCAAGGAACTTGGAAGTATTCCGGTCCTTACTTGTTTCAGTTTTATCAACTACCTGCGTTATATCGTAGATGTGGATTTGAGAACCAAAGCCCTAGAGACACCGATTGCCGCAGGCTGTATTCCCTCTTGGCTCCTATTTCTCCCCCAGCCTGCCCTCGCGCCACCTGCTCGCCCGGGCGCCCGTCAGTCGCCACAAACTCAGCGGAGGGGCTCTTCGTGGTCTCGCCTACGTCACAAACGCACTGTGTTGCGCATGCGTCGGCTGCCCTCCCTCCCCGGTACTGTACAAGCGAGGCGACTCGAGACGTAAACAAACTCCGCGAGCAAGCGCCCGTGTGAGGCACGTCCGCGCGCTCCCGCCCGCAAAGCGCTCTCGCTTCTCCTCCGCTTTCGCGCGCCCCCTTTGCCCGCTCCTGCCGCCGCCGTCTCCGCGAGCGCTCTCTCGCCCGCAACGTCCCGAGCCGTTTTCTGGACGCCGGCAACTGCCCCGCAGCCTCCAGGGAAGCCACCGCCGCCACCGCCGCCCCGTCTGTTCACCCGAGAGTGGCTTTTGGGCTCAAAAAGGCGGGTGAGGGCTCTTACTTCTCTCCTTTTCAGCTTCTATGTCTAGTCCCCTCGAGACGACCCGAAGAGCAAGAAATGCCTGCGCCGCCCCCCGCGCCGCTCTTGGCGAAGGGAGCGCGAAAGGTTGGGCTGGCGCAGATTCCGGCGTGGGGGGTGGCGAGGCGAGGGCGCCCAACGCGCGCTTATCCCGCCGTAGGTCGGCCTGGCCGAGCTTTTGGAAGTGACCCGGTCCTGGAGCAAAAGGGCCCCGTTAATTCAGAAGGAAGTGCGGCGCATTTTACCTTCACAACCAAGATTGAAACTGAGCAAAGGTACTCTCGAAAGGCAGCAATACAGGAGCCGCAATTGTTTTTCCAGCAGCAGAACTCCAAGGGCTAAAGCTTGATGATAGCCAGGCCATCTTCCCAGAGACAAGCAGACATTTCCTCCTGTAAAGGAGAAAAAGGCCGGATCTGTTGATTTGGGCAAGCATAGCTTTCAGAAGGATTGCTTGAAATAAATGCTGAGGGCATTAATGTTCAAGTTTGGTGCTCTTTAGCTTCTTCTTTGTGGAAGGGAGAGTGACAGCCTTGTCCCCACTTTGCACCTAATCATTTCACAAACACAAGCTGCCAACACAATCCTAGAGTGCTGCCTTCATCTCATTCTGACCTAGGTGTGAAAAGGGTTTAAGTCAGCTATTATATCAGTGGTTAAAGCAGCGTTTTTCCCCATATTATGAAACCATCTAATAGCAATATCAAGGAGTATAAAGTTAGTTTTGGTTATCCATTACCTAGAAGGGAAGAACAGAGGACAGGATAGGGACCAGCAATGGGACATCCAGTGTCATGATGATACAGTTTTCTGCTGACTAGGAATGGGCTGATATCTCTTGGCACATAATCTTGTACAGCACAACTTCAAGCATTGTTTTGGGCTAGATTGTCCATGCCCTCCTGTCTGTAACTAGTAAACATCTGCTCAAGGCTACTGGTGAAGACAATGATTTCTCTCAAACACAGTAACAAAATGATTATTT
Organism: Candoia aspera; assembly: GCF_035149785.1. Classification (NCBI taxonomy): domain Eukaryota; kingdom Metazoa; phylum Chordata; class Lepidosauria; order Squamata; family Candoiidae; genus Candoia; species Candoia aspera. The sequence continues at coordinate 201,268,562 of NC_086154.1, read as the reverse complement.
TAGTTGAACGCTTCCTATTAATTACATAATATACACTGTCTTTTAACAGATTAAAAAAAGAATTTCAGCTTTGGTGGATTATTTGAATAATAAAATAAATTCCCACTACTTCATTTTGTAAAATAGTTTGAAGACTCTTTTTCCAGTTCAATCCATGCAGGGTATTAAAATATGCAGACATGGTTTTCTTAACCTTCTATCATTCTGTAATCACATGTTTAATGCTCATTTTACTTCACTTATGTAAATTGTTTATCCAATTTAGTATTTCTTGACAAGAAACTTAAGTACCACAGAAGATAAAATAAATACTTTTTTTTCTTTTAAGAAAAGTATTGTTAAACATTGAATCTTTTTTTGAAGAAACATTGGAAGCAAAAATAGTAAATCTTTTGTGGACAAATCTTTCCTGAAGACATTTAACACCTGATTTGAGCCATAAATATAAACTAGCTTGTTAAATGGTAACATCTGAAATATGGTATCTGAAAAAATAGGGGAATATAGCATTTGTTCTCATTCAGAGGTCCAAAATGCAGAAATAATCTGTTACTTTTTTTCCCCAGAATGTAGAGAAAGCATCTATTTCTTATTTATATTTTTACAAAACAATCTATAGAGCTTCTCTAAGTTTTGAAGTTGACATCATAGTGATACAGCAAAATTCAGTATAAATAATCTGCTAATACGTTTTTTTCTATCAGAAATATTTCTGTGATTGCTAGAATAATCCTATAGCCTTTTAATTTAAATCCTTAAAGCATCAACATCACATTTCCTCATAACTCCTAATTAAAGTCATTTTATATTCTTATGCATGTCACTGGAAACAATCCATGAAGTTCTCTTTTACAGTCCTCACTAAGAATAAAGTGACAGCTACTCTCTCAGTAGTCGTTCCATCATCTAAATGAGTGGCGAGTTTGGAGGAGAAGTAGTGTTGCTATGTTTGCATTATGGCTTAATGTTTCTAGAAGGGAGTGCTATTTATACTGCCTTGAGTTCCTGACCATAAAGGCAGGGTAAAAACAAATAAATAAATGCCAGGAAATATCCTTCACTTCTTTGCTTTATATTTCCCAAGAATTATTTTGAGGTTCCATTTTCCCTTTTAAGTATTTCTATTTTATGTAAGTATTTTTTTTCTTAGAGAAATTCCTCTCTTACCATTTAAGCAAGCTTCCTAGAATTGTTCCTGGAAAAAAAGTACTTCTAGGCATATTAATTATAAATATAAGTCCAGTTGTCTTAACAAAAATGTATCTAGAACAATGTTTTTTAAACTTGGCAACTGTAAGATGTATGGACTTCAACTCCCCAAATTCCAGGCTGGCTGGGAAATTCTGGGAGTTGAAGTCTATACATCTTACAGTTGCCAAGTTTGAAAAACACTGATCTAGAACTTTCCAGGATACAATTGCACTTGGTAATACAACTGCCCTTATTGAAAAATTATCAGTTGTTTGTATTTTAGGCAAACTAAGATTGAAATGTCCTTTTAGGGTTTTGGTCATGCTACATTTCTGTGCCAGGTCAAAATAGCTATGATTTTCATTGTATTTATGCTCAACCAAAATAAGGAGTCCGTCCATAATTTCCTATTATGTTGTTGTTGTTTTTCCAGGAAATACTGTGATTTGGAGATCTGCTTCCAGAGACTTGCAGCATTAAAATGGCTTCTGCTGTAATTAGTTCAGTCCCTACTACTGCATCTAGATTTGCTCTTTTGCAAGTTGATAGTGGCAGTGGCTCTGATTCAGAATCTGGAAAGGGAAGAAGTAGTCAGAGTGGTGGAAAGACCCAAACTGCGGGCAACAAGTCAACTACAAATGAAAAGAAAAAGGAAAAGAGGAGGAAAAAGAAGGAGCAGCAGCAGAGTGAAGCAAATGAGGTTAAGTGTGGGTTAATTTGGAAAAAACTAAATGACCTTAATAGAACAAATATACCACCATACAGTTAAACTGTAAAAAACAGTTTCAGCGAGTCAGTCTTTCATATGTTAAAATAGGTCGTTCTTCTCATTTTTTTTAGCTCAGAAATCTTGCTTTTAAAAAAATTCCTCCAAAAGCCTCCCACGGAGCCTGCTTATCTCTGCAGGAGCAAGCTTTCAACCCCACAGAGAGGAAAGACTCCCAGGAAGAGAATTGGCAACAGTGGAGACAAAGAGATGAGCAGGTACTTCAGTATTTTACTTTCCAATATATTACTGCCCAATTCTAGCACTCCCTCCTCCCATATTTCCC